>NC_088850.1:21617804-22034838 GCF_904066995.2 Poecilia reticulata | reverse complement strand
AAAAGATTCTTTTTTGTTCTGACAGTATTTTATATTTCACGTAATACCAGTTATATGGAAGTCTTCAGCCGAACGCCGATCTACAACGGTGATGCTTATGTAGGTACGGAATCAAGTTTGTCAGCATTGCCACTGGCGAATGAACAATTTGCCGTAAAGCCCGGCTAGCTCAGTCGGTAGAGCATGAGACTCTTAATTTCAGGGTCGTGGGTTCGAGCCCCACGTTGGGCGTTTCTAAGTTGACTTTATGTTCTTGATGGGGGTATGTGGCACATTACTTGATGAACTGTTGCTGTAATTCCATCAACCTAGTTTAAAGACTCACAGGTATGTATGAATGGTTTTGATAGAGGCCTATATGTACTCACAGCACTTAGGCCGAAAATATCAGCAGTGTTTTCTTGTAGCAGCCAAGAACAAACTTCGGAATCAACTGTGTCTGCATTGGCGCTGGCGAAGGAATACTTTCTCACCGAGCCCGGCTAGCTCAGTTGGTAGAGCATGAGACTTTTAATCTCAGGGTCGTGGGTTCAAGTCCCACGTTGGGCGTTTTCAAGGTGACTTTATGTTCTTGATGGGGGAATGTGGCAGAGCACTTGATGAACTGTTGTTGTAATTCCATCAACCTAGTTGAAAGATTTGCTGTTATGTTTGAATGCTATTGATAGAGGCCTATTTGTACTCGTAGCACTTAAGCCAAAAATATCAGCAGTGTTTTCTTGTAGTGCTTCAAGTACATTGAATAAGCCCTCAAGTTTAGGTCCAGTGCCTTTGTACCTACTAAACGTATACCAACACAGGTCAGGATGGCCGAGCGGTCCAAGGCGCCAGACTCAAGGCTTTACCCCTTACTATCGCAAGAGGCTTCTGGTCTCCTGCTGGAGACGTGGGTTCGAATCCCACTCCTGACATTACTTATTTGATTGATCTCCAGAGCAATTTCATGTTATGACAAGTCTTTCCTTGTAGGTGCCATGGCAAAATTGATTGTGCGTACCATGTGAATCTGACAGACTGTGCAAAAGATTCTTTTTTGGTCTGACAGTATTTTATATTTCACGTAATACCAGTTATATGGAAGTCTTCAGCCGAACGCCGATCTACAACGGTGATGCTTATGTAGGTACGGAATCAAGTTTGTCAGCTTTGGCACTGGCGAATGAACAATTTGCCGTCAAGCCCGGCTAGCTCAGTCGGTAGAGCATGAGACTCTTAATCTCAGGGTCGTGGGTTCAAGCCCCACGTTGGGCGTTTCTAAGTTGACTTTATGTTCTTGATGGGGGTATGTGGCACATTACTTGATGAACTGTTGCTGTAATTCCATCAACCTAGTTGAAAGACTCGCAGGTATGTTTGAATGGTTTTGATAGAGGCCTATATGTACTCACAGCACTTAGGCCGAAAAAATCAGCAGTGTTTTCTTGTAGCAGCCAAGAACAAACTTCGGAATCAACTGTGTCTGCATTGGCGCTGGCGAAGGCATACTTTCTCACCGAGCCCGGCTAGCTCAGTTGGTAGAGCATGAGACTTTTAATCTCAGGGTCGTGGGTTCAAGTCCCACGTTGGGCGTTTTCAAGTTGTCTTTATGTTCTTGATGGGGGAATGTGGCAGAGCACTTGATGAACTGTTGTTGTAATTCCATCAACCTAGTTGAAAGACTTGCTGTTATGTTTGAATGCTATTGATAGAGGCCTATTTGTACTCGTAGCACTTAAGCCAAAAATATCAGCAGTGTTTTCTTGTAGTGCTTCAAGTACATTGAATAAGCCCTCAAGTTTAGGTCCAGTGCCTTTGTACCTACTAAACGTATACCAACACAGGTCAGGATGGCCGAGCGGTCCAAGGCGCCAGACTCAAGGCTTTACCCCTTACTATCGCAAGAGGCTTCTGGTCTCCTGCTGGAGACGTGGGTTCGAATCCCACTCCTGACATTACTTATTTGATTGATCTCCAGAGCAATTTCATGTTATGACAAGTCTTTCCTTGTAGGTGCCATGGCAAAATTGATTGTGCGTACCATGTGAATCTGACAGACTGTGCAAAAGATTCTTTTTTGGTCTGACAGTATTTTATATTTCACGTAATACCAGTTATATGGAAGTCTTCAGCCGAACGCCGATCTACAACGGTGATGCTTATGTAGGTACGGAATCAAGTTTGTCAGCTTTGGCACTGGCGAATGAACAAGTTGCCATAAAGCCCGGCTAGCTCAGTCGGTAGAGCATGAGACTCTTAATCTCAGGGTCGTGGGTTCGAGCCCCACGTTGGGCGTTTCTAAGTTGACTTTATGTTCTTGATGGGGGTATGTGGCACATTACTTGATGAACTGTTGCTGTAATTCCATCAACCTAGTTGAAAGACTCACAGGTATGTATGAATGGTTTTGATAGAGGCCTATATGTACTCACAGCACTTATGCCGAACATATCAGCAGTGTTTTCTTGTAGCAGCCAAGTACAAACTTCGGAATCAAATGTGTCTGCATTAGCACTGGCGAATGAACAATTTGCCGTCAAGCCCGGCTAGCTCAGTTGGTAGAGCATGAGACTTTTAATCTCAGGGTCGTGGGTTCAAGTCCCACATTGTGCGTTTTCAAGTTGACTTTATGTTCTTGATGGGGGAATGTGGCAGAGCACTTGATGAACTGTTGTAATTCCATCAACCTAGTTGAAAGACTTGCTGTTATGTTTGAATGCTATTGATAGAGGCCTATATGTACTCGTAGCACTGTAATTTAGGTTCTTAATGGGTTTAGGTGGCAGGTGGCCTATTACATTTTGACATGCGACGTTTGCAATTGGTGGTTGTTATTCAGTCTTGTTTAAACGTTTGCAGTTATGTTTAATTGATAGAGCTCTGTGTTGCATTAGTTTATCAGTCCATCTTCATAAAGATATTTTTTCTGTTAAAAATCAAATCCAATTCCAGATTTACTTTTATCATATTGATGTATCCAAGATGAATACACTTTCTTTCAATCATAAGAGGTTCAAGACTGCTAAAACAACCTCCATTTCAGGCAACAGATCAGGTGCCATAAATGCTGAAATACATGACTCAATGTATTTTCTCAGAAACTTCCTGCCAGTGTTTAAAGTCGATACTTTTCACTCAATATTTCAAATGAGATTTTGTGCATGAAAATACCTGGAGGACACAAGTCTGTGAAAACTTTACATGTAACCTCACAAAATCAAGAGGAGTCTGGACAGGAAATAAAGATGATATTTATTAATTTTTGCAAAGAATCTCAGCTCATGCAAAGATACAACTTCTGTAAACAGAATTTGTTGGAACATGACAATAGAAGGTGCAGATTGCTTATTTTCCTTGTGTCAAACAGTGGAATGTATAACAAGTGGAAGTTAGTTTTCTGTTCCAGCAATAAATTAGAGCTGCGGAATAATTCACCCCAAAAATCACAGATTCTCTTTTCCAAGTCATATTCTTATTCTTTTTCCAGATGTGTTGCAAAAAAAAAAATAGTTTACTGGCAGGGATTTTTGCATTGCATGGCTGAACTGTGGGGTCAGATTTCATTTGGTCAAAGCACTCCGGAGAACATAATTTTGAATTCAAAAAGTAACACTTTAAGACAGCTGTGAAATTTTACAAGAAGAAACATTTTACTTGAGAATGATAAAGATTAAAAATCACACCATGAGTATTTGGAGCAAAATAACTCAATATCTGATTACATGGGTCTGGATTTTCTATTTCCAAGATTGGACTCACAAATTTTACTAAAAGAAAAAGTTTTTGCAAACATTTGCCATCATGTAAATCTGACATTTGAACAGCAGTGGAGGAGGATTATAAAGTAATTCGCAGGAATCTAGAATTTTCTTTATTTAGACCTTTTCATTAGGCATGGCCCAGTTCATTGTAAAGACAGTAAACTTTTCACCACTGCTGGCCAGCTGGCTGAAAAAACTTTCTCACCTCTGGAAACATTTCTGGTCACAAAAATAGTCAAATTCTATGGGTTCCGTTATAAATATATCAATAAGTTGTATTAATTTAGTGGAAGTGGGTAATCTTGCTCTTTGAACTGAAAGTCACAAGATATTTTTCTTGAGTTGCGTGTGTGGATATTTTGGTATATTTTCAGCCACAGCCTGATTTTCTCATTCAGGGAATCAGGCTGTGATTTAAATTTTCATGTTAGGTTTATTTTGTGAAATGATTCCTATTCACCAGTACTTCAGTGAAAACGATGGAAATGCTTAAATTGTATTTTTGACAAAAATCATCAGAATTTGGGGATTTCAGCTCAGATTGGCGGGTCCAAAAAAAAAAAAGAAAAAGAAAAAGAATTTTGTTTCTCAGTTTATTAAAAATGCTCCAAAAATTAATATTTTCCCCTGGATCTAAGATCTCCTAGACATTTGCATTGACGTACAAATGGAGATAATCTTGTTGGATTCAAAACTAGCATCCCACTAGACAGTCAACAGCACAGTTTCCAGAACATTGGGGGTAAAAAAAACGTGTGAAAATTAAAAATTGGAAGGTCAGACCTTTTAAGAAAAACTAGAAATCTGCATCAGCCACGGGGAAAAAAAAGCCTAATTCACTAATTTCACAGTTTGTTTCCAGGAAAACTGAGAAAAAGAAAAAAGTTTGATCACTCCTCCTGATTTCTAAAAAGGAAGAGAAACAAAGTGGGAGAATCATTCCTAGAATCAATCTATCTTCAGGTCGAGATGAGTGTCCACACACCAAAGTAGAATGTGGGAGGAGCCACCAGCAGCTGAAACCACCCAGCAGGAAGACAAGAGTCCATTCAGATCAGATGATTCCCTTTGAATCATGTTGAAAAGACATTCTAACACCTTCTTTATTCTTTCCAGCTTTGCATGAGATTTTTTTGCATGTCTGTGTCATATATATTTATATATTATAGCTATTAGAACAATCCCAGTGAAAGAGTGACAAAAATAGAAGAGACCAGCACAGAAAAAGGCCCATTATATAGAATTTGACAAGTCAGTCGATTTAAAAATATACATATACAATAATCATGCTGCAAATCTTCCAGATCCCATTTTGAACATTTAATATACTTTTTTGTTGTTTTTCTGTTTAAACAGGCACAGTAGTGTTACCCTGGATAGAAACGTTAGAAAACATATAAAAAACAGAAGAAAAAAAATCATAAAGCTCCACAGCCACAAAGAGGCAGCGGCCGTTGGAAGGAAGAAATCATTCGAATCCCAAGATGTTAACTCAAATCAAACATCTCATGCAATCTTACTTAAGAACAATGGAATTATGTGTGCAGCATAAAACAAAGAGAAAGGAGGTTAGACGAGGAGAGGCAGCCCCTGCTTTGTACAGAGTCAGTAGTACTGAGAGCGAACTTTGTCGCCGCGGAGACGAGTGAAGAGCAGGAGAGGCTGAACCATCCAGCACAGTAGTTTGAAGTAAGGCCTCGTTTTCTTTTTTTGTTTGTTTTTTTTTCTATTTTTGTGTTGGCAAATTAACAAAAATTCAAAAGAGAGAGAAACATACAGCTGTCATTTAATTACACCTAGTTTGAAAAAAAAAAAAAAAAAGATATGTGCAAAAAGTTGTACAAATATAGGAAGAGTTTGTTTTTGAAGATTGCTGAAGAAGGTGGTTTGTGGTGTTGTCCACCTTCTCTTCGTTCGTCCAGCTGCCAGTCCATCGCCTCCTCATTTTCTTCATCCTCGGCGGACTGGCAGCTGAGCTTGAGGCTGGCTGTTGATGGGACACAACACTTCACGTTGACTGGATGGCCTTCTTTAGGTTTTCTACCTCGATCTGATAGGAAGACAACAAAACAAACTCAGGATTCTAACTCTCTCTTTGGGAGTTGTATGGCTATTGAAGCCCACATAGACTCAACCGTAGAGTAAACCCTGCTGAAAGAACTCAACAGTTCTATATGTGCAGATATACCACTGTCGGGTTTCATTCTGAATGATTCTTCTTAATGTATTGTGTTCTATTGAATGTGTATATATGTATTGCTTGACATATTGAAGTGAATGTCTTTTCCCATCATGTTTTTCATTACAGTATAACTCATTTGTTTTGATCTACGACCTCCATTTTGGGTTTGTCTATTTTTGGAGTTACTTTTATTGTGAATTTGTTTTGAAGTCTATTTATGCTATGCGTTTTTAGTTATGTTCAATGAGTGGACCCCAGGAACAGTAGATGCAGTGAACTGCAACTAAAGGGGATCCAATTACAAAAAAGAACAGAATCATGCAGCTTCCCTGCTTTAAAGGTTTTTCAATTAGAAGCTACACTGTTCTGTGTGGACGTCGTTACTGAGAGAAGACTAAAAATTGGCTATTTTTCAGTTTAGATGTTTAAAATATAGTCAGAGGAAGGCATTGAAAAGGAGACTAATTTCTGTAACATGACCAGAACATATATGCTTAATTCAGGGATTTAGGACTTTTCAGAGTACAGCAAAAATTATTTGTCGTCCTTTTCTGCTTTCAGCCTCTCTGCTGTGAAACATTGAACTTTGAACTGTTTACAGCTGTTTATGAATCTTAGAGGTAAGGTACTTCTCTACTTCTTTGGGGAACAAAGAACTTCCCCAAAGAACTTCTTTGTAACGCTGTAACGCTACAGCCAAGTCTTACATTAGAATATCATTGCAAGTCCAGTGAGTGAGTTTTGCGATGCATCAACCAGGTGACTGTGGCTCATTGGGTAGAGGAGTTATCTTACAACCAGCAGGTTGTAGGTTCAATTCCAGCGCTTAGCCACAAGGGAGCTACTGATCTGAAGGTTGGTGTATAATGTGTTTGAAAAGTTAGATAGCTAAGACCCTCCCCTTGGCTCTGATTGGCTGTTTTGACCAGGTGCAGTGTATTAGGAGCAGCTCAATTTTTTCCCCACACTTTATCCGTCTTGTGTTATTCTGTCAGGATATAGTGAGTTTTTTTTTTAATTTACATACTGCAGCATGATATTAATATTTATGGATATTTTATTTAGTTGTGAGAAATTAATATTTATGGATATTTTATTTAGTTGTCAGAATATTAAATTTTTACACTGCCAAAAAAAGATTTCTACTTTCTTATTAGCTTCTACCCATTCTCTAACATCCACAAGTAGTAAAGAAGAATTTGACAAACTCCATGTAACGCATCGACATATTGGTGAGCATTTTTTATTTCGGATTTCCCACAGATAACGACCAAAATCCCTGTTAAAATTAGTGGCTGTGACAAACATTCACCAACCGCTGTTTCCTTCAAATGATCTAAACTTTTGGAAGCTGTGAGGAAACCTCTTTTTTTGCAGAAGTCTCGATTTGTAGTGAGAAAAAGCCGAACATCTCTGACATGGCGCAGTGTGCTGTGCCTGTGATCCCCAGACTTTTATCCCTGCTGTGAAGCACGACAGCTGAGGCATCCTGCTGACTTCAGTGGAAGACATTAGGCATGAACGTAGGCAGCACCTGAGCCGATTTACAAAAACTGACAAACAAACCAATGCATGGTTGTTTAGAGCAACTAAAGAATTGTTTTCTAAATATATGTTCTAATGGGGTTTTTGGAGGAAATGAAGAAAAACTGACGATCAGAAATTACACTTCAAAGTCCTTCAATAAATGATATAAAATCCTGATATAAGCATGTTGTATCTTTATTTGTTTTACATATATGAAATACTGCCAAACTGATGATCTTTCCTCTTTTATCCACAGTTTTCATTCAAAGCCATTGTTTTATTTTTAAGCACTTACGAGGCACAGTGGGGGGGAAACCTTACAAGTAGGGAAGTAGGATTAAATAAGCCTTTATTTCTTCCTTGTCCCTTTTGAACATGTTATGTTGACATTGCTCTTTATGTTGACTGTTTTACTTTGGCTTGGTTTATTTAGTTAATTTTGTTTTTCCTCTTTCGGTTTTTCCCATGCCCAAAATCACAAAAAATGCAAAGCCTTTCCTCTGCCTACATCCCCCAGAATGCTGTGGGGTTCCAGCTCAGAGTTCAATGGATATTCTACATACTGAACGTTGAATATTCTATCTGATGTACTATTTATTGATAATGATCACTTATCTATCATGATATATTGTGTCCAGCCCTGGACGAGGCTTTAAACAAATCTACTAGAAATGGTTGCTAAAGTGAAGACTGAATTATTTAACTGAGCTCAGATTCATAAAGTTATCCAAACTGTAGGAATGTGTGTTTTGGAAGCTATGAACGGCTATGTTGTTTATAAATTAATTAACACATTTTTTTGAATGGTTGCCATGGAGATTACAGGATTTCTCAAATATGCATGGAAATCAAGGCAATACTCCAGGTATGTTTTTTGATGAGGGAATAAGATGATGTAAAACTCAAAAAAAGTTGATTTTACATGATACTGCCCCTTCGTACCCAGAAACATATTCCTACCGCTTGAAATTTGTCTCAATATGAATTCAAACATAGCTGTGTTGTATTGGGATTTTAACACGTCAATATTTGTTGAAAGTGGTGGCCTAATGAACACAGACAGCTCAGCGTGTGTCTGGTACTGTGTTACCTGCAGGGCCACGCGCTTCACTCGCTCCTCATCCAGGTCTCGCCGCAGCTCCGTGATCTCTTTCCTGGAAACAGACACACACCGGCATGGGTCAGCAAACTTTCTGCCGCTGACGGCGTTTCAAACAGCTTAGAATGTCAATAGAATGACTCTGAAACCTGCTTGACGTTCTGATTGACACTTGCTGTCTTACATTTGCTGGGCTTTGAGGAGCTCCACAGACAGCAGCAGGTCTTTTATTTGGCTTTTCAGCTCATCCTGCTTTGCGCTCTGCTCCACCATCTCCAGATGGGCTCTGCTGTTCTGGGAGATGATGACGTCCAAGCCTGCAGCGGCGGCTGGACCTGGCTTGGGTTCAGCGTAACCGGGCCGGTGGAGTGGCGGAGACTGGTTGGAAGGCTGTAGATGGACAAACAACAGGAGCAGAAGACTTTACTGTACTGTAGATAGTTGTATCAAGCTCAGAATGTCAAGTTTGTGCTGCATATAGAAGAATTTCTGGTTTCACTTGTATAAAATACATTTCTAGCAGGGCTGGTCTGCTTACTTTTTCCGCCACAACACTTAGGTGCATCAAAGCCTGTCACAAATAGGAATGCACCCATCTATTTTTTTCCACTTCCGACACAGATACAGATATCTGAGGTCTAGTATCAGACTATACCGATTCAAAACATCACTGAATTGACTTAACACATTTATTTAAAAAAAAAAATTCAAACATTAATGTTCTGAGTTACAAATGTATTTGACAACTCTGCACCAGTGCAGCACAATAAGATAAACCAATATCTTCACAAGCTTAGTCAAACATGTAACAACAACACAACTTTAATTTGTTCAGTCAGTGAAATTAGCAGTAAAACAGCCTTGATTGATTAGTTGTTTACTGCAGCAGGCTTTGGTGCATCTATATGCATGCATATGGATAGTAAACATGCAACAATATGATGTAATGTGCATTTTATGCCATCATTATTTTGTACAATAATGGTAATTCATTTGAGAACAATTTATGAAGATGTGTTGAACTATATCCATTAAGATGCTTTTTATGAGCAAAATTAATGCACAAGGAGCCAATTTTATTATTCTGGACATAAAAGGTAATTTTTCCCAGAGGGGCTGCAACTAATGATTATTCTATGAATTGGTCATTCTGCTGATTATTTATCTGCATCCACATGTCTGTTGATGCTGTGTTCAATAGAAACATTTTTTCTCATCTTAAATTCAAAATCTATGTTTGTTCTATTATCAAATGGCCCTTTATTGAGTCCGTACACTCCAGATAAGGATTAATCAATAGTTAATAATTGAATTATCATGATTGATTAAACTTAACAAGCTACCTTTTTGTGTTCTGTTGGCTTGGGTTTGGCACTTTCCTCCTCATCGACCTTGAAGACTTTCTCAGCACTCACTTCCTTTGTAGGCTGCAAGCAGATAGACATTTATTCAAATATTAAGTAACATTAATGTGTTTTTTTTTTTCTTTCTTGAAAACTGAAACAGAAATAAACAAAATTCATGCCGGGAGTTTTCCTAAAGCCATCCAAAACTGAATTTGGGTCACTTTTAAAAGGCTGATAATCAGCTCCAGCTACAGACTACCGTATTTTCTGCACTATAAGGCGCACCGGATTATAAGGCGCACCTTCAATGAACAGCTTATTTAAAAACTTTTTTCATATATGAGGCGCACCGCATTATAAGGCGCATAGAGGCTGGAGTTATGCTATGCATCCACTAGATGGAGCTGCACTAAAGGGAATGTCAACAAAACAGTCCGACTCCGGTGGGCGAGGAGAGCCTTCCGCGACTGGGCCGGGGCGTGGCCGGACGATGGTCACCCTTCTCTGTTCGTGCACAGCATGTTCGTGGAGAACGTGGTGCTAAATGACCTGCAGACGACCTGATTGTAGACGGTCGGTAGGTAGATAGGTCAGTCAAACTTTATTAATAAATTACAAACCAGCGTTCTGACAACTATCCCAGAATGCACAGCGCGCTTCTTCTTCTACGGGTGAAAATGAAGTCAGCGGCTGCTTACCGTAGTTGCTAGACCAGTTGTGGCTCAATATTGGTCCATATATAAGGCGCACCGGATTATAAGGCGCACCGTCGGTTTTTGAGGAAATTGAAGGTTTTTAGGTGCACCTTATAGTACGGAAAATAAGTTAAATGTCTTACCTTACTTCATAAAAAAAAAGAAATACTGAGATCCTCTTTGAAGCTACATTAGTATTAATGTGAGACTGATATAAAGATATATATAATCAGCAGGCTGTGTGTTCTTTGAGGTCATTTACTCCTAGACTCAAACCCAGATCAGACTCAAATGATCAGATCAGACACAACTCTCATATATGAACTAGTTGTGCCCCCGCGACCCGACCCTGGATAAGCGGCAGAAAATGGATGGATGGATGGTTCTTTAAAGCATGGCTTACTGTTGATTTCGGGTCACCACGGCGATGAGCACGCAGGTGAAGTTTGAGCCAGAAACTTACTGTCAGATAATCCATTAACGACGTTTCTGCTTTATTATTTCTGGGCTTCACTCTCTGTCCATAAACATTCAGCCAACTTTGAGACAGATTGATTGCAGAGGGGTATTCGACCCGTGGTGATGGGAAGTGACTGTGGCAGACTTTAAAGTTCACTTCAGGAGGAGATAATAACGAGAAATGGTAAATTATTCAACCTTTTCTGTGATAGACCAAAAAAAATTGGGCAGAATTGTGAAGTGGAAGGAAGACAAAATAGTTCTCAACATTTAGAAAGAAATATGGAAAATAAAACTGACTTGGCAAAGTTTGCACATACAGAAAGTGAAATGTTTGTGTGTGAAATTAGGCCATATGTAGAGTATTTAAGTTTGATCACACATTCTCAACTGGATTTAGGTTTAAACTTTGAAATTTGTCCATCACACAAAATTCCAAAATAAAGACATTAAAGTTGATTCTTCTGATGTAAAACATTTTTACAAGCATTACGATTTGTGTGTTCTTGTGCAAATGTTACAAAATCACTTTCTACCTCAACTTGTGTAAAAAGTCACCACTTCATTTTGTGTTTGAGCTGTTTGATCAAAGTGTCTGAATGGTTATGTCGGAGTATCTCACCGACTGTCCTCCGGCAAACTGTCCAGGGAGCCTCCTGCCAGTTACCTTTGGTCTGGAAGTGGTTAGGTGGGAGAGCTTCTCTGACGCAGACGACAATTCATCAAAACTCATCAGATCTTCTGGGGAAAAAAAAGTAGAAGAGGAGATAAGAAAAAGAAGAATATAACAGAGAAAATCAGTTCTATGTGGAATGTTTCTTGCATGATTAAAGTGACGTCCAATGGTGACCCTATGGGTTTCCATTTCATTTGAGCGCTTTCTGGCCTGAAGGTAGGTTGTTTCCTGTCTGCAAATTAAATTGGGAAACATGGAAACAGAAAAAAAAAAATCTAGAATCTGCATATCTTTTTATTGCGATGAGGTGAATCACGCAGACATTGTTCATAGAAATTGATAGAGAAACAATAATCCCCGAATGCATATAAGATGTGACACAAACGTCCACATGAAAGGGAGATGACAGTCCAACCGAAACTTTCATATAGAGTTAATGGTGCTGAAGAATAAATGAGATTCAGACCAACATTCTCTTTGCCATTTTTCACAACTAGGTGTTATCGTAAGTATTTGAAACCAGTCATTCAGGGCTTTTAGAAACATTAAGCCATTTTCCACTGAGTTGAACTGCATGATCGGTTTGCTTGCTTTCATGCCAACACCTTGAACAGTGAACAGTGATTTCTAACAACATGAATGAATACCATGCACACAGTGCTTGTACCCAAGAACACCTGGACAGGTACTTATTTTGGAATGCATCTTCTCTACTTTCCTGGACAATGAAAATCTTCCCCTCAGAGGTAGAGGCTGCAACTTCAACATGTTATTGCTCGTTACATTGTAAATTTATGATTTGGATAAAATATTTAATGCTGCAAAAGTACAAGCCTTCAAGAAAATACTAGAATAAAAGTGTAATAAGAGGTCTGTGTTTGAATTATGTACATATAAAACCACCATCAGGATGTGTTTGGACTGTGGTGGTTGATATTGTGAAATCATGACGGAGCTTTAATTTTCCGTTTTAAGCACCTCAGAATAGCTTTCATCCAACATTGATTAATTTGTTTCCGCCAGCATTTTTTTCATTACTCCAAAGTAAACATCGACAACCCTTAAGCACTCGACGCAAATCTTTCATAGGAAAAAGTCTTGCTGCAAATTAAAAATGAATAGCCTTAAGAAAGTGCATTTAAATGTGTTTGGAAAGGTATCAGAGACTCTTAGTACGGGAAATGTGTTTTTTTCCCCTTGTGCAATAAATAGAAAGAAAATCCATTTAAATAAGACATTTAATACTCTTGACTTCACATGTTCATCAGCAGGACAAGAACTCTGTTTAAGGTCAGTCAATGTGATGAACGGCGTGCGTCCCCGACTTTTCCAATAAAACAAAGAAAAGCGTTTTGCTATGTAGCAGAACTTTGCACTAGAGGTGTGCCGATCGATCGGTCACCGATCATAATCGGGCCGATTTTTGTGAAAAAGTGCATGATCGGTGATCGCCGATCATTGGCTCTTGTTGCCGTTACCGATCGCCTGCATCTCATTTCGCAGCCTGCCTGTGCAGCTGGTCTCCTCTTTCCTTCACACTGCGGAAACGCGCAGCAACAAATCCTAAGTGACATGGAACTATAACGCACTGAGTGAATGGGGAAGTTTGCATCTTGCGGCGGAAAATTGAAACACGTGGGGTAAAGCACGTCAAAATGCATCAACACAACGAAGCTAATACGACATAAAAACAATGGCACACTTGACGGAGTTTGGCTACATCGAGGCTCACTGCAGGAAAAAAGAAATATGAAGGATCAGATAGCAGGTAAAGCAGCGCACAGCTACAAACACTCACCTGGATTAGCATGACGGTCAGAAAGCTAAACAAATAACCCGCAAAATTATTTAAGTCTTCGAGCTGCGATGTAAGACGCTGGTTCTGCTCTCGCTGTTGAACCGCTGCTACGCGCTACAGGTAGTAATATTTCACAGATTGAGCGCCGCTTCTGCTCCACCTGGTAGTGACTCCCACACCGAACCTCTGTTTAAAGCTGCAGCATCTAACTAAAAAAAATACATTTTACATACGTATTAAAACTTTCGCTGTCCTAACATGAGACAGATAATCTCTGAAAAAATAATCAATCTCCTCCCTGTTCTGCATAATTACTCCACTCAGTCAGAAACAACCACTCAGAACTAGCAGTAATCAGCTAGCCGCCATGCTATCAGGAAGTTTTCATTCAGTAACTCTGGATTGTTTATTGTAATGGATCCTGTAGTGTATTTGCCTTTGAATGTTAAGTTTTATACTTGAATTTTTTGGCAATGTTGAGAGGTTTTATTTTGGCTCTTTGCATTATTTAGCCTCTTCAGAGCCTTCATATGTTATCAGTCTGTTAAAGATAGTATTACTGATAGCAGTACAATTTGCACAATGCCTGTTTTGTTTAGTTTTCTTCTTGGAAAAAGTTATTAAAAACAAGTGTTTGTCTAAATTAAGGTGAATTCATGGTTCCTTTTTCCACATAATGTAACTGGTAGTTTATGATAAAAAAATATATATATATATTTATATGATCGGTAGCGGTGATCGGCCCTCATGGGTAATCGGTATCGGCAGGAAAAAACCTGATCGGCAAATCTCTACTTTGCACTTACTCTGCAGTAATCGGTTGCAGATGGAGAGCTCTGGCTGTAATTGCAGGAATGATGGAGTTTTCATGTTTAGTGTCACAGTGTGACTGACTGGTTTGTTTGGAGATGCGCCGACTTTTAGCACCTTCACAGATGGCTGGTCAGGAGATCTCTGAGGGCCGACAGGCCTTCAGGTCAGCTTTACTCAGTCATCTGTGATGTTTTCCAGCTGCGACCTTTCAGTCTGCGTTCTGTTTCGACACGTCCCTGTTTGTCACTACACGTTCCTGCTTCTAAAACATCGCTCTCAAATCTATTTATTCTTCAGTCAAGTCTGCTCCCATTCCCACAGCTGCAGTCTGTGTCATTTACTCCGTCTTTCCTTGGGATCTTTTGTCATTAAACAACTTTAATTCCTTTAATTTTATTGCTCCTAGGGATCTGAATTTTAACTTTAATGCCATTTGAGCATTTTGGACGAGATATTAGATTTTTGTGTTTCAAGAAGAGGTCTCAAACTCTGATGTCTGGCCACGCTTTAAATCTCAGTTTTGATCACTTTTAATCTCACAAAATGACCTAGTTTGAAACCGACTGATCGAAATCGCTAGGGGGGGTTTGATCAAATGCACTGGCTAGCAAAGGGCAAAACAGGATCAAAATTAGAGCTTCAATTCAAGATGACTGAATTCCATTTTATTGCACATCATGAGTGCCAGAGGGTTTTCAGCCTTGGGGAGTTTTGCAAGTGTACCAAAATTCACAGCTATGCAGTATAGTAAGGTCAATGCGGGAAAGCTTGAAAGTTGCCAGGGGACGCTGTGGAGATGTTTGATGCAATTTTTGCAACACTCTTAAAATATGTTAAGTCTGATGCGCCCATCAAGTTCAGTGAGTTCTTGTAGGCCTCCAAAAAGCCAATTAGTTTGCTGGAAGAATAATAAGACACACTATGATTACAATAGGTTTCCACAACGCTTTCACTGCAAACTATATTATTTTGATTCAATTCCATTACAGGCCTATTTCTCTACATGTTTGCTTTTATTCTACCATATTTATCATACCTTAAACATGAGAGCAGCAACATCCTATGATGTCACTTTAAGTTTGACTAGTCTGCTTATGTTGCCATCTTCTCAGCTAAACCCTAACAATGGTACATTTACCTACATCCACAGTGTTCACCTGTTTCCCGATGATAAATTGTTGTTGCTTATTCTTACACTCTTGACAGTAAAATTGTGTAGAAGAAACAGCAGTAGCAATAGAAGTGAAAGAAAATGGCATTTTTAATCTTTTGAAAAAGGAGACTGAAAAATGAAACTCGCTGGGAAAAGAAGGATTTTTTTTTAATCTAAAGGTTTATGAGAAAGCATGCAGCTTACAGTGTGCTTTAGTACAATAAATCCCTAAGGCTCTGAGGATTTGGATTGTTGGGGTGATGTTTTGTGTACATACCTGCATCAGCAGGCTTGTCCCCCCGTTCTCCAGGCTGCGTTTTGGGTTTAGTTGGCAATACTGGCTCTAAATCCAACTTTGGTCGTATAGAAGGCGGCTCAGACTCTGACTTTGGTCGTATAGAAGGTGGCTCTAAATCCAACTTTGGTCGCATAGAAGGCACCTCTCCGTTGTGCCTGGAGGCAAGAAGAAAAAACGGGAGGACAGAAAAACAGTAAGTTAAATGAAAATACACAAAAATGTAATTCTGTTAAACTGTCAAAAATACTGGTATTTTTTATAACAGACATTTTCAGTCTTGATACTGTGTGTTGTCACTTGTAAAGGTATTGCACTTTAATCTACAATAATACACAGTTCATGGATAAAATATAAACAAGGTTCAACAGTTCTTTCCGAACCACCACAAAATCTAGAAGAAAGCAGACACAACAAACAGATAAAAATGTCAAAACTCAGGAAAACTTACTAAAATCTGATTACAGGCGTCAAGTCCGTGTTTATCTTACAGTCAAATGGAAGAGTTTTCGCTACATTCTCTCAGGAGGAATAATATGCAGATCTTTTATTTAGATTGTTTTTCTTTATCTTACCTGCACATAAAATTACATAAACAAAAAATGAAGAGTGGTGGACACATTTCATTTGTAAATAACTAACTCAAATTACAACATAACTAGTACAGAGAGTCACCCAAATGCTGGACATTTTAAAAAAAATTATTTTTCCAATTTAACTTTTTCAAATTTTGTGAGGTGCAATCTACATGAAAAAGTTATTTTTTCCATCCCAAGTAAACAATATTATGTGATCTGACTCAATTTATGCTTTAGCCATTACTTTGTGACAGCTTTTTGGGCCACTAAGCTTAAAATACCAAGGAATTCAGATGCCAGAGATTACTTCCATCTCTATATGAATAAATGTCCAAACAATTTTGGAATCAGTGGACATGATCAAAGCAAGTAAAAATATTTTACTCCTCAAATTTTCCAGCGTCTGGAGAAAAAATAATAATGTTCACTCTGTGCAGGTCTGTAGATGAAACTCCACCTATTAGAACAAGTGATTTTCCACTGGACTGCATATTGTTGACATCAAATATGATTAGTGATTACATCATTTACTTATCTCTTCTATTTTTGTTCAATACATATTGTGTTTAGTAGGGCTGGACTGAATCAATAACATGTTGAGATAGATATATGTTCAATTTCAATAGAAAATACATTTGACGGAACATAGAATATTCACTGAAGTTTGATCCAAAACCGCACAGCATGCTGGGAGATGTAGGCACTGCGGAAAGGCTTTAGCTCAGGGGTCCCCAAACTACGGCCCGCCTCCACATTTGGTCCGGCCCCCTGAACAATACCAGAGAGCATTAAGATTTTTTCATATTGTATTTTCTGGTTTATATTTGGATTTTTCTTCAACCACCAGGGGGCTCTTTAGCAGGCAGTGTGTCCTGTAAACTGTGGGTGTTTTGTTTTGCATGGCATTGCTGCCATCTGTTGGACTTTTGGGGAACTGACTCTTTTATGTACTTCAGTACGGTTGTTTGCTAGCGGTAGAGCAGATGAACACACGCGTCTGTTATGACGCCGCATTCCAGGTCGAGTTCTTCGAAGCAATGCCTGTAAGTAGCAGCTTATACTTCAAACAAGCCTTTATGTTAACATATGATAAAGAAGTAACTTGTTTATTGAATTAGTTTTGGAAATACCTGCGGGCGATTTGATTATGTGCTACGTCATTGCTAACTAGCAGGCTGCTAGATTTCTTAGGTCGTTATGTAGCATTGCAGCTCATAGCATTCTGAGGTAGCACTCTGTAAGCTGCTCTGAGCTCTTCCTGAGTTGTTTGTGTTTTGACAGTTTCACTCCATTCTACATGGAAATAAAGGAAGAACTAATTAATCCTGACTCGTGTGAAAGGAGTTTGGCTGATGGTTAGTTTTGGTACAAGACACCATAGCGAGACCATTACAAAGTGAATCATTGAAAATAAAAGAAAGCGGCCATTAAAATGGAATTAGGTTTTAATATGTTAAATATGAGAATGTTGTTGATCAGTTAAATAGCATTGAGGGGAAATGCTATTTAACAGTTTTTTAAATAATACTGGGATCATTATGAGAATTTGAGGTATAGATATTAGGATCCAGTAGATGGCAGTAGTGCAACAATAATGAATGCAAGCTACTGTTGAAATCTAAAGAAGAAGAAGGCGGCGCCCATTTTCATTTAGCACATGCTAGTAGCAACACGAAGGATCAGCACTTTTACTGTAACAGTTACTGTTCGGAAACTACCGTAATCAGTTCAGTTAAATCTAAACTTGGCAACTTTTTCTTTTTCAACTGTAATAAATGTGATATTCAATTGACCTGTTATGACTCAAATTTTGGGTGTCCGCCCCCCTCTGCTGCTGCTGCATCGCTGTGGAAAACCTGGAGCGGCAGAGATATCTGCGGCTTATATGACTGGCTTAAAAAAAAACAAAAAACTTTGGGGTTGTGGCTTATATTCCGGTTCGGCTCATAGTTAGGAAAATACGGACTAAGATCCTTCCTGGATTTTTTTCTGTGAAGAACCCAGAGAGGGTTATTTGGTTGCGCTTTCTGGAAAACAATATACATTTTACATTTAGGCACTCCTGCAATCGTCACACTTATTCTGTTACAAACTGACTCCGGCCCCCACCACAGAAGGGAAAAATGATGTGGCCCTCACAGGAAAAAGTTTGGGGACCCCTGCTTTAGCTATTCAATCCGTCATTGCTAGCTAAGTAAGGTTGGTGGAATCAACTCACTCACTCTTTTGGTAACCTAGCAACAACACGTTGAGTATATTACTTCATACTCCATGATGCGTCATAACAGCTTAAAACAACAACTACAACAAAAAACCCAGCATGGAGTGAAAACTATTTCAGATATTTAAAACTAATTAATAATTATTTATATTGACTGAAAAGAAACACTTTTACTGTGATAAATCTTTCAGCCATGTTTAGACCTTCATCCTTCAGGACATCCGTACACAATCTTGAGATTAGTTTAAATCCTGAATCTTATCAGTGATAATATTATTTCTTA
The DNA here is from genome assembly GCF_904066995.2 of Poecilia reticulata. Classification (NCBI taxonomy): domain Eukaryota; kingdom Metazoa; phylum Chordata; class Actinopteri; order Cyprinodontiformes; family Poeciliidae; genus Poecilia; species Poecilia reticulata. Next base: position 22,015,976 of record NC_088850.1, on the reverse strand, counting down.
ACAAAAGGACACACTTTTTATGGCTTGTTGTCAAAACTCATCCAGGATTTCTTCACAAAAGTTACTTCTTCAAACACAAGCATCTACTGTACATCTACTGTATGATCATTAATGGGTCTGTAGGTTACTTTACCTCCCTTGTGTTTTTGGTGCTGCACCATGTGAAAGAAAAAGGGTTTCTGTTGCTGTTAACATGTACAGTTCTTACAGGAGACCTAGAAGGTCGCTGGCGTATCCCTACTGTGTGTCCAGGTTAGGTTTCAGAGAAGAACTTCACATGTTTCGTTTGATTTTGTTTTCTTTTTTTACATCAATCTACTTTCGATGCCACTGAAGCAGCAAAAATAAACTTTGATTGAGGTAATCCTAGCAGAGCTTTGAATAGATGTTGCATTGATGTGAAGGCTTGTCTGGAATTAGCCATGCTGGAACCTTGACAGAAGAAGGAAAATGAAAATAAAGTAAAGCCTTGAGGCAGATCCAGAAGCACGATGTTTGACATGACCTGACTTGTTATGAGGCTCATCTCTGTGGAGCTGAGCTGCATGTTTAAGCCCTTTTGATCTCAAGGTTAAAAACCAACAACTGTTTTTGCGAGGAGAGTTTGTAAAGTCATATAAAAAGCAACGTAGTATTGCTGGAAACCTAAACTTTGCTAACATACATCAAACACTGAAGATATCTAGTTTTTCTAACTGTCTCAGTTTCTTTAATTCCCACTTTTCCTTGTTTGAAGCAGACCGTGGCTCAGTTTGAATGCATATGTGAACACCAACAGGACCAGAGACCGCTACAAAAGTAGGAAGTGGACAACAGCGCAGGCCATTCTGGGTAAACTAGAGGTTTTTGTTTATTTTTTTTTTTTAATTGCCACGTTTACACTAAGCAAATGTATTTTTGAAATCTCAAATTGCACAATAATATGGCCAATGGAAACAACTAGTGTCAATGTATTTGGACATTCCCATCTTTAATATTCCTAAAACATTCTTCCCTTTGCCATTGTGGCCAAAAAGTTGACGCAAATGGAGAATCAGCAACCATAACATTCCACCGTCAGTCTCTTAAAAAACCTGAAGAGGTAGATTAGTCGAAGCTTTACCCTCTATTTCCTAGAGTGGCTTTAGGAAGATTATAACACAGGAGCCTGTTGTCATATTGCAGCTCAGGCTCACAGAGCTCAGTCAGAGATTTTCAGATCAAACAGATAAACAGGAACAACAGAGACACTGTACATACTTGACACTTAATGAGGGACCAATGGGCTTCTCTGGCTTCTTGGGTGGAATGGGGACCGGCTTCTTGGGTGGGTTTGGTGCAGGAGGTTTATGGAGTTTCGGCTCTGGAGTGTGCTTGTCACCTGAAACACAGACACAGTGGAGGGGAAAAAAACTTGCTAAATGAACTGTGTTTCACTTTTCTGCTTCTAATTTTACAATAATTTAAGAGAAGCGATGGAACACCATATGACTCTTATGTATGAAGAGCTAAATGGATGGATAACAAGGGGATCTGCTGATGTTTATCGGACACTCAACTTTCAGTGAATCTATATATATATATATATAAGAACGAAATATTTTGCTTGAATTGATTTTTCTATTTTCAGACTGTTGCTTATAAACTACTCCATGCAAAAACAGCAAAAGAAAACCTGTAGAAGTTCAATTCAGCAACTCTGGGAAACAATTCCAACATACGCAGAAAGTCAGGAACCACCAGTGACGCTCAGGTGAAAACTGAAACAGTGGGACCGAGAGGAGGAGCCATCATTGCTTTTTTCTCCAATGACACAGCTGCTAATCTGCTGCTCTCTCATTTCAAACAAGCCTTGTGGGATAATTCAAGATGAGCTCAGAGAAGTGCGGAGCAGACACATGGAAGGACTGAGCGTTCAGTCAGCAGGACTGAGAGACCAAACAGAAGCTGTGATGAAGGCTAAAAGATAAAGATGAAGGGAAGGATGTTGCAGCTGCTTAACTCAAAGTGAAAACATGAATTAGCAAGCCGAAGAACCGCAGGGATAAAGAGAGAAACGGGAGAAAAGAGCTCCCCAAGAGCCGATTCATCTGCACTTTGGGATTCATCAAGCCAAGATGATGGAGACGATTAAGGGCGAAAACAGGGCTACTTCAAGCAGAGCTGAATCATATAAAGATTTCTATATGTATTTTTCATATAAAAAATAGATACAGAAACAGTGAGACAGAGAGAGAAATAGAAATAGAGAAATAAATTAAGATAAAGAGATGGGGAGAAAAAGAGAAATCGAGATAGCTAGAGATATAGACATAAATAGAGATGGAGACAAAGACAGAAAAAGATAGTCTTTTCAAATCTGGTATTTTGAAAAGTGTTATGACAAAGACTGAACGCTCAGTCCTTCCATGTGTCTGCGCCTCACTTCTCTGAGCTCATCTTGAATTATCCCGCCAGGCTTGTTTAAAATGAGAGAGGAGCAGCACTGTCACAGTTGGCTCAAACTGGAAAGTAATGCTTTTCAATCTTCAAGTGACTTTACATGTAAAAACAAACAAAAAAAAATATCCGTCTGCTACTGTAGTGTCTTTTCACCAACACCTTTCTTATTCTGGTAAATTTAAAAGCTATTTTACATTTGCTGTTGCGCAAAACCAAAACTAATCTTGGCCCAAAATAGAGGTAGTTTTACTTTTGTTTGTTGATGTGGAACATTTAAGTGTGACAAAGATGAAGGAACAGAAAAAATGCAATAAAGTCAGAGGAGTTCAGGGAGGTTCAATTTCATGGCATCGTATGTGCCGAGCTGTGACTTATGTACATTATTACACCCACGGACAAGCATAATGATAAACTGCATTTGTGTCATTTTTAAAAAACTGAATCTAAAGCGAGTAAACAGAGTAAAAAAAAAGTTCAGAGCCAATAATGTATCCTTGGGGGACTCTGCATGTGATGAGAGCTGATGGACATAAAAACTAACTGAGCTTGACAGCAGATTTCCTGTATTTTAACTAAAATCTAACCTGTTTTTAGATGTAGTGCTTCTCCACCACAACGCTGCAGTTAAGGAAAGATAATTACAATAAATGTAGCCAGAGGATTTAAATGAACAAGCTTAAAGTGAGCGCTGAAAGAAATGTGAGCAGGAAGGCTGCATGTGGTATTAATAGAAACCCAAAGTCTGATCAATAGAGATGATTAATAAACATATTTTTGATTCCTCTTGGTAGATGAAGATCAAAAAGTGGGGAAAGAGGTTTTTTTGATTACAGATACATTAATGAAATGTTTTATTTTCTTTAGAAATGGACAATAACCAAGATTACTTTAAATTGCTGTTAATATGGATGTTAGTCTTTCATCAGAGAAATTCAGTCCTGAACACCAAAAGTGCGACACATGTCTAGCAGATAAAAAGTGATGCTTGATATATAAATGAAGACAAAGTGAAACTGTAACAAAAGAGAAAGCTGACCTAATTTAAAATGTACTACCGAGGCATACTGGGTTTGACCATCGCTTAAGATTTTTGTAAGACTAACAAAAATGACAAAGGAAACAGAAAAGATAAATCCAGCTATACATTTAACTTACAATATTTAAGCAGCAGTTATCTATTGAATCAACTGTAAATCTTATTTTAAAATTAATGCTAGCAAATAGAGGGCCGAGGTTTGCAGTTGACAACAAAAACAAAAATCACCTCCATGTTTTCAATAAGATTGTTAAAGTTTGGAAAGACAGACGTATAAAGCACCAGTTTCAAGTGAAAGCACATGAAAGTGAAGTTTGTTTACAGCCTACAAAGCTGAATTCAGACAGAAATGTCAGCTGCTGTAAAGAGATGGAAGGATGAGAGCAGACGGGGGACTGGGAGTCCAGCTGTACCTCGCTCATCTGGTCTGTTGATAGACTTCCTCTCCACGGCGGGGGGTTCTGGCTTGGACGCTGAAAAACGAAACATGGTCCAGAGAGTCACCTGGGCGTCCGACAAGACTCAATCAAACACTTGACAGACAGCGAGGGGGAACACACGCAACCACAGGTGATTGACATTAGAAACCGTCTATACACCACCCAATGAGACTAGTGTTCATTTGAACCTGCTCAGCAGTTTTGTCAGAAAGACATTGAATAAACAGGAAGTTTGCATGCAGAAATCGTTCCCTTTGGTCCCCACAGCAAACTGGAACACAGTGCATGTGTAGCTAGGTTCTGAATGAAATGATGAGTCGCTTATGAGCCAAACAGGAAAACCTCAACGCGTGCTGCTAACTGCAAGAGGCTGTACGGCTGTTTTACAGTAAAGGACAACCATCTACAATTTGCATCTCGGCATACAAAACTATTATATGTTGCACTTTTGAGTCAAATTCCCACTCTGGATTTCACTATTAAACACTATTTTGTTCAATAGTGATGTTAAAATGGTAAAGGTTACGTTTTTAGGCTTGAATAAATTTTTTTAAAGGTTTATTAAAATGCATTTTTCTAAAGGTGGCTCCACATCAGGCCTCCTTCACATCACACTAACAGCTCCCACATGACTCATCCAAAGTGTCAGTCGGCTGTTTGTTTTGCTATATAAGAAATATAGCAAAACAAAAACTATAGACCCTTTGCTGCATGACATCACCCATCCCCCTGCTGGAGGGCAAAAAGGCAGCTTGTCAACAATGACTACCAGTGGTTTTATGTTATCAACATAACCTGCTAAAACTTAAATGTACACATGATTTATAAAAGAAAAAGGGACACAGTGCTTTGCTACCAAGTGTCACCACTAAGACTACTAGACTACTAGAAAAGGTCAGGAAAAAGTTTTGGTTAAAAAAAGATAGCGAGGAACAAAGAAGTAGTTCAGTTATGCTAGCTTGACTTTGACAACATTAACTTGTAGATGTGCTGTGGAATTCAGTGTGTTTTGGTTCAGTTTAAAACACAAAAAATGGCATCATGGTAAGGATGCAATGCCTATGACAGTAGAATTATGGGACTGGAGAAATAACCATCTGGTGAATACCGGGAGCACAGAGCTGTCACAGCTGCCTTCACATGCTGGAAACGGGGTTTCACATTCATACTAACAATCCGACAGCATTTGAGTGGAGGTCTTGGAGGACGGTCCTAACTCGATGCGACAGTGGCCTTACAGACCTGGTTAGGATCGCCGGTCCTGGAGAGAAAGCCTGGAGTGCAGCATCTACTTATCCATGCTAAAACAAGCCAGTTTAAGCTCTTTGACAAACAGTTTTCTGATTCCTCCCAGTCAACTGTTTTTGGAAGTTGCCAGAGTACAGCTGGCTTAAAACTGGAGCCAATATATGCCAGTGGAATAACGGATGTCAAAACCGGGAACGTCTAAAGAATCTTCAGAAGGAACGAGAAGCCTGAAGCACATCGTGTAAATGTTTTTAGAGTTGTGACCTGACTTTGACTCGTGGGAAATGACGCAGTTGGCTTTCCCCAAACAGACACACAAAAAAGAACTTTTAATAAAATAGAGTTTAAAATGTTCTTTACCTAGTGGAGGTGGTTTCCTCGGAAGTTTCTGACAAAGAAAAAAAGGCAGAAAATGTGTCAGCATAACAAACAAAAACTGTCTTAAAGGTAATAGCAACTGAAGACAAATTGCTCAACTTAAGACAAAATGATGCAGTTTTGAAACTTTTCTTGACTAGTAAAAGAATTAAGTCGTTTATTGTATTACTTTTGTTATTTAAACCTATCCAAACATTACATCTGCTTTCATGATGTCTTGTGTTCCCTCAATAGGAATTTAAAATCAGCTTTTTAACTCTAATTTATTCTTTCTTAAAAGGGGCAGAATTTTGTATTTTCCAGTAACAACAGTGCCATTTTATAACACAATTAAGTAACTAAGTTACTTTCAGTTGTTATAAATGCACTATAAATATCAAATATGACTTAAGGAAAATATGACTTTGTTACTGAACGCCTGGAAATTGGGCCTCTGTCTCTTTAAGAAACTCCTGCTCTTTCTGAAACTCCATCTTCAGGAAGTCATCACAACATGGCTCCTCTATTAACCCTTTAACAATGTTTTTACTAGCAATGCACTGAGAAGTAACTCCTATAATGAGCTCAACAGAAATTCCACCAGGAACTACTTGCTAATTGATGCTGGCTAGTCTGAAGGAATTGAACGGTCTGTGGGGCAGAAGATTGGAAGCTTGGAAACTGCAGCTCCGAGAAGGAATTACATCTTGAAGATCGGGATAGGTCCAACGTTTTGCATTTTGCATGGCTGAATGGTTGCCATGGAGATTAAAAGATTCCTCAAACAATGCATGAAAGAATCAAGGCAACACTCCAGGTATGATTTTGATGAGGGAATAACATTATAACAAGATGCAAAGCTAAAAAAAGTACATTTAAATTTCAATTTAACCTTAAAGTTACAGTATGTAACTTAATAAAAAAACATTTTTTAACATATTTATTAAAACTCTCACTATATTGTGACAGCATAACATAAAACAAATATGTGAAAAAAGCAAAATAAAAAAATAATAAAAAAAACTAGTTCCTCTGCCTCCTCTCGTTCAGAAACAGCCAATGGGAGCTTCCTATTGAATTTTTTTTTAAATTGCGTCCTGCCACTAATATATACAGTGAGAAATAAACATCAGTTCCTCCAGGACATTTACTGAAAAAACTTCTTAGTTCAGTCATTTGGAGGCGTGGCCTCATATTCGCAAACATCAACTCTGTCGCAATTAAAAAGTAATGCTGCTCTGGAGAATGTATATAAAGTTAAAATATAAATATCTTCATATCTAGACAGGTCATCTGTTAGACACAGGAGAAATCTGCCAGAGGTTAGAGGCTCATGTCACAAAGGATCAGTGTTCAACTAACTTCCTGTCATTTAGGTTTTGGCTGCATTGAGTGAAAACACTAAACAGAGAGAAATCACAGAAGGAGCTCATATTATCAAACATCTACCTTCTGGAGGTCTATGTAGGGTGTTTACAAATAGGTGTTTCATTTATATTTTAAGTATTATGTTTTGAATTTCTACTGGAGATTAAATGAATATGATGTAACATATAGCAAGAAAAAGTCAAATGATATCTTAATTGCAAGGAGATTTCTTGGTTTACCAAGAAACATCTTTATCTCTACAGAGGAGTGGTGGAGAAGTTTTGTCATTGTGAAAGAAAAATGACAGCTTAGTAAAGCAGGTATGACAGATTATTAGGGTGACTAAGAGAATTTTATTTAAATACAAGAAAAAAGTCATAACATTGCAAAAACAAGGCCATGTTTTGAGGATAGTTGTAGTGCTAATAAAGACAGAATAAAGATGTGTTATTGCTGGAAGAAAGTTGTAAAATTATGAGTAATACATTGTTTTAATGAGGAAAAAAAAGCTTTCAATACTTTTGCGGCTGACATTTTGATGCTGATGTGTTAAAAGATTAGCCATTTTCTCATTTGAAAAACCGATACCAACAATAACTTCACAAGACGCTCAGTGTTCCTCATTTCAAAGCACTTTGGTGTCGAGTCATCATAAATTTACAACTGTTATTTTACTACATCATAAAACTCCAGCATGAAATAAAATGCATCAGAAATGACTCTGACTGGTGTCGCTGACTAAAACATCTTAAGTGGGATTTTCCTGAAGTCAGCCAGAGTCTGTCAGAAAGAAAGTGTGTGCTCAGCATCTTTCTCTTACCTCCTCCACCTCTGGCTTAGCCAGCGATTTCACAGATCCCCTTGATGGTGCTGCCTGGAACAGAAACAAGAACATAAATAAAGTTGCTGTGATATGGAAACCAGCAGAAGGGTGTCAGACATAACTCAGATATTTCACAGGAACACAAAGAGACAGTGAAGAGCACTTCCTCTTGCACTGGTCTCTAATATTAGCTCTTCCATTGATTTTTCTCCCATCCAATCAGTGATTCATGCCAATCTGTCTCCTGATCAACTTTCTATTCTTATTAAATGAAAATGATGTTAAGGATACCAAATAGGAACGTCTATATTTGGGCAATCTCTCTGTGATAACTTCTCTGTGAAGAGGATTATTCTAGATGTGGGCATGTTGCAGCAAGGCGTCACAAGCGCTAGGCCCTGACCCAGCTCCCTGCTAGAGGGCAAAAAGCTGCTGGCTGACTAACGATAACTGCCATTAGTTTTAGCTGTCAAATTGTCAATGTGCAAAATCTTAAATGTGCATGGGATTTATAAAACATAAAGGGATGCAGTGCTTTGGTACCAATTGTCAACACCAAGACTACTAGATAACAAGGTCGGGAAAAAGTTTTTGGTTCAGTTACAAATTAAAAAAATGCGACCTATACACCTACTCTGACAAATCATCAATAGATCAGATGTTTAAATTAGCTAATATTAGATTAGCTACTAATGATGGCTAAGTGTGGCAAATGTGAGTGATCACATCTGCCACAGTGATTGCTCAATAACAATCACAAAATAAACATCTAGCCTAAAATCATAAAACTGTAAAGAACCGAATGATCTGTTCTTTGTGTGGGAAATGTTTGTGTGTTTTTTTTTATTTATCAATCAATCAATCAAATTTTATTTGTATAGCACATTTCAGCAGCAAGGCATTTCAAAGTGCTTTACATAATTAAATAAAAACAGCATGTGACATTGAATAAACAGTGAGAAAGAGATTTAAAAAAAAAAGAAAAACATTAAAACCCGCACCCCTTTAGGACTTCAGTTAAACGTCGTTTAACTGGGATTCTAACCTTCAGGGACTTTAGTCAAAAACACCGTTTGACAAGGACTCCAACCTCTAGGTTTTTAGTTGAACGCCGTCAACTGGGACTCTAAACCCGGTAGAACTTTAGTTAAACGTCGTTTATACTGAATCCTGATACACATAGTGGCATTGTTGTCAGTTGCTATGGCAATGAGTCTGTGAGTAGCATAGCCAACACAAATCACACAAGGGTGATTAAAAAAAAATACAAGTGGTTTTGAGTTGTTCTTAAATGTTGTTTCTGCATTAATTTTCCCTTTCCTGTGGCGCAGAGCACTAAATTAATACCTACATCTCCAGGTTTCATTTAGTAAATGGGATTGTTCTACCGTGACAGCGCAGCTATGGATGGCATGTGAAACAATAGCATTATGCGCATGTAGAACATTTCCAGATGTAAACAATAACATGTGACGGATCTAAATGTGAGCCTGGTGACTGACAGGGGAAAGTTACTCATAATCAAAGCAGCAGATTCTAAACCTGAACTTGCTCATTTTCATCTTCATCTCATAAGTTTGTTGAACCTCCATGTGAAGACAGAAGAATAGAAGGCGCTGATGGGATCAAATGTCTCACCTCCTTCTCTGCTTCAGGAACGACCATAACAAAGTTGTTAGGGAAAACCCCGTCTCTGCCTCCGACCTCCCCCCTCCACCACCCAGGCTCACCCGTGTCCTGTCAGAGAAGGCATCACTGGAGTCAGTTTTTAAAACGGCGTGCTTTTCCTTTTCTATAGAAAAAACTGTAAGTCAAATTGATTGCCAATTTCTCCTGAAATCCACTAGATGGCATCAGATGACCAACTGAGTAGTGAGGTCTTTCAGGCTGTTTCCATCAGTCAGTACAATGACGGTAGCAAAACATGACCCTAGGGCTGCAGCTGATCACTATTCTACTAATAAATTATTCAAACATAAAACTGGGGATTTATTACTTAACCACTTTTATTTTATGCAATATTGGAAACATGTCAATACTTTTTTCAGTAAATTTTCTATCACTTATGGTTACAAACTGCTAATTAACACTTTGGACGGAGTAGATTGTAAACAAATAAGCAATTTCCTCTTGGGGATCAATAAAGTATATTCTGTTCTATTCTAAGAGATGCCCAATAAAAACAGCATAGCATTCCTTTGGTCACTGATCATCAACACTTGGTCATTTCTAGCAAAGGATGCATCTTCAACAAAAAATTTAAAAAATCTGTCAAATGTCAACATGTGGAGTGTATGACTGATCTGGTGTTTTTTTTAAATTTTTTATTTATTTTTTTAGATTGATTACTAATTGCATGCAAAACATAACATTTAAAAAATGTTTAATAGAATTTCAAGTAGCTGAAGCTAAAACTGCCACTTGACGAGTTTGGTTAAAACAGGGACAAAGAAGGTTCTTATCATTTTTAATCCAAAATGTGTATTATTTTTACTTTGTTTTGACTTAATTGTTGCTCTGAGTGTGTGGTTTTTTTAGAAAATTGTCTTTTCTGAGACTGTATCCTTCGGTTAATTATTAATTGATTACTAATTATTTCAATAATAAATTCATCACTATTAATTTTTCAGCCTTACATGACATTACCATGTTATTATTATCAAATATTGTGATGAAAATGTGTAATTTATGCAGTCAGTGACTCACTTTCACACTTTTGGAGGACTGAAACTTAATTGTAATGAATAGATTCATGAAATACTCATCAGCTAATTTAGTAATCGATTAATCGTTAACTGGAGTATATGGACATACAGACTTTATTCTAATTTCTTATAAATTGCAGAGAAGCCGTCTCATATGTTGTAAGCTACTCTGTATACAAGGGGATAATTTGCCGTTCAGACTGACAACAGCTGCATTAGCATGAAGCTCACACATTCACACTTTGACAGAAGGATGCAGAAGTCATGATTAAAGGTGTCCAAGGTGACGACAGCTCTCCTGTCTTTATAATTGACAAGTTGGCAGGAATAATCTTTGGAATATTTCCATTAAAATAAATCAAACCACACACCAAGGCAAATATTTGGAAAACAAGACTGTGGACCTGGATGCTCACCTTGCTTAGGATGTGGACCAGCTCTCCTTCCTTGAGGCTCAGCTCATCCTCGTTCTTGCCATCGTAAGCATACTTGACCTTACAGAACTCCTTCGCCGTGGGAGCTGCACATAACCAGACGAAGTACAATAGCTAACACAAACGTGACAAAAACAGCTGGAAATACGCACAAGAACATGACGGAGTTCAGTTTATGCAGCTTTAAAGTTCTGTTCTCAGTGGAAATTTCTGTACATTTTTGGCAAAACAGTTTCAGAAAAGACAATTGGATGTGCATCACAGTTTAAACCTAGCCACAGATTCTCGCTTGGCCTTTACTGTTTGTTTTGAGTTGAATTTCTGCTGGCAGGTGAACCTTTGCACCTGGTCTGACGAGCATCCCCTCAGCATGATGCTGACACCACCATGTTTGAATGTCTTTGGCATTAGAAAAAAAGTTTCATTTTAGTCTAAAATGTTCAGAAAATCAACCTTTACCTGTTTCCTGTGTCACTTTCATGGTCTGCTGCATTTCTAATGCTTTTCTACTTGAGCTTCTCAAAAAAGGTCCAAATTAATGGAATGCTGGAGTTATACCTGTAGACCTTTTTTGTATGTGTTTGACATTTTTCAAAAGCTTTGTGTTTCACTCTTCAGAAAATATACAATGCAGTTACAAATTTACATCACTAGGTGACACAGTTGCACAATTTAAGCTGAAATCAAAGACTCCTTGTTAGTAATCACAAAAAGAAAAAAAAAATCTACAACCATTCTCATGCAATGAGCATCCACACTATTTTTATATTTAAATTTGATATCTGAAGTAATTTTGAATCATGCAGCATACAGGAGGCTAATTTCCAACCACCTCGAATCACAGAAAGCAATGAAGATGTCAGCGTGCGACTCATACAGAATTGAAAAGTCCACATTTAAAACCTTTGATTAGCGCATTTTAGGCCAACTTAAAAGTTTAAAGTGCAATTAAAATATTTTAAGGCCTCTATTTTGAATTACTCCAATCAAAATTAAAGTAATTTTGATATGAGGACATCATGAAAAGAATATGAACAAGAGAGCAAATCAGAGCAAACCTAAGAGCTGCTCCCACCCTGAGCGGAACAACTCTGCAACAATGTATTGAATGTTTTCAACAAGGCATGTTTACCAGTTGTATCATTTATGTTACAGTTTCAGTCTGTAAACAGGTTTTTACCTTTGTGCTTGCCGTCTACTTCCGCCCTCTGGGAGTCAGTCATGTTGGGATGGGCAGGCTTTGCGGCTGATGGTAATGATGGGACTGGCTAAAATGAAGCAAACCATACAGATGGGAGTGATTTATCGGACATGAGTGAAAATGTGGCTTTGCGCGGAGGAGTCTTATCTGGAAGACAATAGATACATGGAATACGAATGTCTTCCGCTTGTAGAAGCTGAATGTATGGCGACTAGAGATTAGAACTAATGGAAGTGGAGGGAAAAATCGGAGCCACAACTACGGTGCTAGCTTAAACCTGCTGCTGGTTCAGCACACAGGTAGGAGACGGGTGGATCAATGTCTCATGAGAAAGTCTGATGCTAAAAAGAGAAGAGAAAGAGAAGCATGCCACATGTGGTGAGGAGCAGAGGAAAGTGAGGAGAGTTAGTGGTGAAACAGTGTGACGGCCGATGTGAAGAGAGACAGAGAGAGAGAGAGAGAGGAGGGAGAGTTTCAACACAAAGTTAAACTCTAAACTATTTAAGGAAGAGTGTTAATAGTGTCAAACAGCAGAAACACCTCCTCAGTTTCTTTTTGATACATCAAGGTCAAGAATAAAAACAAAGAGGATAAAATAAACCTGGGTTTCTGTTTATTACATAAAATTAGTATCTAGTCTGATGAGTCAGCATAAACGTAACAGTGAGCCGATAGTGGGTCTTTGTTAGACATTTTAGGTAAACATAGAGAACTAAGGATCTGAACATATTTTGTACAAATTAATAGGAAACTGTTTCCAGTATCACCACAAATGTGCCAAATCAGCAGGAAGACTGACAGCATGGTATTAATGGGACATTTTCAGAGGTCAGTAACTGTAGTAGCATTTAGGGTGGCTTGTGGTGTAGCTAGCTGGCCAAATACAGACACCATTAGTCCTCATGGAAGTCATCCTAAATGTGCATGATCTCAACCGTGGGACCTTTGCTGCAAACCTCCCCACCTTTTCTTCAGACAGTTTCCAGCTTGATTAGAAAGTCTTAAAATATTTATCCGGTATCTTCCATGTCTTCATGGTTGCGTCTTGGTGGCAGCAGCCTAATCAGAGGCCAAGTCTTCCCTCCCCCAAGTCACTTGGTCCAGCTCCTCCCTGGTGAGGTATCCATTAGCCACCTCTACTGGCTCATCTTGATATGGAGAAGCAGCAACTCTGGATGAGTTTTGCCTTTCAGATCTCTCTTTACCATGACAGACCAATACAGTGCTCACCAATCCACCTATCCATCATTCATGAACAACACCTCCTAGATCCTTACACTCCTCTGCTTAGGCAGGACATCGAGAGAGCCCTCTGCTTTTTTCCAGCTCTAGATCATTGTCTCAGATCACAAGGTGTCAATTCCCTATCTTAAAAACCACCAATACACTACTTTTTTTTTTCCATGCGGCTCACAGTGATGAAATCTAGTGTGGCTGTCACGTTGTAGTTACTATTGTTTCTGGAGAAACTGGAGTATCAATTGGCCGAATTTAGAACCAAGCAGCACTCCCTCTCCCCCACCCGTTGTGAGCTGTCAATCAGCTGTAGGATGGGCATTTTCCGGTTACTTTTCCTTTGCTAAAACAAACAGAAAGTTGACTGTAAAGACTCAGAATGCTTCTTTTCTAAAGGGAATAAAGTTTTGGAATATTGGTTTCCCTGAGAGTTAGCATATCTGTTAGTAAACAGCTCAATTGAAGCAATATTTTGGATAAATAGGAAAATAGAAGGGCAACACTTTCCACAAGAATTGGTATTTCTATAAATCAATCAATCAAACAATCAAATTTTATTTGTATAGCACATTTCATCAGCAAGGCATTTCAAAGTGCTTTACATCAATAAACACAAAAATACAGAGTTATGCAACATTGAATAAACAATCAAAAACAGTAATCTTCCCGCCAAGTCAAAGTTCTACCCTTCGAATTGGCAGAAAAAGAAAAAAAAAACGGGGAGGACTCCAACCCGCTCCCCTTTTCAACAGTGGGGGGGACTCCAACCCGCTCCCCTTTTCAACAACGGGGGGGACTCCAACCCGCGCCCCTTTTCAACAACGGGGGGTACTCCAACCCGCGCCCCTTTTCAACAACGGGGGGGACTCCAACCCGCTCCCCTTTTCAACAACGGGGGGGACTCCAACCCGCGCCCCTTTTCAACAACGGGGGGGACTCCAACCCGCTCCCCTTTTCAACAGTGAGGGGGACTCCAACCCGCTCCCCTTTTCAACAGTGAGGGGGACTCCAACCTGCTCCCCTTTTCAACAACGGGGGGGACTCCAACCCGCTCCCCTTTTCAACAGTGAGGGGGACTCCAACCTGGTCCCCTTTTCAACAACGGGGGGGACTCCAACCCGCTCCCCTTTTCAACAACGGGGGGACTCCAACCCGCTCCCCTTTTCAACAACGGGGGGGACTCCAACCCGCTCCCCTTTTCAACAGTGGGGAACATTAAAAACGTAGACAGTGAGAAAAGAAATTAAAAGAAATTAAAAACATTAAAGATATAAAAACATTGAAGACATCAAAACCCACACTCTAACCCTAATTTAGTCATAAGCAACTCTAAACAGGTGGGTTTTAAGTTGAGATTTACAGTGTTTCAGCTGTTTTACAGTTTTCTGGAAGTTTGTTCCAAATCTGTGGTGCGTAGAAGCTGATTGCTGCTTCTCCTCGTTTGGTTCTGGTTCTGGGGATGCAGAGCAGTACCAGGGACTACTAGAGAAATTCTTTCTTAAAAACTGTAGCACCCCAAGTTTTTTGCACTTAGGGTTATTTACACCCCAAATTGTTTTTTGTTTTTTTCCCCAAACTTCTCACATTTCACACAAGCCCTGTTTAGTCCACTTTAATAAAACTCCAGTTCGTTTGCCTAGAAAGTCCGGTTCGTTGGGGGAGATGTGATTGCACAATCAAACTCTCCTGTGGGTCAAAAAACATGAACTCTGGTCTGCCTACATGTGCCTACAATGCTACAACTGCTAAAATCTGACGCCACTCCATTTTTGTTTCTAATTTTGTGAAGAAGGAAGTTGTCCTCAGGGTCATGTTCAGAGGTATTGTTCAGTGGTTCATCAGGAGGTGAATGAATTGGTCAAAAGGTTTGGTTTGTTTGACACAGTGCAGTGAGAAAGTGAACCGCAGCTGAAAATCTAATAAATGTTGTAAACTTTGGTCCCCAATCAAACAATGATCTCTTGATGGTCCATCTACTGGACTATCAGGTCAAAACACCCTAAAAGGCCCATTTAAGCTAACTAGAAAACCAGCTAAAACCTGAAGGAGGTCAATGCTTTCCTACTATACTTTCTGCTTGTTTTGAGAATCAGACTAGCCGGCAGTTTCTGAGAAGACGACGAATACTTCCCCTTCACGTGACTTAGACACAAGTTCACACTTCAGCAAAGTGAGAAGGCAGAAACCTGTTGGGCAAGACAATATCTGGTCAATCAAGTACCCCATCCCACCCTCGCTTTCTGCTTTATCAAAGTATGTCCACAAGACAACATTAGTTTTATCTCAAGTTCTGCATATAGTAGTGTTAAGCTCTACAGTCATTGCTTCTCTGCTATACTTGAACTTGAACTGCTTGATGGTCAGACCACAGGTGGGGTAGAGCAGAAATGCCTAAACCTCAATCGAATTTCTCAGCAAAATCTGTTAAAACACGTGGTTCACAAAGAGTTGCAGGGCCAAATAAGTTTGACGTCATCATTACCTCTGCAGATTAAACAACCATCATGGGCAGGTGGCCATGCTTTCTTCTTAAAGAAATGGATAACTCTCTCGTCATACTGCTGGATGGGAATTCGTGAGGGTTAAAGCTCGCCCCCTTCTACTTTCTGTAGCTCATACATATGATCACAATGATCACACACTTCTGATAGAGCACCAGACAGCATAACAGCCTGGTGCAGCAGTGCTTTTTGTCCAGACCACTACATAAGGGGAGATGAGATTGAAGCAATGCAGAACCTGCCTGCAAATCCACAGGAAGAAACAGAAGATAATCTGCACTTGTGCTGATGACAGCACAAATAAGTGCATTCACAACAAACACAAACCAGACATGAATTTTAATGGAGGCATCAGGAGTGTGAGTGTTCAGCTCTGATTGGGTTTTCTTAACCTTTGTGCTCAGATTAGTGAGAACCAGAGATGGTTCTGGTTTTGGCCACTGCGATCCAGTGTTTCTACATGTGATACCAGACGTACCTGAGCCGGACCAGCTTTGTCTTTCTCTTGGTCTTTTACTTTCCTGTCCTCTGTGATGGGGCTGGGCTGCGTTCTTAGTTTCACCGGACCACCTTTGAAAATGTCTCCGAAACCGACGCCTATGATCCGTCTGGGCTGATGGGTGGCTCCGTTTCCCGAGTCCGGCTGAGGAGATGTGGGAGTGGCAGCTGGTTCTGTTCCACTTCCATCTGCAAGGAGACCCAACAAAGTCAGACGAACACGTTGCTACGATCCCCAGTCCTGCATCGTCCACCATTGACGGAAGTTCAGATCCTTCAGTGTATTACTTTGGATTAATCCTGCAAGTTACAAAGAAGTTGTAATTTATTACATGTCAAGTTTTAATTAGGAATAACTTGGCATTGGAAGCTTCAAAGATAGATTTAAATGCTGTAATTTCAATAAAAAATACTAAATGATGAGTTGGTTCTGTGAGCGTTGGACCACACTACAAGGAATAAGAAGACTTTAGAAGCCGACTTTGAAGACTTTGGATAAAAAATATCAAAGTGTACAATATTACACAAGACTATGACTTTTTGAGTTGGGAAAACATGATCATTTATTCAGATATCATACTTGTATATAAACTACTTCAAGGTTTGGCTCCACCATTGCTAATAAAAGACCTTGTCCAATTACATTTACAATCAAACACAACTAACTACAAGAGCAGTTCGGAGGGAAGACTGTAAAATACTATTCAGGGAAAATTCTTTCAGTCAGTTTTATTTTATGTTTGAGCTTCAAATTCTTGAAATACTCTGCAGTCAGAACTAAACAATATTACAACACTGAACTGTTTCAGGAAATCACTTAAGCATTGTTGGCTAGATAATCAAATATGCACTCATGGTCTTGAACAACTTTTAAATCATCTTTTTTTCCCCTCTGGATGCGACTTGTGTTTTCTTTACTCCAGGTTCTGACTTGATACTATAAGCACAACACTGAAGTGACCGAGTGACAATGAATTCACCTGTCAGGTTGTCAAAGAAAACCTCAAATATTTATATTTAGAGAGATCAGACATTGTCCAAGATCTGAGGTTCATTCAGCAAACTGACTGGGCTTCTTTCACTTTTACTTCCGTCTCTGTTCAGTTGTGTAGAGACAGAGCAACCATTAAGGCAGCCTAACTCCAGGCCTCAGCATGGTCAGCTTACAGCAATCAGTGAATTTGTATGCATGACTTCTTCTCCCCGTTATGCTGAGACCAAGGTGACAACGTTCTAATTGGGACGCTGCATGTAGCCTGGCACATTTAGCTCAGCCCCGCTGCTGACTGGCAGCATAGAAGAATAGGTGTGATCGCTTCATTCTTCCTGACTTTGCACAACAGTGAGGTATTAAAATATGTATTGTAAAAGCTGGGTTCTGAAATACTGGTGTGGGATTTTTTTTTTAAGCTTTAATATGACAGAAAAAAAGTGAAACTCAAACAGTGAAATAAACCACATTGTCGAGTTTGAACCTGCCCACTTCTAACAAAAACAGATAATTTCTCTGTTTTGGCCTCAATCTACCGTAGTTTATGCTTTTTATAAACAAAAGCGTCTCTGCAGCATGATGCTTCCACCACCATACATCACAGTGGAGAATTTTGAACAAAGCGTAATGTATGAAGTTGTTTGAGAGGTTCAAACTTTCTCCCTGTACCTTCTACTAACTAGGTAGAGATAGAGAGAAGGACAAAGAAAAAGATATAAAAATAAAAATAAATCCTTTTTTCTAAGAAAGAAAAAGATGGAAAGAGAGAAAGACGTACAGAGCAAAAAGAAGAGACAGATACAAAGAAAGAGAAAATAAAAAGGGAAAGAAAGGGTAAGAAAGAGAAGGAAATGTAGGTGACATGGCTTTAAAATAAAATCTCAGCTTTTTTTCATACCAGATCTAATTTTAGTTGATTCATTTTCCATTTCTTTTCTTAAAAAGGAATTACAAATGACAGAAAATATTTTCAAAAACTTGTTCCCCCCGAATCATTCCTTCCGGGAGTTGCCCTGACTTCAAAGTCTAATTAAATACTAGCTGTAAAACAAGATGGTTCGCTCTGGGCGGGCTGACATCACTCTAACATTTCCCAAAAAATAAATCTTCAGAGACAGTAAATTTGATTATTCAGTAAAATTGATTTATCACCTATTCACAGCTGGTTAGACACATTAGTGTATTTAAAAGATATTTAAAGTTTGTCTATCCTCATAATTGAAATCAAATCGGAAAATTTTTGGCTCTATGTTTGACGCCCTTAGTGACAAAAATCTTGCTGGCAATAAATCATTAAGTGTCTATTTGGGATGTTAGACAAAGTTATTACCTTTTAGTCTCTTTGATATTTACACTGAATGAACTACAATCTGTAAATTTCCACCAATTTCCACTGGAGTTTCCTTCCAGTGTCTTTCTTCTGCAGGCAGCACACACCTTGACATTTGTTCATACGCTGCAAAGACCCGTTGTTTTGTTTTGGTAACATTTCTTCCAAATGTCAAACCCAGAGTAACGTTCCAGTTCCCCTACAATGATTTAGTTTTCCTTTTGCTGCCTCCTCTGAAGCTGCAGTGTCTCTAGAAATGCTGCTGAGCCCGTCAGCTTTACCAGGTTTGTCAGCCGCTGTGTCGTTGGCCTCTGCCTCTTCTCCTCCAGCCTCCATCTCTTTGACGAAGTTGGATGGAAACAGTCCAGATCTGCCGTTGAGACTCCCGCTCCACCAGCCCTCCTCAACCTGCCACCAGAAGAAAATAAATCGGAAACATCATCGATCCTCTACCGTTCTGACTTTCAGGTCGGTTGGATGAAGAAACAAACGTTTGCTTCATTTGTCTGCATGCTCTGACATGCAGAGAACAAAACCAGTCAGGAGATGCTCAGTGCTTTAAAAACAAGCCAACAATATGGCATTCTTGCTTCAGCAGACGCACGTTTAAAAGGAACCTGTAAGATTCCAACCATGAGCAGAGTACATGACTGAAACGTTTAAATTACCTCTTCTAGGATGTCGACGACGTCTCCGACTTTCAGCTCCAGTTCATCTTCGTTTACCGGCTGATAATCAAACTGTACCTTGCACTGTCTCCTCTTCGGCTCTGTTGGGAACGAGGAAGAAAAAAAAAAGACAAAATAAACTAAACAAAAATAAGTGTGTTTATATCAAAAAGCGTCCGTGGTGGATCTGTGCTCACTCTCAAATGTCAGGGTCTTGCAACTGACAGGTAAGTAAGCAAAGAAAGGTGTAAAACTTGCTGGGGGACCCAATCAGATTGTGCTGTGGGAGACACACCCAACCTGAAGGCCGGGTGTTTAAGAAGCAGAAGATGTAACTCACAGACGGAAAACCAGAAAAACATCTACGTTTAAGAAAAAAACAACAACAACTCTGTAGGGTGAACTGTGGAAAATGTGTAACTCGGTAGATTTGCATTAAAAAAAAAGTTAGGGGTAGTTAAGGTGCAGAATCAACAGAACAAAGCCATTTTTTGTGTTAATGATTAATAACAGTATATCTATGGATTCACCTATTTGCTGCGTTTTCATAGACATCTAGCTTCAAATTATTCACAGAAAAGTCGCCTTTTCGAGAACTTTTTGGTTGTACTACTAAGAGCAACGATAATGATGACTGTAAATGTTAGTTTCTGCAGTAGCACTAAGATGGGTTCCGACAGCACTCTCTGGTTCTGACTGTATTACAATGAGGAGGAGAGTCAAAGTTAGCAACTTAGATGGTAATGTGTTTCAAATGAAGTCAGAAGAAGCACAAAGATTATTTTAAAAGGAAACTGTATTTCATGTTATGTTGAGACATGTTTGAAAGGAGTCAAAGTTTTCCTTTCTGTGTATTATGGAACATGCTGGACTTGAAAATGTTTCCAGCATTTTGGATGTCTCAAGAGTTGAGATAAGGATAAATATTCTCTAGAAACGCACACAGACAGACTCCTGGTCCAGTCATGTTAGTCAGGATGAGCAATATACGTTTTAGATGTTAGAATATATCCTTGTTTTAATATGTATTTTAGAGGCACACAGTACCATTCTATAACACAATCAAGTAACAATGTTACCTTCAGCATATAAAATGCTGTATATGACAAACATAACTTAAAAAAAATGTTACTTTGCAATTTGACACCTTGAAAATGGCCTTCTGTCTCTTTAAGAAGCTCCTGGTCTTTTTGACATTCCGCCTTCAGCACGTTATCATAGCAATGCTTTTTATTATGTAGTCTGCAACCGAGTCAGAACTTTACAAAACCCAGAGATCCAAACCTGGTCACTAAATTCTAACCGATGTATCTCTAACAGCAAAGGTTTCCAGGCAGATCAGATATTTGTCTGTGTTAAAACTCTTATTTTACAGGAAAAACAACATAATTGCCATTTTAGGCCCATAATAAACAGAAGATCCAGCTGAAATCCCTGTCAGTCTAAGCAGGAGACGGATCAGATCTTTCATCCTTTCACACTTCCAACAACAGGAACATTCTGCTCTATGAGGTACAGCGCTTGCTTCAAGATGCTCATCACTTTGTGACGGTAAATAACAGATTTAGCATTTTGCTCGAGAAGTTCAGGTTTCACTTCACGTTTTCAGCTTTGATAAGCTGAGCGCTCTCTGAGAACAGAAACTCTTAGACAGCAGTAAGAGCACCAGACATAAACTGTATCCGTTATGGTATTACTGAGCAAGACTGGACTCATTGAAGGTATGCAGCTCACACACACAGCTGGAAGCATGACTGAACATGCAAGCTCACACACACCAACAGAACACCATGAGGTCAAATTTAATTAATGAGATAAAGACAAGGGATGTTCTCAGGTTCAAACTTACATAATTCGACTGGAATTAATTACTTAGCCATGCTGTCCACTTTTCATGTGACTGGTCTTTGAATAAACATCATTTACAATTTCCCTGAAACGTATATGCAGCCGCTCCCAAGTAGGTGGGGTTTGTCACTCTAACGCCTCAATAAGACGCCGACGTGTGAAATTGTGGGGGCCGTTTTGTATTTTATCAGTTTACTGAAAAAGTTTTGCACATATTTGTCATGTAAACATGGTTCCTTTATCACATTGCAGTAGCTTCCTTAACAGAACTAACTAGTACAACCAAAATTTTTGACAAGATAAGAAACTCAAAAAGACCCAGCAGTTAGGCGAGCTGACCAGTAAAATCCTACAATCACAATACTAAGGTGAAGCTTATTATATCAGTAGTAATCATGATGATTCATATTTAAAAGCAAAGCAAATGCACATGGATGAGAAAAAAAAATGAGAACAGACGGTTTGTTGGGTTCAGTTGAAACAGAAGGACCAACATGACCAGGGCTGTTCATTAATCACAGCCTGGCTGTACTATTCACCACTGAGGTGTTTTCACACTTTATAATCAGGTAGACTGGGTTGGATTGGGGACCAAAATTGCAACATTTGTTTCATTTTCAGCTGCTGTGGTACAAAGTCTCACTGCACTGTGTCAAACGATCCAAACTCACTGAAAAATCTGTTCCCCCCGTCGCCTGTGGTGGAGCTGGACCAAGAACTACTGAAGGAATCAACATAAAACCTCTGAAGAAGACAACTTCCTTCTTCACAAAATGCAAACAAAATCGAAGTGGTGTCAGATTTTAGCGGTTGTAGGTTCTCCCCATTGATGTACATTAATGGTTTGAACATCGCCTTTTAGCCGCTAACGTTAGCAACGCTCATGTATGTGCCATTGCTACATACATGAGCAATGGTTTTGTGGACCAGTCTGGTTTTGACATGTAAAATATGTATTCACTCTAGATATAAATCTATAAATAGTTTAGTTTCTGTGAAGATGCAAGAGACAACTAAGCAAGCCAATATCTATTTTATATTGGTCAATAACTTATTACATAATTGCAGCTGTTAAAATAAATTTGACTAGAACTGAATGGGAATGTTGTGGAAGGAGAAATCCTGTCTCTTACTCTTTGATGCTGCGGGAGGCATGGGCTGGAATCCCCCGGTGGGGATGCCGATGACGCTTATCCTCTTGACCAGGTTGGCCACACTGCTCTCTCTGCCCTGAGGCTGGCTGGGCTCCTCCTTTGGCTCATTTCTGGTTTCCTTGACCTCTTTGGGGTCCTTTTTCATCTCCTAAGGAAAAAGAACATGAAAAATAAATGTCCAACACTTTAACTTCAAGCAACATTTCCCATATATTGGTGAAAAAAAAAACAGCAGTTTTCTCTACAATGCAAATGAATGCATCAAAAACAGGCTGTGGTCATTCAGAGCACTGCTGAATGTGGTCAGGGGGAGCGTTCCATACAGGAACTGTGCATAGACACATCAACTGGCTTCCATAGAAAGAGGACGTGTAAACCAGGCCTGGTGAGGAGAAGCGAAATGCGACCTGTGGCAGCTGCTGCAGCCGCTCCGCAGGCACGACGTCGTAAAACTTTCAAGACGCTCGTGTCTAAATGGAGCGCCTGGCCTGCTGCTGATTCCAGCCAAGTCAGGGAGTCTGGCTGTAAAGCAGCTGCCAAAGAGGCTGATTCTGGGAAACTCCCGAACAAAAAGTCCAAATCGTACAGAGAATCAGGAATGGAATCAGGGTTTCCCCACCGAGCTCAGAGACATGTGGTCAAACTAGTGAAACAGGTGCTGCTGTCATATCTCTGTATTAATGACCAAAAGTCACTTAATAAACTTAAATCTCCACCCAATATAAAATTGCAGTGTGCATCACGGATGATGATCTTTGCGGTTGCAGGAGCAACAAAGTCAGATGTTACATTATTCAGCCTGAAGTCAGGCTAACGTTCGGGTGGAGCGATACAGTGGAGGAGATCTGAGTAAGCAGGAAGATCGGAAATTATTAAACGCTGTTGACAAGCCACAAAGTAGCCAATGTGGAATCTATGAGGAACGATCTTTGAATTGCAGATTTATACTCCAGCTCAGACGCTTCACTTTAGCTTCCCTCCATTTCCTGCAGCTTCACATATCAACTTAGGAGGGAAGAAATGGCGACCACTACATTGAACAGAATTCTAGTTGTAATGTATTAGTAGGATTAGTGATACAGTCTGAAAGTAAAACTACCAATAAATCCATTTTCAATTACCTCAATTTACAATAAAAAATTAGCAGCTCAGATATAGCAAACAGACACCATCAAGTGTTAAATGCAGTTCTGCTTTGCATCTTATGAATGCGAGAACAAGCAGCAACTACTGTAATTTCTATTACGACTACTGAGCTACAATCATTAACTTCGAAAAGAAAAGTCATTTTACACACACAAGCCACACTCGTCTGTAGGCCGTAAGTGACCATGTTGAATGTACTTTTGAGGTTTTCCTTTTTAGTTTGTGAGAAAAAAATGTATTATAATTGACTTTTTATCCCCTCTGCCATTTATTAAACTTTTGGAGAGAAAAAATTACACACACCCCAAGCAAAAATTTAATTGGTTAGTTTACTGTTTATTTGGCAGCTGATGCTTTTTCCATAAGCTAGACAAAACTGCAGAAATGAGAAATTAACTTTTAAATATCAAAACTTTTGCTAAAATAAGTAAATAACTTTTTTTTGTGTGACATCCAATAATATTCTTCATCAAAGGATATTGTCATCCTTTGGAAACACGTTTGTGAAAAGCCATTCAGTAGCCAAATCATAGTGTCCAAAGTGGGTGAATAAAGTAGTGGCTTAAAGTCTGGACATTACGGTAGCTATGTAGCCGCTGAAGGTAATAAAATATCAAACAGCAGGTAAATGTTTTAGAGATCAAAACTCGGTCACAGGACTAAAGTGTGGGTTTCTCAGCCAAAAATGATTAAATAGATAAATGTTTTGCTCAGTACAACAGTTCATAGACAGGAAGCTGCAGCAACCAATGAATCTCACTCGAAACTTTTAAGATTGTTGGGCAAACTGCCCACCTCAAAACCTGAGCCATAAAATACGACAAATTAGGTTTACCAAAACTTTTCTCATTTACAACCCAGAAAAATAAAGAAAAAAAAAGCGCTGATCCATAAAGGTTGTGTACCCTGTAAATGTGTGTGTATAGGTGTGTGCGCATGGTGACCTCGTTCGTGGCCTACTTCCTGGTTTACAAATGCTGACATGAAAGTTCCAGTGAGGAGGAAATCCAGCTGAGTGTGAAACCACAGGAAACATTAAGATGAGTCCAGCATTAGCAGGTTTCTCTCCAGGCAGAGAGTGGAGGACCTGGGCGAGCTGGAGGCTCTGAGCTCCAGTCACAAAGCTACAAAGCGCCAGCTCTGCACTTTGAGCTGGGAAAGCAAAGCGACAATCTGCTCACAAGAATGAGCTTGTGCTGGCACCACACCCTAAACACACGCAGGGTGTTAATTACTTAAATGTGACGAGGGAAAAAAAAAAAAGATTTGATTTCGTTAACTGTCATTAAGACAGACAGGAATTTCTTTCCTTTCTATGAAAAGTTGAGACGTGGAAGAAATGATATTCTCAAAAAAAGCAGTTTAGGCTTTGTGTAGGCAATTCTGTTACATCCATCCATCCCAAAATCTGAGGAAAGTTGGAATTTTCCCAACAAATTCCAGTGTAGTTGGGAAAATTAAGCCTAAAAGCCTCGGAATGAAACAACAGGAATGGGCAAACAAAGTGTATTTTGTCTCATTCTACTTTACCATCATGAACTATTTTGTGCTTGTCTCATTAAAACCTAGACAGCAAACGGTGAAGAAAAACTTCATTAAGGCGCTTGTAAATGTTTAAATAGTCATTTTATCATGGCTTATAGGGCCTGAGGGACGAACAGGCATACAATACAGCTCTGGGTATTTGTCTCCATGGGTGTGTGTGTGTGTCAGCTGATGGGTAATAAAGTGAAATATTAAAAGGTAGCTATGCTAAAAACACTTAAAAGTCATTATCGTAACTTTGTTTATACATAGCAGGTTCTCAAAGTCATTTATATATTTACTAAGTTTAGATTAAGTTGAAATATCTGGTGAACAGCCAAATAAATTTCAGTCAAATTATACCTACTAATCTGTCTGACTATGAAGAGGCAAAAAGAAACCGTCAGATTTACTCAACGACGATGCCTTGCTCCTCTGAGATAAACTAAACTCTGACAGGAAAGCGGGTGGTCGTAAATCCAGACACCCGACAGCGACGTGAGCAGGTAAATAAAATCTCAAGCCTTCCAGCTCTCTGTCCTCACACACAAACATCAGATTCCACATTGCCATCCTTTCAATCCTGATATTAGCATTTAGCCGTCAGCCGGCAGCCTTACCGTGACCCATTCCCACATGTTTCCTTCCTCTTATCGCTCACTGCGACAACACAGCATGCTAACCTGCTGTCATGTTGTTCGGGGCAAAGTTCAACTGCTTGCTCCTTACAGGATTACGCATCCAGGCCCGACGGCGGCAGGCCGCTTAGCGGATTACCTATCTCGCCGTGAGGATTAAAAGATCGAAGGAGCAGGAAGGAGAGATGAGGAAAGATGAGAGGAGCGGCCCACGGCGAAACGCTGACTCATAACATAAACTGTTCAATACCAAATGGCTGAAAGGCACAGAGCAGCTGAAGAACTAGAGCTGATTTCCTGCAGCTTGTTTTAACTGTAAAATAATTAAAGGTTAGTGAATCATGTCAGAGTTTATTATATTTAGTAAGAGACATGGCTATGCAGAGTGTAAATTCCTGCCTTTGGGGCAGGGGCTGCAGGAAAATGAAAGCTAAAAACCAAAATATTCGTCATCAACATTATCTTCAGTGGAGATGTCTGTGACAGATGGAAGAAATGAAATTGAACAGAGTTCCTGATCATTAGGAAGTGAGCACAAGCTTTCACTTTATGCAGCTTTTTTTTATGAAACATATTTCGGTGTTGAGCGTTTTTTAAAAGAAAGACTGTTTTTGTCTTAAAAACATGGTTCTCTGTTTTACACAAAGTTTGTATTCATTAAAAAAAACAAATGAGTGAAAAACATCTTGTAAAACTAAACCCGCTTCATTTGTGTATACAAGTAGTTTATTTACACTTGGTAATTTATTTCTTCCTTTGATCCACTAAAAGTATTGCATGATTTTTTTAAGTATGGATTTTTTCATTCTGGTGACTGTTTATAAGAAAAGTAGGGTAAAAAAACATGTAGTTACATATTTGTTTTAAAAAGCAGAAAACATAGAATATTGTCTGGGATATTAGAGATATTTACAAACAAACATTGCAATATTGTTTGGCATTATTGCCCAACCCTGCATCATGATTGCGTTTTTGTTTGCTTTGTAGCCTCACAACAAAACCTGAGTGATCTACCTAACCTGCAAGTAGGCCACACCTGGAGCTACTCTGATCAAATTCAACCTCCCAGGAACCGGCCTGTCAGCAGCACAAAGGAAAATATGATCCGGAGGTAGAAAGCAATACAAGACCCATCGGTGTTCTCCCACCTTAACAAAGTTGTCTGGGAAGACCCCTCTCTTCCCGTTGAGGTCCCCCTCCATCCAGCCCTCCTCTTCGATGTAGCGCACATTCTTGATGATGTCACCCGGCCGCAGGGTCAGCTCGTCATCGTGGAGCGCGTCGTATTCGTACTCCACTAAGACCTCTGATCCAGACGGGGATGGGGAGAGAGAGAAAGGGAATAAAGATAAGCAAAGAAAAAAAACAAGAAATGTGAATCAAGACACCTAAATCACAAAATTAATTCTTCAATGTGGTTGGAAACGTACCGCATAGTTCTGAAAAAATAAAAATCTATTGCATTTTTTTATGCAACAGATTTGGCCTAAGTCCAAGCAGAAACTGGCCCCTATGCGCTGAACTCAGAGCAGATTGAGTAAATTGAGTGTTCTTATTGTAGGACGAAACTAGCAAGAACACACTTCTATTCTGTCTAAAGCCTTTAAAGTATGTCGGCTTGATTTGGGACAAAATGGTAATAACTTTTAATATTTTAGTTACTGATGGTCTAGTAACTTAAATAATTTCAACTTATTAAATAAGTAGAATTTATTTAACATCTGAGTGTCAAAGTACACATCATTTATTATTCCTATGGAAGAAAGCAGAAAGCCGGTGGACTGATTTTCTTAAAAAAAAGTTCTCAAAAATGATTTGCTGAATTCCATGTTTTAAATTACAAGTGTGCAATAATTTAAGGGTTAAAGAGAGTTAGGGTTAACCCTCATCATTTGTAATCATAAAAATATCAGGGACAGTATTTCAGTACAGCAGAGAATTGAAGGCAGAATAACACAAGCACACCTGAACTTTAATTTCATTTAATAGAGGGACTGGAAGGAGACGTTTTAAATATCCAAAAATAAAAAATAAACCACCAAAACAATACATAAAATGGATTATAATGTCTCAACAAAACAAATTTGCTCTTTAAAATCTATCAATCACTGGGCTCAGAGAAAGAAAACAGGCAAAGATACCAAGTTTTTCAAAATGGCAGCTTTTAAAGATTCTTTTTCAAGACGAAGGAATGCAAATGAAAATTATGGAGCTCATTTTAATTTACCACGCGATTAACTGGTTTATTGCTTATTGTTGTGGGTTTAATCGGTGCATCCCTATGCAACACAAAACCCCTGCTGGATCAATCATCTCATCTGCTGTGGAAACAAGTAGAGAAGAAACATGCTGGATTATTCCTTTACAGACCCTCTCTGACCACCTTCCACATTACAACAATCTCCATGCAGCATTAACAGCATCACGTAGCATGACACGCCGCACAGCCTTGATGAAGTTCCTACAGCAGGCCGTGTGATTGGCTGTTTACTGAGCACCCTGCAGAGAGCTGGATGCTGGCCTCATACCAAACACAGGTACAGGCAACACACTCCCATAAGACCTGCAAGGCACACACACACACACTCACACTCATCTGGAGCACTCATTCACTAACACAACATTACCTGCTGTTAAACTTGGCTCAGCTTCAGTAGAGTATGTGTGTGTGTGTGTGTGTGTGTGTGGGGCCTCCCTCTGACATCACTAACCCTGGCACCGACACCACGGCAGCCTGGGCCTATGTCCAAACAGAAACCGGCCCCTATGTGCTGACCTCAGAGCAGATCTCTGCTCTGATACAGCCAACCAGGAACAACCAGTCACACCAGACCAGCTTGGACAGTTATTTTTCTGAAGAGACGCTTAAAAAGTTTTTTGGTTGATGACTGGAACTGGCCAATATTCAGAAGCTAAAACATGAAAACATTGTTCTCGTTAAGTCAACAGATCACAACCAAGAACCACCAGGTGGCGCTGGTAACACTCTTCAGTGTGAATGTTGCTACTGAATGGAGGAGACTTGGTGCTTCATGCAATGTTATTACCATTTTTTTAGTCAAACTATATGGCTGTGACTGCATGACAAAGCAGTCACAGCACCACAAACACTGCTCTTGAAAAATATAGTCAGCCTTACTTCATAGCAATGAACGTTTGTGACCAACTCTCCCTGTGGAAGATGTCAGTGAATGTCAGCCAAACATCCATCTGTCTGTGTAGACGATGACATGAACCGAAGAGTAGTTATGTATTAAAAATCATTTGTTTTAATAGTCCAATTTGGGGGGAAAATATTTATTCACTACCTATAAGCCATAATCAAAGGTAAAAAAAAAATTGTTGATATTAATCTCTACATTTATATGACAACGTTTTAACTGGATTAGCACATTTTCAATAACACCTTTAATTTATAGAGATGTAACAGTATAAGAGTACTGTATTTTCCGCACTATAAGGTGCACTGGATTATAAGGCGCACTGTCGGCTTTTGAGGAAATTGAATGTTTTTAGGTGCACCTTATAGTGCGGAAAATACGGTAGGTCACAGGTAGGACTGACAAACATCAGAGTTACCAAAACAGACATGAGAAACTAACAAAAGTGTTGCAGTAAAATGTATTTAAATAAGTTCTCACATGTAGACATAAGTTCCTGACTCATTAAAATGTCTCTGCAGAAGATTTTAAGTAACAAAGGTTAACTTGCCTCATTTCTCTTTCCTGCAAGCATACGTCTTTTGAGAACTCATCCACGTACATTACAGGAAAACAGTAGGTCTACACCAACCTGACCTGAGTGAAGAAGTAATTTCACCAAATTGAAAACCTCTAATCACTTAAAAAAAAAAATAGAACACTTCACATTTGGCAGAATCATCTAGAGAATATCTAAGTCTTTTGGAAAACATTGTGTGGACGGATTTATGAGGACCAAGTGTTAGAAGATAGTCACAGACAATGAAGAATGATGATGATGTGGCGTTGGAAACGATTCTTTTCTTCCACACAGGTGAGTTTTTATTCGAGCCTCTCACTGCAACCTCCAAACACTCAGGTAAACATCTGGAGATACACACGGCTCACACCCTGTGAGACAGTCTAAACATGAAGCGGCTCCACCCGGGCTTTATATAAATAAACTGCTTAGTCACTGCTGGGAGCTGTAATTTGACAGGATCTTTTAATGTGAGAACAGGAAGACAAAAGAGATTCGGATGAGCTGGAAACTGAGCTTTTGAAGCACATAGGGCATCTTGCAGGTCTCAAATATATTAAAGGTAGAACACACTCTACTCACACACCATCGGATAGGTGACGGATGAACTCTTTAAGAAACCATTTTCAGAATAACTTGGAAAGAGGGGGAGAAAAAGTGATGTGACATGTGATGGTTATCCTTACAGTTCTGTTCAGAATTATAAGTGATTGTTTCAGATTAGTGGCTGATGTTTTAAGGCCCCCTGATTCTTTGCAGATTTTGTCCAAATCCAGTTTGCTTTATTGCATAAAACGATAAGCATGCAGGATGTTTCTGCGTTATTGATACGGATTTCGATATCTGTCGGATCTGGTGTCGGCCGATACGGATCCGACACAGGAGAACAGTGCTGAATTGACTTTTTTTTTTTTTTTTTTTTTACAGACATAAATGTACTGAGTTACAATTTTATTTGAGAACTTTGCACCAGTACAGATACTTAAATGCATCAGTAGCTCAAAAAACAACAACACAACTTAAATTTGTTCATTCGGTATAATTCAGTGTAACAGCCAATGTAAAATAAAAATAGAGGAACTGAAATTGACAAAAACAGCAGGTTGACTATTTTGGTCAAACATGTAAAACTAAACTGCAACAAACCTTCTTTTAAATGGTTCAGAAAGTGTAATTAGGAACTCTAAATATAATGTAAAATAAATATTAAAGCATGGTGTCCCTCAGAGTACAGAATTAGACTGAACAGATCTTTTATGGATCTGGAGCATTGTCACCGATCTAGAGAATCTTTCTCAATATCGGGACAGATACGGACCGGTGCACCTGTAGTTCAAACAGAGTTTGTGGGAGCTCCGTAACCTGGACCGAAAGTTTTCCAGTCTCAGATCATGACGGGGCCTTCTAGCTGTATTTAGCTTCACGCATGCTGGAGAATGACTTCATTCATCCAGGGTTGGCCGCTGTCCGAGGAACAGCCATACAGGCTCCAATGGGACATTTATCCTGAACACAAAAGACTACGAGGGCCGCTTACTCTGGCCTTATGGTCGGGAATCAGATGAATGAGGGTTAGCAGAGAAATATTTAGCTTGTTGTAACCCGAGACAAAACTGTCATTCATCACACATTTCTAAATGAATTGTTTCCTTTTATGATAACATCTCTGAAAAATGCCTTCATTACAGCAAGAGGCATGTCCTGATGCATGTCATATGAAAACTGTTATGAAGTATCTTCTTCTGAACCCATCCAACTTGGAAGAGACAGGAAATGACTGAGGGATGAGCGACACGGAGGGAGAAATGTGCGTCTGATTTCACCCCGTCAGTGAGGAATCTCTACACAAATCAAGACGCAGAGCTGCTTCCTGTCCAGTCTGGAGTTTTCAAAGCCAACAGCGGAGTGGCTTCACACCTTGGCTTTAGGAGCGGCCTTGTGAGGATTCCTGACATATCTACGACAGCTGAGTCCTGAGAGGAGAAGGGAGGCGGCTCAAGGCAAAGGAGTCACTCCTCTGTGGGAACGGTGACCCGAGATCAGCGTGTCACTGAACGTATCGTCTCAAAAAAACACATGAGCAGCACTGGTGAATGTGGTGCGAACAGGAAAAACAGCTTGTGACTGCTTTTTCAGTCACCGAATATGAGGTTTTCACTAGGCTATGCAGTATAATTAGGACTAGATGAAGATTGAAGGATGGGGAGAGATGGATAAAAAAAGATTTATATAACTGAAGATTATATATATATATAAAACAGTAGGCAGACATCGGTGCACCGATTGCAGTGTTTTGGCCGATCACCAATCTTTAAATATCTTGACATGCCAAGTGTCTGACTTTGTAACCAAGAGAAATGTTACACACAAAATAAAAATAAATAAAATGTAATAAACAATGGCAGGTGAAATGTTTGCATGGCGGACAAGTGGTGTAGAAAATTTACCGCTCTAGTAAATTTGTGCAGAGTGCACAGCTCACAAAATACACAAACAGTACACTGGAGAATGTGTGAGCACTGAGTGTGATTGTGTAAATAAGTTTTATGAAATTATTTTTATTCACAACACTGATCCAGGTTTTTCCCCCCATCAGGCTTACCCCTCAGTGCATCATAAGCCTGGCAGACCGCCAGGCTTTAATTGCACATCCCTGCAGCAGCCCATTGGCCTCACACACTATTCTTTCCAAAATATGAGGCCTCCGAATTTTTGTAAGCTCTAATATTTTTAAATGATTTATTAATAAGGGTTAATAAATATGAGTTTATGGGATAAGAGTTCATAAGTTTCTTAGTTCTTCCTACTTCTTTTCGAGAATGTTAAGATTACTGTGGTACAGAAATATGTCTTTTGCATTGCATTGCATGATTTTATACTACTATCATGTTTGAAATAAATAAAACGCATGGTACAACACCAGGGTCATCAGGTTTTCTGGGGGAAACCTTGCCCAGTGTATTATAAGCCTGGTGGGTTAGCAGGCATTACATAACTCCTCATCAAGTTAAGCATTCTTGATTTTCAAGTTTAAGTTTTTTTTTTAATACACTAGAAACGGTGACAGCAAAGACGACAGGTAAAGATGAGTTTATAGTTGGCATTGAACTCAGCTCAGGTTCTGTCATCTTAGGACAGAGCACACATTATAAGTAGGGATGTCCTGGTCCGTGTTACATACACAAGGTTTTGGGTGTATGTAACAAAGTAGTCAGTTTGCCTAAACCACAAACAGACTACATATTTTTTCTTCTCTTCAATAAAGGGCAGATTTGTGGCAAATGAACATAGTAGTTGTCTGTCCAAAGAGCAGAAAACTGTTACTTGTCCTTTTGTTGGGCACATACTGGTTGGGATGATGATGCATTTCCTGTCCCCAGGCTTCTGCTTCCAGGTCACCCTGGAGTACGGCGAGGACCTTATGTAAGCGGATGACAGAAAGGAGGAAGTTGCAGGGGACAGAGTCAGGAAGAAGGATAAGAGAAAGGGGTTTACACAAGGCCACGCAGGCGAGCAGCCTGCCAGGCAGCCAGTCTGAAACACTGGGATCAGTTACTAACGAGGAAACTCAGCACTGCATTCCTTCCTACTGATCTATGAGGTAGCTGATAGGGAGAGAGGAGCGTTCCAGTTCTCCATGTTCAGTAGGAAAAGATCAGGATGCACATAGGTGAAAATTAGGGTCAGTATTAATAACCAATATTTAAATGTTTTCTGGGCAA
The DNA here is from genome assembly GCF_904066995.2 of Poecilia reticulata. Classification (NCBI taxonomy): domain Eukaryota; kingdom Metazoa; phylum Chordata; class Actinopteri; order Cyprinodontiformes; family Poeciliidae; genus Poecilia; species Poecilia reticulata. The sequence continues at coordinate 21,982,967 of NC_088850.1, read as the reverse complement.
TAACAAAATTGTACAAACATTTCTTTAACCTTTTGGCACCGTGAAAGAAATCAACAACATTGCTGTCTCGACCACTGCTTCTCTGCTTCAGTTAAACTCTCCACAATCCTTTGCTGCATCACTGTTATGGTCATATGACCAAACAAATGCCGCATGCCTAACCTCCTCCAGAAACAAGATGGAAATAAATATCAGTTTTCTATATTGTATCAGTTTTATTTATCGGGTTGATACAGATGTGTTAAAAAATGACTAATATCAGCCGATACCGATGTTAGGGTTGGTATATTGTGTAATACACTAGCAACAGATATTGTGCTATTGTAAAGTCTGTACCACATTCTTTTATTTTACAGTCTTTATAAAAATGAACTACAATGAGTCAAAATCTAAATTGGTGGGTCAGAACTCAAGAACACCTGAAATCGTCATCGCCCCGGTAAAAGCCCAATCGGTGCATTTCTGCTGATCTTAAGCATCTATATCACTAATTTCTGCATCATTCGTGGACATCACTTACACGAATGATGCAGGCAAAGTAGTTAAAATTCAAACATACTTTAACAAGCTCAATGGGAAATTAAATGTGCATATAAATAAATACATGTCACTACAAGTATCAATCTACCAAATATAGAGTCAAAGCACTGCTTTGTATAAAACTGATTAAAAGGTGATGTATTCTGCAGCTCTAGAAAATATAATTAAGTATTTAATATCTGGAGACTAAAGTGTGAAGACAGTGCAGTAAATTTTTTCCTTCACTGGAGTTTGGGAAAGTTTCCCAACAAACTGCTGTTTCATATCAATTTCAATTTGACAAGCTGACTACAAACAAAAACTAACTCCCTTCATGTTAGTTGCTCAACAACATGTAGTGACGACAGATACCTGAAGAAACGAGCAGAAAAATAGACTAACGAGGCTAAAATAGAGAGAAATGAATGATGAGTTTTACAAGTGTAGTTAGAAACAATGTCTAATTGAATGTTTAAGAGGTTCAGATTCAGTAAACTTTATTCAAAAGGGCAATTCAATTACAGATGGGCACATTTGTTGCAGTAGGAATGTGCAGCAGTATATATAGTGCAGACAGGAACAGGTTCCAGGTTTCACGATTAACTAAATGAAAAACCGTAACAGGAAATGCATGCTAATCCCATCACATTCATAATAGGACAAAAATCCCTAATGAGGAAGATTTGGAAAAGGCTCCAGTTGATATATTACACATTTTCATAGCTAGTATAGCTGGTTTATGGGTGATGTACAGGGCATAGCAAGTCTATATTTATAGGCTTGAGTTTAATAATAAGAATTCACTTCCAATTACTTTTCTAACTGGAAATAGAGTTTTATTTCTGTTACACTTAATATTGATTAACATGGTTTCTTGTTACAATAAGGCAGTGGATTTATTTTATGACGACAGACTTTTCCGACAGTCCAAGAAAGAGGAAAAAACAAAAACACACACAAAATAGTAGGTCAAAGAAAAATCTAACTACTAGATTGGAAACACACTACACTCAAACTCCTCCTTTTCACACATCTAGGCCCCTTTAATCAGGCAGGTTCTTTGGCCCCATTAACGTCACATTTCCTGCTGAGTTTCTGAGGAGTTCCAACAGAGGTCACGTGTATTTAAACAGTATCATTTACACTGGGAGGTTGTGAAACTGCTGCTTCATACAGCGGCGCTCAGGCGTGAACATGAAGCTGCAAAAAAAAAAAAAAACAGACCAATTTCTCTGCACACACACACTTAGTAATGCAAGTGTGAGGGAATGTATTGTATCATAATGCGTTCAAGATTTTTAGACATCCTCAACATGCCAGCATGAAATTTTAAACAAATGTGCATAAAGAAATAGTTTCATAAGCAAGTAAGTAGGATTATTTTTTAAGAAAAAAAAATTGTGGTTTGAAAGAAAGAAAGACAAAAACAAACCAACGCAGTAAAGTAAGAAGTATAGAAAAAAGACTTAGCACTACTGTTGTTGCAGAGGTAAAGCTACTTCCTAATTACACATCGTTCTTTATCCATATCTTTATTATTAAATCATGTTGAGAATAATTTGATGGAGCATTTCTTGCAAGGATAATGCAGGTTGTAAAACATATCCTATAAATAAACTCCACATCAACCCAGGCTGTGGTGAGTAAATGGACCATCATGTACTGCAGGTCTGTAGAGCAGTGGTGAGTAAATATTGGCAGATAAATCGATGAAGCCACTTTATCAGTGGCTCTCCTGTGAGCAGAAACATGCCAGCTGCTGCTCTGATAGACTCAGAGGTCTGCTAGAAAACACCAACACAAAGGGAACGCTCCAGAGAACACTTTGGAAGTCTAAACAGCAACACTCATGTCACTGGTAAAAGTAAATTAATTAATGCGGAACAAAGTGAAAAAGACTAATAGTAATTTGTGCCTAACAATAAAATAAATACACCTTGTATCTCTTTGAAAGTATCCAGCTACAGTCCTATAGTTTGATTCTGAACTACAGAATCAAATCACAATTTACTATAATAACGTAAAAACATAATGAAATCAACTGGGACAACTTTTTCTAAATTTCTATTAACTAGAAATGTTTAGTTTAATATAATTGCCAAAGACAGAAGACAACTTAGTTTAAGCTGTAGCGATAGCTTTTTCAAATGTCAAGGTTTGACTTGACAGTTAAAGTTGATGCAACTTACATGAAACAAAGAAACAAGGAAACTAGACCGAGTCAAGTCAAGTCAGCAAATTGTCGAATTGATGCAAAAACAGTGAAAGGGAGACATTTTGGAGATTTCTTAGGTGATAAATGTTCTAGATCTTCCAAATGAGAAATTTTGGCACAATTTCTTTCATAGGTTCCTTTTTCAACCCAATTATATTCCTCTATAGATGGATATTTAGCCAGTAGGACTGAGTCTGAGGCAGCAAAAACTCTAAATAGTCATAAACAATGTTGCTAAAAATGCTAATGGTCAGAGTTTTTGAAGCACATTTTAGAAGTAGAGCAGCAACTATTATTTTAGTAATCGATTATTCTGACAATTGGCACACTGACAGATTTTCCATTTAACCACATAAGCCTTTTTTTTTAAATACAATAGAAATTTATTAAAAGATACAAATGAACAAATAATTAAATTCCTTTTAAAAATAATTTTTTTATTTCCTAAAAATGCAACAAAAGCATTCCTTGACCATTTGGAGCAAAGGATGACATAAATAATAAATCTGTCATCAACATGCAAAAAGCTCAACATTTTCTGCTTAACATTGATACAGTGTAGAGCTGAACGGTTGATTATTTTTTTGTTTTACCAGATTATTAATTAAACATCGAGGTGCTTAATGGGAGATTTTATTATATATATATATATATATATATATATATATATATATATATAATATGAGTTCTGGGTAGATTAACAGACAAAGACAAGATTTATCAAGATTTATTTTCTGTCTTAAATGCAAAATGGTAAATGTAAATGCAAAATGTATATATTTTTGTAGCGTTTTGGTTTAATTACTCCTCTGAGGGTGTTCTGTGAGTAAACAGCGCGTTTGAGTCTGTATACGGCAGGAAAGGATTATAAAATTAGTAAATGATTATTCAATAATAGATTCATCGTGATTAATAAGATTAATCGTTTCAGCCCAAATTATCAGGAGCGGAAATAAGAAAAGGGGCATCTAGAGCAATTGACATCACAAGATCTTCTTATATCATGCAGCACTAATCCCAGCCTGGGGAATAATATCCTAATATTTATCCTTAGGTTAGGTGAGTGTTGTTTTATGAAAACATGGAAACGTGTCCAAAAATGTAAAAAGTACCATAGCTTAAAAAAAAAAAAAGAGAATGAATGCAAACTTTCATAAGAAGAAAAGATTCTGCTTGTGGAATGCAGCCAGACGAGCCGTGTTGGAGGAAAGAGAGGGAGTACACACTGACAGCTCCAACATGTTCAAACCCAACACGTTTATCTGAGACAGGCTAGACCAAAACAAAAACCAGCACATTATAAGAAGCACAACCAACTAGAAACCGACACTTATAGAAGCTGACTGATTTTTTTTTTTTTTTTTTTTTTAGTTATTTTTATCCTTAAGTGTTGCTTTGACTCTGAACATACCAGCAGCTGAAAACTTGACGCAGCCAAACCAGGAACCTGTTCCACCACATAGCAGACACCTTAGGCAAGCCTCTGAGAGCCCGGCCACAGTAACCACAGCCTGCACACCCAGGTGTACGCAACAGGTGGGGGTGGGGGCCATGATGCAAAATATGGAGACAAATCAAAATATTTCCTCTGGATTATACTGCGGTTGTCATTGTAAAACACCAATATCCACTATAAACAGCTTTTATGCGTTTAAAAACATGAGTTTATCCTTCTCACATTTAACTCCTGATCCCCACTTCCAGACGTGCTCTCAGATCACAGATACGGTTCCGTCTCGTGGCTCTAAATGTCGAGCCTGTGGATTTACCTAGTCATGCCGACAGCCTTGAGGCAAACTCAAAAAGAGGAAGTTAACATTTGTAGTCCAGATAAGATGCCTAAGTTGCCCCTCCGCCCCCAAGTTATCCACAAAACTTCGGACTTACCCAAGAAAAGTGAGGTGGGAACTGAAAAAGGGGTTTTCTGAGGTGTTTTTGTAGCTTAAAGGTTTCGTTTGAGGATACAGTAAAAGAAAACGACAGTAGTTTAAAGAAAGTTTGCTTTAAAAAACGCTGAAAGCACAACGACATCCAGGGATGAAGCTGGCGTTATCCTGTGAACCACACAACTAGCTGGCTAGGCTAACCAGCTAGCATCGGGCTTTGCTAACTGTAACTCTCGGCTTCCAGAAGCTTATAAAAAAAATATTACAAGATGCTGAGACTCGCTTTACTGATGTGTCTACAGGCTCGACTTGCCTTTTAGAAACTGCCAAGGGAAAATAATAATAGTAATAAAATTAAAATAAAAATAAAGACAGCGTCAAAACACAAGCGCCACATCACTGGTGAACTCACCCATTCCTGTTTCTCGGAACGCCCCGCAGAATCAAATGTTGGGAATCTTCCCCACAGCTCACGCGCTACTGTCCAGGTGGGTAGGAGCGACCAGCCACAGAGGAGAGGAGGTGCGTCGAATTACTGCCGAAAAACAAGCTAAACGAGCCTTAAATCCATCCGTCCTAGTCCCAGCAAGCGGTCCAGTCCTCCTGAGTTCTCTCTCTTGAAGATTACAGTGCAGGAAGTTAGCCAGGAGTCGGAGTCTCCACCTTTCTTGGACTCGCCTCTACAAGGCTCTCTCTGCTGCTGCCTCTGCTCAGCGCCTGTTTTCCTGCCTGCCAGCCTGCCTGCCTGCCTGCCCACCAAAAATCAGCGCAGTCGGAAACTTCGCGAGGTTTCAGGCGGGATAGATCAACGAGAGGAATAGTCAGTGGAATTTGTCAGTTCTCCATCCAGCTCAGCGTGTACAGTAGTACCTACTGTACGTGCCTGGGCTCGTGCGATAGACGCTGCTTTAGTTACCAGTGCCGGTCCAAAATCGCCCTGGGGAGCCGTGGGTGAGATTTTGATGATTTGGGGGAGGGAGAAATGGATGGGGAGGAACCAAGGGGAGTCATCTAGCAAATTACTGAAATCGAAGTGCCAAAATATAATATAATTAAAACTTACTTTTTAAGATGAGCGCATCTCATAAGTATTAAATTATGATTAAACATTTTTAGCTGATTTTGTTGTTGTTTTGCAACTAAAAAACTTGTTTCTAGGTGTATTTTCCAAATCTACTCAAAAAACCGCCACAATTGAATTTTGTTCAAAATTGACTATTTTTATTTTATCCATCGTTCAAGAAAAAAAATTTGATTTTTTTTCTTTCCATATTGTGTACTTTTAATCTCTTAGACAATGCTGAAGAAAGTATTAAGGTTTTTTTTTTTTTACAGCTACTGATTTCTAAATATTAAAACCTGTATGTTTTTTTATGTTGTATAGGGTTTCTGAATTTAATTATATTCTCATCATCACTGCAATATATAAGTTTAATAATGTGAGAAATACACAATTCATGGTTCATTCAATCAGAAACTAATACAGCTAACATTTTTCTTAAATATAATGATGTGGTTCTTTTTTTAAATTCAGCATATAAAAAAATTCAGCCCATTATGTTTTGGAAAGGTGGTCAACCCTCTTGATACAAAAGAAAAGTCAAATTTTTAAGAAAATGGCCACTTATAAATTAAGCATTAATCAATTGACAAGATCAGTCAACTTTAGATTAAGTCATTAATTGATAAGTGCCCTCTCTCTAAAGAGATTAGTAGAGACTCATAAGTACCCTCCATGTTGATGCTGATGTTTCCAGTTAAGTCAGCTTCACATCGGCCACCACATATTTAGGAACCAATGTCTGTTTTCTGTAACCTCCTTTGTCATCCGTCTTCTAAAGATTTGATTTGGATTAAGATCTTGGAGGACGATCCCAATCAATGTTGACATTCCCTTTGAAGAAACTTTTTTTTTTCCAGTTGAAAACTGGAAAAACTACTGAAAATCTGTTGGTTCACAGTTAAAACGCTGCATTTGTAGATATCAAGCAACTGTTTGATGCATCCACTCACTGCTCCATCGTTCTATTGAAGGAAAACCCTCACAGATCATGGAGGTTCCGGCTCCTCTGTGTTATGTAGAAAACATCTCCAATGGGACCTTCATGTCTTTTAGAGGGCCACCAGGATCATCTGGATAACTTTCTTTCTTGACAGAAAATAGAACTTACTTAAAACGTCTAACATCTTTGGTGGGGAAGAAGATGTGACCTCTGAAGGTGTTTTTGTTTTTTAAACTGGATGCCCTAATCTATATTGAGGATGTTTCCTTTGGAATCCTCCGTCTGTGGAATCCTCAGGCCAGAAAGGTCATCAAGAGGTCATGACAAATTAAAAGCCTGACAGAAAAGTGCATAAGAGAAGGATTAAAGGTCAGATTTTGACTTTTTTAGGTCTACGGTCTTTACCCGCTAGTCAACAGCCTGTTTGAATTTCAATGTTTTGAATAATTTGCCTACTCTGATTTAATGGTCTTTTGCTCCCGTTCCTACCTTTTGCATCTTGAAACTGTACATGGAAAAAAAACCAACTGAAACACTTGTCATTTGTTCTCCGGTTCTTAAGATTTTGATCAGGAGTGTGAAAAAGGTTGTGCTGTTATGTAAGGACTGTGTGAGGCATGCAGTGGTTTGTTAAGAAGGGTGAGAATCCATGCTGCTATTTTAGTCTCTTATTCAGAGCAGCTCGGCGGTTTGCAGAAGCATTAGTGAGCACACACACACAAACACACACACATACACACGCACATTTACACATCCTTGTACTTCTTTGCAATGTACAGACTTATTTTCATTTTAGTAGCTAGCATTTATGCCTAACCCAGGCATTTTAACTGACCCAAGTCATTACTATTTAAATCCTTACCCTAATTTTTCCACTTTCCATAAAAGACCTCTGTTTGTTGGTAAACAACGGAGGTCACCTTATTTTTGGAAGGTGACATTATTTTTGTCACCTTCCAAAAATAATGGCATTTGTTGCCAAGTGTTTTTTTTTTTTTTTAGCAAAAAATTATTTGGGTCAGAAGGTGACAATATGTAGTATATGCAAGTCCACACACATTCACATACACACACAGACACATAGTATGACTTTGTATTGGCTTCCTTTATTTTTCATTTATTTCTATTTACCCTAATCATAACCTAAATCACAGCTTAGTTTTAAATCTAAACCCATAACCATATACGTAAAAGCACTTCTTTGCTTCAGGCCCCATAAGGAGCAGTGTGTCCTCACAATGTAGTTTGTGTTGGAAAAAAATGGTTCCTAAAACATGAGAAATGCTAAAACACTCACACACATGCACACACGCACACGCACACACGCACGCACACGCGCACACACACATGCACGCACTCGCACGCACACACACTACCCTTCTGTCATTTCTGCACATCACCCACACTGATTTACCTGCAATTCAAACTGAACCCATAATGTTCAGGCAGATTTCCTTTTATTCCTGACTGACGACATGCTAACTGTTGCTCTCAAACAGCAGGGATACAGAGAAAGCTGACTTCGTAGCAGGAAACACACTTTTCTCATCAGAATATGTTGGCACACAGCGATCCCAGAGACGGGAACGATCCCAGCGCCTCCTCACGCTCACTACCCGGCCTGCTCTGCTATGAAAAGCCAAGCTGTTCCTCCACAGTTCTGGCTGCAGACGGGCACAGCGCCCACTGCCAATTACTCGGCTTATCTCGGTGCCACCAGAGAGTGAACTGCTAGAAAAGGAAGTAGTTGAGGGTAATTTCACTCTCAAAGGGGCCATTTGAGCAAAATGTCAACAAGCGTTCAAAAGGCAACGCAAAACACCAAATGCTATGCAAATGTGTTTGACCACAGGAGCACACACACACATGCAGTGGTGTGTGTGTGTGTCTGTGTTTTTGTTGGCTGTAGTGAATGCAACACTGTCCCAAGTGGGACATAAAAACCACAACTTGCCCTCAGTTGCAATTGTGGTTTCTTTGTATTATGACGACATGCGGTTTGTTGTCGACTCGGATTCTGGAAAAAGGAGGAAAATGTTTTTAGCAAATTGCATGAGCTAGGATTTTGCTGACTTAGCACATGACACCTTGCTTGGTGGAATTGCGCTAAATAATTTCCTGTTGTCTAGAGCTATGGAATGTAGTGCAAGTACACAGGCCATGTGGGAGCAAGAACAACAGGCAACATTTTATATCTTCAAGCCTAAAATAGCATCTCAATGCTAAACATGTAGCAGCAGCACAGAGACGTCACCAAATCTGATGTCAGAGTCCACTGTCCACATTTCTAAAGAAGGATTAAAAAAACAACAACAGATGTTTGTGAAACATCTGACAACAGAATGGATTTAGTAACACCTTACACCAATCTAAAGACAAATTTAAGAATAATAAATGTCCTTATTGTTGGTCTCATATTTCTGTTTTTTCAGTAATTTAACAGTAAAAATGGCTTTTGAACTGAAAACGTTCATTTTGTCAATGTACGTTTTTCGATTAAAATTTCATTGAATCTCATGAATTAACTTAAACACATTTAAAACAGCAAATATATTTGTTGCTGAGCTCATGCGTCAGAAAAATAATAAATTCTAAATGTTCACTTTGTAAATACATGGTTTTCAGTTACGATGTGATTAATTTTAATTATGTAATTGCAAACCAACCAATAACTATTATATATGGATCGATATATTTATCATGTCATAAATAATTAAATAATTAATTTATTATAGGTGCAGATGGCTGCTTTATGGAGGCTCTTGGCCCCTTCTGCTCACCTCTAAGGGGCGCCTTTATTTCTAACACAAACAGTCAAAATTATGCAGTGTTGAATACATAGACTTTCATGACAAGGTGTTTGCATGACACTCACACACATCTCACACCTTGACAAGATAAACAAGTGATAGATGGAAACTACCCAATCAATCATGAAGATGGGCAGATGGGTGAGTCACTCTGATTCATCTCAATGCCACAGGGAGGGAGAACATATAAAGATCCTGAGATTGTTCAGAAAAGAAGAAAAGTCTTAAGGCTGGAAGGTGAAAGTTGTTCAAGAATAAATGAAAAACTAAATGGCAACTAAAATTAGCATTCAACCATTAGTTACCCACTTCACAATTCTGGGATCCAGAGACAAAGCCGTTGCCTATGGAAAACCATTCTAGGTCCTGTTTGCAGTTTGCCACCAGCCGTGCAGAGGACAAGGCAAATATGTAAAGGAAGGTGTTTATGCAAAGCATAAAGAGTAGAGGAAATCAAAACCTGCATGACGTCCTAAACACACCAAACAGGGTGGTGGTTTAGCCTATTGTTAGATACAATAAAATTGCTTCAGTCAAAGTCAAGACAAAATGCCAACTGAGAATTTGTGGCAGGACTTGAAAATGAATGTTTCAGTCTGAAGATGTGCGAAGGTGGTCACGACATATTCTAAATATTTGAGGGTGGAATTGCAGCCAAAACTGTCTCTACTATGTAAAATTGCAATTACACGTATTGAAGTATGTGGTAGTGAAGTGACACGTGAAAACGTGAAAGCTGTAGCAAAGCACTACAAGTTTAGAAGCATGGCTAAAGAGGAACATTGCAGAATAATAATAAAATAAAGCCATAACATTTCCCAAGAGTCACTGATGAATGAAGAGGTGAGAACTGAGAGGTGAAGTATGCCGTCTGACCAATTCAAGCAGAATGCTTTCAGGACACCTCAGGAAGACTTTCGGAGCAGAAGAAGCCCCTCAGCAAACAGGAGCTGAAAACGAAGTGACAGGTCAGCAGATCTACCATCTAAAACACAAAAACTGCTGAAGAAGTAAAAACCCAAATTTGGCTCTGCTTTGTTAGCTGATAACAGAGCAGTAAACTTTAATGAACAACACCCATCTCATACTTTCACATGTAAAACATTCTGAATCCACAGGTTTACTTGACCTAGTTGACATAGTTTCATTTCTCTGGTAGCCTGGAGCCACCATGTGGGCAAAATATGAAACTGCAACCACATGGCAGATTTCATATATATATATATATATATATATATATATATATATATATATATATATATATATATATATATAATTCTGGGATTCTTTATATATATATAAACGGGTCAGAAATCTGCCCATTTATAGCCGTTGAATATAAAAAAAAAAAATTAAAAAAAATTATATATATATATATATATAAATATTATTATTATTATTATTATTATTATTAACGATTATTCATGGTCCGTCAGTCTACCTGTTTATTTACCCCTGTTAAGTTTTTGTTTTACTGCAATTGCTCCATTTTCACTAAATTTGCTCTGTGTTTGTGTCTTTAAAGATACAAATATGACAGCTGTAAGGAGTCTCTAAGAGAGCTGAGAGATAGATCTGTTCCTGCAGCAGTTCTGAAGGAGGATCTTTAATGAATCTCACCATCTCACATATTAATCAAATTTAAATGTGTCTTCAATACATTGAATAGAGTGTTACTACAGTGTAACAGTATTGGTTAGAGATGTCTTCATAAACAAGAAATATAGTCATCCATTTTTAAAAAATGAGCTGAAATGAGGATGAAAGCTGATTTGTCCGACTTGTTTTAGTGGATTTGTCCAAATAACGTTTACCTTCAAATGATGTGATTCACTTCTTTGTTTTGTGTGGTTCTTCATGTGTTTTAAAGGCACGTTGCACATTCTTCAGTATGCTTTATCTATCAGAATGAAGAGCGTCTCTAAACAAAGCAACATTTTGGTGGCTCATTTGATCTGCTGGGGCAGTTTTCGTCCAGAAGAGGTCAGTGTACTCTTTTTTTATTCCAGTCTGCTCAGGAGGAAACGGTAATAAAACACTGGGCTGCGGAATTCAAAGTTTATGGAGGAAATAGATGAAAGGAAACAGAGATTAAGGCATTATGTTCAATGCAGTCAGATGTCAAATTTGGATTTCTACAAGATTTACCTTTAGCAGCAGGTGTGAGTGCACCATCGGGTTTAATGATGGACTTATGACCTGTCCTAAACACTCAATTTCTGTATAAAACTTACTGGGTTTGAATAACAGTGAGTCACATCTGTATTTGGTCTAAATCTAGTCACATGTACATTGAAACCATGTCATTGCTCAATGAAATGTGCTATTTGTAGCTACACTGCATTATTATGTCATGCATGTCATTTTTAGCTGCTGTGTATTTTTTGGGGTACTTCCTGTCATACACTAACACTAAGAAGCAATTAACTGTGAAGTGAATTGTGAAGTATCAGTCTTTTATTGCAAGTGCTTTGGATAAGGGAGTAAGGTTGTGAGACAAAGAAAATGTCCAGGCCTGGCTAAACTCTTCCAAAACTTTGAAACTAAACTTGAATCAGAAGAGGCATATTTCTGGCCAAAACCACTCTGAGCTTCACTATGACCATGTCCACAGTGAGGTATCCTGCTCTGGAATATAATAGTTGTTTTTGTCAAAACAACAATAAGATATTACAAGCCATTGGTCTGAAACTGCAGTCTTCACAGGTCAGATTTCTGTAATTTGTAGATGCGTCCCTTGTCCTAAACTCTGAAATTTAATGGTGAAACTGCTTCACTACTATACAGTTCAGTCAACCAGCTGCCTTCATAGACAGAGAACACTTAACACGCAGCTGTTCTGTTTCTGAGCCTCAAAGTTTTCGGTGCATTCACACAAGTCCTGTTTAGTCCACTTTTATTGAACTGTAGTTTATTTGTCTAGCATCTCTGGTTTGTTTGGAGAGGTGTGAATGTGTAATCAAACCCGCATGCAGGCCAAAAAAAGCTAACTCTGCCCTGCCTAAAAACCTCGATCTCAGTTTGACTGAAGGGAACATTAACTCGGTTTGAATGGATGTGTAGATACAAATGGACCGGAGACAGCTCCAAAAGCAGGAAATGGATTGTAGCACAGAGCATTCTGGGTAAATACAGCCAAAACAAACACTAGTGTCTAGCACTATATAGAGAAATGGCCTGTGGTCTTTTACCAAAGGCATATGAGAAATCCGCAACTACTAAAAACTGACGCTATTCCATTTTTGTTTACGTTTTGTGAAGGAGGAAGTTGCGCTTATATTTTCTTCTGTGATTTTTGTGTCACTTCCTGTAGTACTTCTTGGTGCAGCGGCTGTCAGGATCTGGATTTATGAAAGTGTCTCTCCCCATTGACTCCCTGCTGGGAGCGGCCTGGAGCAGAGCTGCACACCTGCAGCTTGTTGGGATCATCAGTCAGACAGGATTTAAGGAGCTTCCAGACCTCACCTGTCTGTTGGATGATTACTCCTTCATGGTAGTCTCTAGCTTGCCAGACCTTCTCCTTAGAAACTCTAGTTATTTGTGACCTTCTTGATAAAACCTCAGCTTGTTGTCTGCTTCCCTCACTCGTTCTCTGTCTCTCATTTCCAGGAATAAACCAGACCTCCAAACCCGTAATCCCACCTGCAGCTCTGAACCTCACCTGCCTGCCCGCTCCAGCCCACAGTTCATTCCTGCTGGAGAAACTTGCCTCGGACCTCCTGATTGGTTGACCAGATCCATCCTACTCCTTCCTCCTCCCCTGTTGAGAAGCTAATTTCTCCTGCTGTCCTATCAGGCATTCTGTCCACCCCTCGCACGGTCATTGAACTGTCTCTCAGCTTCCAGACGAACCCCGAGCCCAATCCAAAGAATCACCTACAAGACACCTGTGATTGTACGTTTTGTTAATAAATTCTTAACTTACCGTTGCTTCCCGGGTCTGATTCTGCATGTGGGTCAGAAGCCTACCCTAAAACATGACAGCGGCAGCACAGCCGCGGGGGTAAGCAGGTATTTCAAAGGGTTTGGATTGTTTTATGCAGTGCAGTTTGAAAGCTGAACATGTAACAAATGTTGCAAACATTCTAAAACTGCAGGACACCAGCCTATAAGGACTGGCATTTGAGGCCACTGTTATAAGTTCAAAAGCAATTTTGAGTAAAACCTTTCTGATTGCAGCTGGCGTGCTGCACCTGCCTTATTGCAGCCGTTTTATTTTGTTGAGTTATTTGCTATTCAGCTGAGTTGTACATGTCGCATTGTATTATTCAATGTGCCTTCATTTTAACACCATAAAAATGTGGCATTTTAGCAAGGATGTATAGACTTTTGAGAGTCACTGTAGCATGTGATGGAGTACATAATTTAGTGGGACTGCATAAACAAACAACTTCCCGTTCCCGAAAACACCAGTTGGGCCATGTGTGGAAGGATAATTGCTCAGAACTATCCTGAGGGTGGGAAACCACCACCACCCACTGACTCCTAATCTGTGTCCATCCATTCATCAGTCAGTGGCTGGAACATTACAAAGAGGTTGTTAGGTTGTAATTTAGGCTTACACCGATATGGTGAACCCAGCGGAGCAGCAATCACCTCCTTGTTGATGTGGGTATAAACACATTATGCCTCTTTTCAGACATCGCAGACCTCCTGGGAGGAACACTTGAGTTTGACTTTGTTCCATCAGCTGCCAAAGAAAACCTCAAAATTCCAAAACGCTGCCTTTGAGCATTACTTTTCGTCATCTGGATGAAAAGTGGGTTGCTCGTGAGGGAGCAGGGGGTTGAAAACAAATCAACAGCACTCGGTTAACACTTTTAACAAAACCTCTTTTACTCTCATCCTGGGTGGTCGCTTTGAAGTCAGGCGAACACTCACAAGCAGAAGGAAATGGAAACAGAATGCTTCGCACAAGAGGTTCCCCACCTGCACACACAAAAGCAGGAGGTGAATGGTAGTTTAGATATTAACAATCATGGATTATAAATACATTGAAGCCGTAAAACATCTGCTGTGTTCCATGTTGGCCTCCTTCCTTTGGGTTTCCACAAGCTTTCCAGAGTCAATAAAAGTCTTTCCAATTAAGGTGTACTTGCTTTAGGAGTACAGGAACTCACCACCTACTGGCAGCCACCTGTCATCTCACGCATCATCAATAGGCTTTACAGTAAGCCATGCACCAAAGGCACGAGGTGAACAATTACGTTTTTACAGGAAAACTTTATTGTTCTCGTAAAATCAAGAACAATGAACTGTAAATACGCCTTACAGTAAGCCATGCACCAAGGATAGGGGTGAACAATGAGGTTTTTACAAGAAAAACTGGGTGAGTCATGCAAACACAGGTACAGGCAATCAAATCTTCTGCGGCCTCTGACAAGTTTTCTCCCATGATTGTCCTGTATGTTGCTTCATCCATCTTCCCATCGACTCATACTAGCTTACCTGTTCCTCCAGATGCAAAGCAGGCATAATGCTGTCAAACCTGGGTTTCATCTTTCTTCTTCTTGCCTTTTTTCCCTAAAGGCAACATTTGGTCAAGAACCCTTATCATACCAAGTTTAGTCAAAGTCCTGATTTCAGTTCCTATCAGTTCTTTCAGGAGCAATGTCCCAAAATATCAGTAAACGATTTTGAGAAGCATCAGCACTGACCAAATTTGACCCAAGTCAGGCAGTTTGAAAAGAAACTACATCAAATAACTACCAAATACTGCAGTTGAGTCAGTCAAGTTTATTAGTGTAACAGATATAAAACTAGGCTCTTGTTCTACAGAGAATCTGAGCCTCTGTAATCAATGCGACTATAAACACATGGTTGAGTTTCTCTAGATCTTGCTCGAATCTTAGTCTTTGAAAATTGGAAATGTTCTTCAGGTGATAGAAGGCCGACTTTGTAACTGTCTTTATGTGTCTCTGAAGGTTCAGGTCTGAGTCCATCACTACTTCCAGATTTTGGGCCTGATCTCTAGTTTCTACCTGCAATAGCTGAAGCTATGTTATATATTCATGTGTGATTTTCATTTCTTATTAAATGAAAATGCCACAATTGTGAAATTCTGATTTTTCAACATAAGTTTAATACTGACAATGTTTTGAGCACATTTCTAATGGAAACACAGCTGTTATTCTGTGACAAAGCCACAAGGACACACCAAACAGACCAGTCCAATCATCATACTGATGTTTTTACAGTATTAGTAGGCTAGAATGCAACCGTTTTTTTCTTAATCCTTTAAAATTTGGTTTGCTATTTGTGTTCTTTTCTCTGCCTGACTTCTTTTTACAGATGTTGATTAAGCTTTGAAAATAATAGACCTAGACTGTAATAAACTGGAATTATCCTTCAGAGGGAATTACAGCAGCATTGATTTAAATGTTTGCCAAGGTGCTTGTTTGTATCAGGGTGGGCTGCTGATAGTAAATACTTGGATGGAAGCTTGTTGGGTTTGGGTTTTTGAGTGTGTGTGTATCAGAGAGAGAGAGTGAAAGAGTGTTAGACCACTGTGGAAGCTTTTGTAGCATATCTGGTTTAAGAGCCGCTCATAAAAAGGAAAACTCGTGCACAAATGCCCCCGTGACGGGAAGCTCTCTCTCCCTGCCTCTCGCTCAGACTGGTGCTCCCTCTTTACATCTCCACATGCGGATCCCCTCTTCCCCACATAATAGGCTGTTTTAACTCCAATTCTATAAAAGGCAACTTCACCCAGTAACTGCAGCACGAGGCTATGTGTGGCCCCCGCAGCCATACCCAGCCCGGCAGAGCCGACAAGCACCTCAGCACTGCTCTGCGGCACGAGTGAGCAGCAACGACAAAAACACTCTCTGGCACGGCTCATATATTCATATACAGTCATGTATTTCAGGCATAGATGATTCAGCCTTAACTTTCCACTCACCATGGATTTTCTTTTCTAAATGCTGAGTCAGTGACCCACTTAATCTCAGCTCGTCCCCCTGCAGTTAAATCAGAGTAGCATCTTTCATCCCATTATCTCTTCTCCCTCCCAATCAGGCCCTTCCTCAGTTTGTATCCATGCCTTTCTGCTCCACGTGCGGGGCAGATGGTGCTCTACCCTTTTATCCGCTACTGCTATTTGCAGAAGCGGCTGAGAGAGACTATGAGCTCGCCAGATTGCGTGCACGCAGGTCGCGTGCCGGACTGGGGCTAACAAGTCGATGCCCTCCCTCCCCTTATGTTTGGATGCGCGACAGCAGGGCCCGAAGCGTACGGACGGCGGTTTTGGCTGAGCAGATGACTGAGCGCCTGCCTGGCAAAAAGCTGGAGTGTTTGCTCAGCTCAAACATATGGGACACTGGATGTCCGACAGTTGGTGTCTCAGATTCAGATTGAGGGATTAGTCCAAAAAAGACATGGCTGCCAACAGGTGGTTGTGAATGCAAGAATCACCTTACACAGAGGCACTCCAGTTCTCCAGTGCCAGTGTTCTGTATGTTTTAGGTGCCTGTGTGCTTTAGCTAACTTGATTTCCATAAATGGGTCAGTAGCTCTCGCCTTCCTAGGCGGCAGGCTGAGGAATAAATCAGTATTGTAAGACCAGGAACACAACTAAAACATGGACACCGGTCCTGGAGGACCAGACCTGACCACTTCAGACTTAGCCTGGTAAAAACCAGTTCCTTGATCTATATGTTGCCTAAAGAGGCTCTGCACTGAGCTCTCGACTATCGAGAAACAACTTGCTGGAGACGTGGACTATGTTAATATTTCAAATGTTACCTAATTGCTAATGTTTGTCTGTGACTTTTGTAATGTGCCATTTCCAACCCAAACAAGATGGCTGCTGATGTTAATTCAATATTGGGAAGCGTGACCAACTGAACAACTTCCTTCATTTCCTCTGCTGTCACTGCTTACACTGCAGGTGGACTACAATTCTAAAAGAGCGCAGAAAATCATCATTCAAAGCTTCTTCTTCTGTTCGCTGATTAGCCTGGTAAAAAATCTACTGGAGGAAAACCAAGTCAAATGGAGAAAGCCCAGACTGTGTTGTGAGCGAGATTTGAATCAAGCGGAATAGCGCAGGTCATGACATGCATGTCAGGTCATGACTTTAGCCTGACCTGACATGCAGGCTAAAGTCATGGGAAATTCTTAAATTATTCTGTTAAATAGTGGACAGCAAACTGTTTATTTTTTTGTTTCACAAGTTCTACACCAATGGTTCTTAACCTGGGTTCGATCGAACCCCAGGAGTTCGATGAGTTGGTCTCAGGGGTTCGGCGGAGCCTCGGCCGCGGAGGTAAAGACACACTTGTGTAAAGTCGTGATGACGCCCCGCTTTGCCGTCACTTGCTGCAGAGGATCACGTTACATTGCTTAGCCAATCAGTGCTGCGGAGGAGCACTGATTGAAGGAGCTTCACTCTCAGCATGGATTTGAACTTGTGTCTTTAATTACTTCAGGAAAGCTCACAGCTTTCGGTGTACTTCTAAATCTGCTCCAGAGTTGCATCTTTTCGGGCTTGCTACTGCCTCTAGTGGCGTGGGGGTGGTAACACAATTAATATAATTACATTACTAAATCAGAATACCACAAAGTCTTATTTATTATTAATTTTTCATTCTCTTAAGAATATAGAGCTAATTAAATGACCTAAATAAAACCTTAAAGTGGTTCCAGTTTCTCTCGATTACCAACCTGTTGAAACTGTGGCATATTTTAAATACCTTGGGTCGTTCCTGGACAGTCAGCTCAACTTTGCTGAAAACACTGACTATATGTTGAAGAACTACTCTACCTTTTAAGAAGACTTGGTGATCTTCTTAAAGTGACCCAACTAGACTCTAGTTGGGTCACCCATATGTCTTGAATTGAAAAAAAATCATTTTATTTATCACTACAGAAGGGTTCATTTAATGCGCAAATGAATCTGATGGGTTCGATACCTCAAAAAAGGCAAAGAACCACAGATCTACACGTACCTCATGTCTGCCTTGTAGGCTAGCTTGTGTTATCTTTGCTCAATGAATTACTTAAACCTTGTGCGTGTGAGGACTGAGGCAAATGTAGAGGTCTATGGAAAATGAAACAGGTTTTAAGTGTGTGGGGTCGGTTGGACCCCATTTCAACATACAAGGGTTAAAAAGACTAGAAATATTCTCTGGAATATGCATCCATTGTCCTGGCAGAATCATGAGGGGGCGGCGCATGTCTTTGGATGAGAGGCGGGGTTCATCACAGGACAACATAAAGACAAAAGGAGAAACAAATGGTTTCTCAAAATTAACGGAAATTTCGAGTAACCAGTTAACTTAACACGTGTCTTTGGATGTGACTGTCTGAGAAACCCATGCATGCAAAGGGAAGAACATACAAACTCTATGGAGAAAGACGAAGGGCGTGGAAGACTGAAGGGCATTTCTTGAAGACATTAATGCCAGTCGTGCCCTGAGATAAAACTGAACCGATCTGTTATGAATTTATTATCACATATGGACTTGATTCAAAGCAGAATACCCAATCACATGTCTCATTTCAAAAGTCACTGCTTGACTTTTGAAATGATTTGTGATCTCCTTGATCAAATTTGGGAGAAAATACAATTTCTATTCATGTATGATTGTAGTTGAAAAGCTGGCGATAAATATACGGCAGAGAGAAACTGAACAGTGTTCCAATTAAACCACTCGCACGTTGCAGGTTATACAATGCCAACTTAATGGCACACAGAGCCTTACCCAGTCAGCCCCAATCTGAGAACCGATCTGTTGCATGATAAGGTGAAGGGACTTCTGACACCACAAGATATCAGGTTAACACGATGAAGCTGTCTTGTGATAGATCAAGAGACAAAAATCCTGTTATCTCTTCATATTTGTCACAGTCTAAATGACTTTGGGCTCTCAGTGCATAGAAGGAGCTCACTGCATGGGTGTTACACATAAAAATCCTATCAAAGGATAGAGATGACCCCCTTTCTGCAGCAAATAGAGATTTGCAGGCTATTTGTAAACAGGAGATTTAAAGCATGCAGTCAACAGACCTGTTAAATTATTCATGCATGTGTGTTTTTATGTTAGTAAGCATTTTCTAAAATTGCTTCAGCTTTCATAATAAATTCCTAATTGATGATTTAGGGAATATTATCAGTCTGATTTAATGGAAACACAAGTCTTTCTGAATATGATTGTATGATTGATAGGACTCAGCAAAGCCTAATGAATGGAGTGTGAGGATGCAGCCTATCCACCTAACATTAGCTACAGGGGGAAGGACAGAGTTGCCTGAGTCCTTGCAAGGTTAGGTTGAAGCAATTGTTAAAGCTGGATATAGAATCGGAATCAGCTTTAGTGGAAATAAAATAAATGCTTTGCTGCCACTTTTTTTGTTATTAGAGGAAAATGTGATAGTTGTGACCATGCAAAAATAGTTTCGCTGTAGAGAAGTAGATTACTCTAGCTATAAGGTGTTCATTGTGTTCATCAGTCAGTCAAGAAACTGTCTCCAACCAGTTTGACTTTTTTGGTAACTAAATATTTAGTTCCACAATTAAATATTTAATGTACAAATAAATTATTTATGTTCCAAACTAAACATTTATTTTTAAAACTAAGTATTTAGTTTTCAAACTAAATATTTAGCATGCTAACTAAATATGTAGCTAATATAAATTTTGACTTGGGTTAGCTAATATTGGGTTTAGCTAACCCAAATTTGACTTGGGTTAGCTAATAGCTAACCCAAGTTATTAGCTAACTTGGGTTAGCTAATATTTAGCTAACCCAAGTCAAATATTTAGCTAACATACAAGTTAGCTTACTGACAATCAATGCTAGGTCAATATGACTTTGAAAAATGAACATCCTTTCTTTTCTCTTCATGACAGGCTAAATAATCAAAAATATTATGTTAATTTTTTAAAAGTGTGACCGTGTAACATTACAAATGGTACGTACATAGGCTATATCTCTTTTTTCAGAATTAAAGAGGGTGGATTTTGATTTGTTGAACAGCGTGAGCCTTGACTACCAGTGGAACAAGCCGAATGGGACTAATGGGATTGGGACAAGTATTTATTACAAGTTCCTGGCCTCAGACTGTTACACAGTGTCAGTCTCTCATCCCACAGTCTCCTCACACTGAGGACATGACATTACAGATCTCACCGGGGGATTGTCTTCTCCTCCCTCCTCGATTCACAATTGCGGTTCGGCGCACGTGCATGCCCCTCGCGGAGTTGCCATTGGCGAGACGACCCGCTAAGTCCCGCCCACCTGCTTTACGTCAGCGCTGCGCTGTCTGTGGAGGTCTGCAGCGGGCAGCGAGCCGCACTGCACACCGACTGAACCGGCAGGGGCGAGGCGGCATCCATCATCGCTATGGGAATTAAGCGCAGCGTCCTGAGTGAATCGAGCCCTCAGCCCGCTCCACCCGGAGACACAGAGTATAAAACTGAGCAGCCCAGAGCCCCGACCAGCTCCCTCTCCTCCGGTGTGCTGAGGAGAACCATGGTGATGATGATCAGTAACATCTAGAGATGAGAAGTGTTACTCAAGCAGACAACTTGGACAAGGACGTTTGCTCGACTCTCATCCGTGCTCTCTGATTCAGGATGATGTCTGTCATCCATGTGTCCGCCGTGGTGAGTGCATCACATATCCACCCAACTCTCTCCACGGACTGCTTTTCATTGTTTATTCTAAGGGGCTGCTTCGGCAGGTTCTCCATTTAAAGGGGCAGCGCATGTTTTTGTGAAAAATTTCTGAATCAACTTGAAATCAGTTGACTGAAATGACTGTCAAATGGCTTAAAAAAGAGAGATAAATGGGCAAAAAGATATTATTTTATTTTATTGTAAGTAAAAAGTATTCTTAGGTGGAAATTTAACAATGGGTGAACAGAACAAAAGGGGAAAAAAGTTTGCAGTTGGTGACAAAGAAAGGGCAGCCAGCATTCTATTGTTACCCAGAATCAGTCCAGAAAGGGCTGCAAAAATATGTTTACTGTTTATTGTCCAGATCTAGAATTTGTTGGATTCATTGGAATAATAAAAAAAAGAAAATCATTATAATTTTAGTCATTCTAAATAAGTTCATAGATTGATAGATTGAATGACATCCAATCATAATTGTAGGTGATAGATAGCCTTACTTTCTGAATATATTCATTATATAAAAATACATTATTTGTCGTTCTTGTTAAACAGATTCTGTTAGGTTAGTATTTGAATATACATCGTAAAACAAATGTGCATCTAAGTACTGATTATGCTATTCTCAAATCTAGATGTGTTGCCATGGTCATCTTTGGTATGTGTTGAATATGCATCGACAGACATTACTGGTAAACATATGTTGATGACGAATCTGTGACAGTAATTTACAATGGATTAAAGGCAAAAGATGTGCATTTGCTCTGCAGAAGCTTTCACACCCATTTACCTGTTTATTGGGATCTTATGTGACAGATCAACACAATATAGGACATAATGGATGAAGTGGATGGAGAATTACATGCGATTTTCAAAATTAATACTCGGTCCGCCCTGAACACATTGACTCCATTGTGAAATGACCATCATGTTACAAAACAGACTACCTTAGTGTGTCACATGAAATCCCAATAAATACAGATGTGGCATAACAAAATGAGTAGAAGTTAAGCTTTGTGTTTTGATGGGTTATTTATTGTGGTGTTTAGAAATCCCTCCATTGATTTTTTATAGTCGCGTTACCTTTCAGGCTAACAGTGGGGCTGGTGCCTGTCTCCAGACTGAATTGCTTTGTCCACTTCCATCATTGCTGTTGCCAAACTAGCAGACTACAATTAAAAAACTGGTGCAGAAAGCCTGAGAAATCCAGCTCAATGGGACTAATCCCAGACAAAGAACTGATGGGAGATGACAATCAAATGGCTACAATAACCAGGCTAGTTGTCAATGTCACAAAATTTGAAAAAGCCAATCAGGAAACAGCCAGTGCTAAATTCTGACTCTAAATTGAGTTTTCGGTTTGTCTATAATCTTTAATTTTATGCTTAAAAACCCTCTTAATGCAGTGACTTTAATTCCAACATACTCAAAGTGTATGAAATTTTTCAACAAAGAAATCCCGGACAATCAAAGTTAACAGTTCAGACGTCATTTTTCACCACAAAGGAAGAACACAGCTCAGCTGGCAGAGCTCCCAGCTTCCGTCATTAGCAGAGAAGTGGAAACATCTCCACAGATAATCGTCGCCAGTTATTGTCAGTGATAAATCCAGTGTGAATGAGTCTAAACAGAGCCTCTTTCTCTCAGCTGTGCTGGACGATAGCACGGGGACACACTGCAACAGGTGCCAGGCAAACGTGTATGTGTGTATTAGTGGAAGTACTTATGTGTGTACTTTTGATGTGATTTTGATTTGACTGGTTGTGTAGTGAGCCATGCTTTAATTTAACAGTAATGACATCCTAGTGTCTGCCAGAGCCGTTCCACCCATGGCATGCACACTCGTCTTTATGTAACTCACTTGTTTTAAACAGCCACTTGCAGTACTTAACGTGACTCGGCATATATTGTTAATGAAGTAGCAGTAACAACAGAAGTAGCAGCTTTTTGTAGGAATTTCATTCTTGAACTGTTTGTTAAAGCTGGATCATTGGCTCTGTTCATATTCTGTGGAATGTATCTTCCACAGAGCATATCTATAATATTCTATATTCAGATTAAGGTATATTTGGTGTCTGAATTATTAAAACACAAAGTTTTTAGCATTTTATCTATTATTGTAGCCCTAATCCCTGTGAATACTGGGGGTGTACTATATTCTGGTGTGTTCCTGGTATGAATAAATGTGGGAAAATGCTATAAAGATCCATCCGTCCGTCCGTCCATTAAACCATGGCATCTTCAGATCGCCATAAACGTGTACTGTAAGTTACCCAGTGATTTTTTTCAGTGTCTCAAAAGGACTGAGAATTCTGGAAATGTGAGTCTGTAAAAATAAGAAACGTCACACCCAAATTTGTTATCGTGTTTTCTTGTTTGTGATAGCACCATCTGTCTCAGATTGTCAACAATGCAATCCAAGAGACAGCTTGATAGAGCAATGTGCTTCAGCAGAAGATAAACCTGATAGTTGTCTGCATAAAAATAAAATAAGAAAACAACAAACAAAAAAAAACGGTTATTTTTTACAGAAAATAATTGAAGGAGGTAATATGGAAAGATAGGATGACCAAGAATGGATCCCGGGTGTACACCTCCATGGGATTTCAGTGGAGGTTGGGAAACATGCATTAATGCTGACTTAAAATTTGTATCAAAGAGGTCAGAAGACTGAAACCATATCAAACGCCTTACAGACAAACATCTTGTCAGTGGCAGGCTGGTTGTGGTGATGGGCGTCTGCAAGCGGTTTATTTTAGGACAATGTTTGGAAATGTTAAGACGCTCATATTCGCGGCTGTCTGTTCTTCATCTAATGTGTCGGCTGGTTGGATTTACTTGTCCTTAACTTCCACAGGGTTTGTGCTCCAGCCAAGAAGCTGTGGCCCCGATTCTAATCAAATGCAGGACACGATTCAGCATTTTTTGACAGAATGACAAAACAAACATTGCGTGATGAAGTATGCGTACTGCTTTGGCAGACCATCACATGCCGGAAATGTTCAGACTATTTTATACTGTCAGAGAAAAAAAAACAAGGAAGTTGAAGCAATTGGGGTTATGTTTAAATCATGTGTTGCCCTGGCATCCGATGCTCACATGCGATTAGATGGAGAGCTGGACATGTCGCTGGATGAATCACACTGTAACAGCTGCTGGAGGTTGAGAATTCCTGCCTTATTGACAGGCTTTGAGTGAACCTGTGGCTGTTTTTGTTTCATGAGGAAGTCCTGACAGGAAACCTAAAGAGGCTTCCGTATGACAGCTTGTCACTTTACACCTAAAAAACCTCAAGGCATTTTATTAGGAAATTATAAGATACATCAACAGAAAATACGACTTCACTGTGAAATAATAGATGATTTTTGATTTTTTTTTCTTTACAAGTCCAGCTCTAATAGTGTGGGATGCATTCGTATTCACACTGGTAGCCTTAACTAAAAGTCAGTACAACCAACTGCCTTCAGAAGTCAATAAACAGAGAACAGTTAGAGTTATGTCCTTTCAACATTTTTACAGGTGTTCAGTTTCTGGTTCTCTAAGGCTGTTTTTGGGGTGGGGTGTGCATTCATCCCACCCCTGTTTAGTCCACTTTAATCCAACTCCAGTCCATTTCTCTGGTTCATTTTGGAGGTGTGAATGCTTAATCGAACTCAGATGTGGACCAAACTCTCTCCACATACAAACTTATAGCTCAGCACGGTTGAAATAAACTCTGGCGTAGTTTGTGTTGTGTGAACGCCTACTGGACGGGAGACGGCACCAAAAGCAGGAAGTGGACTATAGCGCAGGGCATTTTGGGTGAATACAACCAAAACAAATGTGTGTACATAGCGCTAGCGGAAGAAATGGATTGTGGTCATTTGAGAAAGAAAAAAGAGAAATCCTACAAATTAATTTTTGTTTGCATGTCGTGAAGAAGGATGTTCCATTCAGTTCTTCTTGAGAAATGTTTATGTCGTTTCCTTCATTGGTTCTTGTTGCAGCGCCCCCACAGGCTACCGGACAGTTGGGTGTGAAAACGCCCTTAGGGAACATTAGAAAACAAAGAGCAGCTGTTACTTTTATGCTGGGTTTTACCACGGGTAGTGGAAAAACTTTGCCTTTCGAGCCCATAAGAGCTACTGCCACCTGCTGGTGGGAGGTAGCACTTACTGAAACACAATGTTTTCAGTTTGACCATTTTTTGAGAAATATTTTCAATATACTTACCATTATGCGCTCACACAAACAATATGCAGGTACTTGTTGAATTTATCTGAATTCCCACTGTTGCGGAGTCACAAAAAACTATAGACCTCACAGAGATTCGTTTAATTTTACTATACTTCTGCATTTTCTTTTGAATCTGTGACAGAACGAGTTTGGACTTGGGACTCAGAGACTTTAGGATAACTCATGCATGTCAATTTTGTATGCAGAGGGGATGGTTGAGGTCGGGGTAAATAAAATTGCCCTGTCCCCAGGCTTAACCCACCTTGAATCATGGTCTCTGATTGGTTGGCCGTCCTGTGCCCCAGACTGATCACGTATTTAGTGGTGCAGGCGGATTGAGGAGGAGTTGGCAGGAAAGGCCCAACCCTGGCAGCAGAAGGACTGAAATGGATTAATGTAGTGCTGATCAGCAGAGGTGGCTGCTACACTGGCTCCAGACAGTAACTCCATGCTGTGTGTGTGCATTTTTCTAAATGTGTGTGTGTGTAGTCTGAAAATGCTAGTACTGCACTTTGTTTCCTCATCTGCTTTGTGTCTTTGATGGCTTTGCATTTTTTTTTTTTCTAAATGGCAGGGCTGATTTTAGTCTAGATAACGGCAGGGGAGTTGTTGACCACACAAGGAAGGAGACACAGTTATGAACAAGCAGCCAATTAGGAGCAGGTATTTAGCTGCCATTAGCCCATCACACTGCTCCCTTAACATGCTGAGTAGCAGCTGTCACAGTGCTTAGCACCATATGGTTAAAAAGTGCTGAGGCGTCTGGAATCTGTCTGCTTAGAAAGCCCAAAAGATGCAGTCCTGACCTGTACCAATCAGTAGCCTTTTAACCCTACAGTCTCAGTCTTAAAATAACTATTGAGTATTTTCTTCTGGGGCTGAAATCTGAAAATATAGAACATAAAAACACTCCAGGAGCCTGATTGCACAAGTCTGCACACCCTTAAGTGAATGCTTTGCTGATTTGATGAACTGTAGTCAAAGTTCTGCTCTCCCTGAAGGTTTGTTCTGATATCCTCTATGGACAGTTTGCAGAGGAGCATCACTGTTATAAGGTATCAGTCAAAAAAAGGGTACAAATAGCATATCCTTGCTGTCTGAGACATACACTGTATCTAAAAATGAAATTGCCTTATTATTGTAAATTCACATTCTTTGGTAATTTATCAATATATTTCTACATGGAAAAATTAGCGGTTTGGTTATGGAGATTTATGGTGACAGCAGTGACCATGGCACCGTGAAGTCTGCCAACTTTATTTACAGAAAATACAGGACGATTAAGTTTGAAATGGAACAAAATGGCTGCTAAGAACCTGACACAATGCTGACGGATTTGCAAGAATATCATGTGCGTAGTGCGTACTTAAAATTTAAATATGTGTTTCTTTATGACAGTTTTGATGACACCAATGTAACACAGGCGTGTACATTTTTGGATCAACAGCATATCTTTGTACTGGAAAAAAAAATCAGAATTATTCCACATTTACCCATTGACCTTCGAATAACATTTGGGTATTTAGTACCTTTTCCAACATAGAACACTTATCCTTTATTTCAGGTTTTTGTTCAAAACTCACACTGATTGGTAAATAAGTCCACAACAGTAAGGGTCAAGCTGAGGTCATTCTGAAGACTAAACCAGCAGAGAGCTGGGGCAGATTGTCCATTGTTCCCTGGAACCAGCAGAATGTTCTCATTTTCCCATGACACGTGCTCCCTGCCAGAAGTTTTTCTCTTTGAACATGGATGTGAATGAACGCATTGATATCAGTGACGCAACAGAGTTGGACACTGTATGTTGACAGCACGCTCTGATGTTTATGGATGAGGTTCTGGGAATGAACACAATGGACTGAATGGATGTTGTGGTGATAAAAGGGCAGCAGACTGGTGGATGAAGGGACAACCCTGTCAGCTCTGAAGGTATTACTGGTGTTTCTGTAATTACTATAAGGACTGATTTTTTGGAAATAACTTTTTAAAAAATATTTCCAATCATACCTCAGATTTATCCTTTCACCTCCCATGTGAGTGTAAAATATTTCTAGTGAAGGCTTAGTGTCCAAGTAACATGGACTGGTATACAAATTGGCTAAAAAGGGTTAAGGAAGGTATGTGCCCTTTAACAGATTAAAAAAGACTTAAAACTATGGGAAACAACTGTCATTGTAAAACAACTATAAGCTTCGAAGACTAAATATGCACTTTACCAAATATGATTTTATTTATATTAAAGAAATTTTAGCTATGCTGACCAACCGGAGCCTATGTGAAACAGTCACTTCTCAGCCTGGAAGGGGTTGAAAAGCCATTTTGAAAGCTTTGGGACTCTAGTAAACCAGAGTCAGAGCCATTATCCATACATGTTAAAAACATGTATGAATAATGAACGTTCCGATTATTGGGCGGGCCTAACAACATCACTCCAGTAGGAGTGATGTCAAATTTGATTGGATTGGACAATAGGAGAGCAACGATTTATCCTGGAATTCATAAAAGACAAACACCTAAAGCACTACAGGCCTCGCTTTACTCAGTTAATGTCAGTGTTCAGCAGCAAGAATAGCATCATGGGAGAGTTCCAAGTCTAAAATCACTAGTGACTCAAAAGAACACCCTGTCCCATTGCACATGTGCTAAAAAAACATCCGATGATCTTTGGGGACATATTCAGGGGACTGGCGAGACAAAAGTGGGATTCTTTAGAAGGTTCTGTCCTGTCGGATGGTGTACAACTGAAACATCCAACCATTTTCAATATCTGCTCAACAATCCAGGGTTGCATCGGGTACACCAGTCTATCACAAAGCAGCCCATCGACTCAAAGGACCAACAGCCATAGACAACATGTATGGTTAAGCATGCAGAATCCACACAAAGAAGAACCCAGGATCTTCTTTCACCAGGGGAGCAGTGCCATGAACTGCACCACTACAAAGTTCCCAAACTAAAAAGATTTAGGAGAAACAGAATACTGGAATACCTGCAGCAAATCCTAAGACAGAAAGTCCGACCCTCAGTTTACGACTATGAAAGGCACTTTGGTTAACTGACTCATGCTATGTACGTATACATTACACGACAGTTTCTACTGGTGTAGTTCAGGTTGTATGATCCATTTGTTTCAGAAAGCATTACACTCTTTAAACCACACAGCTTTACCGTGTGGAGCAGCTTTTACCATCTTTAGTTTGAGAGTTAAAACTTAAAAAAAGCTATGAAACGTTGCACTAAGTTTCTCTAGAGTGGAAGATCTGTGCCTTTCGTGTTCCAGGTAGTGTGACACATGCATGACTCAGTCTGTCTGTGATGTTGAACCCAGAGGTGTGTGTCATTCCACCAAATCTAGGCAGCTGACAACTTCCAAGCAGAGGTGAGAGGGCATTCTGTGGAGGCAAAGCAACAACTACAGCTTACACTAGGGGATGAATCATCAGCTGTGACAAAAAACCCACAAACTCTGTGCTGGTTGAGTCTCAGGATGAGTCAATGAGTTTCATTATGAGGAATTCTACGATGGCAAAGGCTTCAGGATATAACTGTAACTTAACACCTTTCAGTTTTTACATGTGCAGCCACTTAAGACAAATCAGGACCAAAAAGTGATGTTAGTAACTTTGACACTAATGTCTTCAACTACCACCCGAACAGAGAAAGCAGATGTCAGAAGTTCCTGCCAAAGCAAGATGAAAATAATTCATATTCTAAATCAGTGTTTCTCAACTTTTTTGGGCCAGCGCCCCCCCAGCCTTTATCCAGGTCTCTCACCGCCCCCCACCAAAGAATTTGTAGGATACTTTGCACTGACCATTATTTTATTATTAATATTACTATCACTATTGTAGATGTTTTGATTTTTATTCTTCTTTCTGTATTTATCATCAAAAATAATTTCCCAGAGAACAAAAAAGCCATGTGAATAGAAATTATTTCCACAGGTGTCTATGAAAAATGCAATGAACATTCAAGTTAAAATTGGTAGGCCTAACAGCAGCCAGTCAGAGTGGAAAAAATATTCTTATTTTGTGCCATTTTCTAGTTGTAAATGTTCCACAAACTGACCAGATAAAAGATGTTCAACATGCCAGTTTAAACTTTGAACTATTTGCAGAATGACTGAGCTCTGCAACATTAAAACATGGATAGAACTTTAACTACATTAATCATAGTTTTTCTTCTCTTCGGTGTTTCTGTTGGTTTCTGGTGGTGCAGCTCTGTGCTGCCTTCAGGAGAATGGGACATCAGAGTATCATCCATAAAACGTCACCCACATGGCATTTATTGTTCAAACTAGAGCTTTCAGTGGAAAAACAAAAGTTTCAGGTCCTTTTAATGCCATAGAAATATGAGACAGAAACATGGATTATATCTTTATATAGACCTGCTGCGCCTCCTAATCGTCATGTGTTTCACATCATGTGTTGATTTTCCATTGTTCAGCTTCGGATTCTCTGTTTTTATTCCATAATTCACATCTAGTTTGCCGCTCTGTTTTATGTCCCGCTTCACCTGTTTTAGAGTTTTGCGTAATATGCGCGTCTTTTTTTATTTTTTATTTTTTTAACCCCCTAAGGTGCAGGGCGTATCTATGGGGAAAAGGCAGACTGACATAAACCTTTTTAAGACAACGGAGACATTTTCGGTATTCTGATTATTGAAATTTAAAAGTGCTGTGGTACCGTTGTTCTATCATCCGTTTCATACCGGACCACTTACAGCACTGGTGTTAATGCTATAAAATGAACGCCCTCTATCGTGGTATTACCACGATGGAACCCATTTATTTAAATGGGTTCATTTTTCAGAGGGATACAAAGTGAGGGTATGGTGATTTTATACATGTCTATAAGAGGGATTTTCTGTTGTCCTTCCATGGAAGCGGGCAACTTTCAAACGGAAATAAAGCACTTTTTAATATAAGTTTCTGCTTTGACATGATCACAGAACTGCCAAAACATATGTACAAAAGTACCAGACAAAGTGAATCACAGTAACGTCATCAGCCGGTGTAACCAGCTGATGGTAGCTGGTAGCTTTACCTGATGCGGTGAAGCTACCAGTAGCAGGAGCGGAGCTGCGCCAAAAAGCTAAGAGAAGCTAACAAACACTGAATAGAAGATGAGCTGCCATTGATACAGTTGCAGCCAAGCATGATTTAATGTTACACAATACAGTTTTACCAAGTTGCTCAAAGTCTAAACTGGTATTGTTGTGCATTTAAGGTGTAAAGTTTACCTTCGACCAAACGCCCCCCAAAAGCATCCCAGCGCCCCCCTTTTGGAAAAATTTCCGCCAGCGCCCCCTGCCGTCCTCTTAACGCCCCCTGGGGGGCGGTACCGCCCACGTTGAGAATCGCTATTCTAAACCAACTTACCTGCTGTTTCCTGTTCTCCTCTCAGCTCCTGTGCACGGTGGTGGCTGACATCTCAGCCCGAGCTTTGACCACATCCACCGCAGACGACCAGCCCCTCCTCTCTCCACGCCACTATCAGCACACAGACCAGGACTCTGGCACCCAGCTGGTCTGTGACAAGTGCCCAGCTGGCACCTACGTCTCCATCCACTGCTCTCCGACAACAGTGAGGGAGTGCAGCCCCTGCCCCAGTGGCACCTTCACACGGGGCGAGAACGGCGTCCAGCAATGCCACCGCTGTCGGGCTCCGTGTCCCGCGGGCTTCATCGAGAAGGCGCCGTGCACGGCCACCCAGGACAGAGTCTGCACCTGTCCGCCCAACACATTCCTGTTGAAGGGCGGCGGTCTGGAGTGCAAGCCCCACTCCCTGTGCCCGCCGGGGACCCGGGTGAAAAGGCGCGGCAATGAAAAGGAAGACGTTCTCTGTAAGCCGTGCATGAAGGGCACGTTTTCTCAGGTGAAATCCAGTGCCATGAGTTGCACAAATCACACAGACTGCAAAGCTCTGGCAAGGCTGCTGTTGACACCAGGGACAAGACAGATGGATAACGTGTGTGGACCCCCTTCTGCCACTTTGCCATCTGTCCCCCCGACCACTCCACTGGGGCCTGCACAGGCTGTGTTTGTTCAGGAGACGATGATGTCATCGGTCTCCCCATTGTTGAATGGACATAAACATAAAGGTGAGGCAGCCATAATGCACTTCTCTTTTGTTGAGAAGAATTCCCATTCAGATGAACTTCCTGTTTTTTTGTCTCAGTAAAATCAAATCCCTAGAGGAGGAATGACATGAAACATAAGAGACTGCATTTGCTAAGAAAACTTGTTTGAAGAAGTGGACGTTTTAAGGTTCACTTACCACTAAGAAAATAATCACAAACATACAGTGGAGTGTTTTAGATCAAAGCCTCTTCATATGTTAAAATGGCCCAGTTAAAGTCTAAACCTAAAACTGAAAAAACTGCGACGAGACTTGGAAATAGATGCTTGCGTATTCTCTACATAATTGTTGGCTGACATGAAGCTATTTTGAAAAGAAAAACCTTCCGTGTCCAACTGTGAACCGGTAGCGACATTCCGGCAAGTGCCGACAGTTGTTGCTGGAATTAAAGCTGACTTCACAAAGTCTTGACTTAGGTAGGGCTTCATAGAAATATATGTCACATTTTTGTTAGTAAAAAAAGTTTAAAATTCTGTATGAGCTAATTTGTGTTGGTTTATTACATAAAATCCCAGCAAAGCACATTTAGGCCTGTGGGTGCACATGAAGAAATGTGGAAACGTTGTTGAAACTGTTACATGGCTGCAGGTTATGTATTTTTTTGAAGTGCCGCATCCTCACTGCACAAATGCCCCCCCGTCTCGTCCAGGCTAGAATTCTCATAGGTGGGATATCTGTTGGCACGGAAACAGCAGGCTGCCCCTGTATGCCAGGAATGATTGCATTTTCAAGGGGACTCAAGGTTATTTCTGTCCTCTTGTTTCATCTCTCTTCTTTTCTTTTTCTCCTGTTGGCAGAGAAAAAACCCTCGGTAGTTCCCCTACATTTTCCCGTTTGTTTGCCTGACTCGTCATGTCCTTACCCGTTCTTACGTCATGCTCGTTTGAGCCAGCCAAGCAGTCATTTCTCAGAATCAACCATCCATAGCTAGCATACCTCTCCTCCACTAAACCCCCCACAGCCATAATACTGTCACTGCTGTTTGTGTTGGCAGGGGATCGATGGCCTTTGAGCCAGTTAATTTGACACCGTCTGAGCTGTTAGAACCATGGTGGGGGGTGGGCGAGTGGTTGGGGCTGTTAGCTTACCCCTGCTATTTACCGACGGTAGAGGAAGGGGTGGGTGGTCACCCTCATTCTGGAAGGAGAGGAAGATTAGATTGAGTTGTAAAGTTTCCGTAGAGGAAGTCAGTTTGTGTTCCTTTTTTTTTCTATAACTTGGATAATTGGAGGTTACATCACACATCTCCTAGCAACCAGAAATGTTCAGCAGAGATGTTGCATTGATTGTTATGTCCACCTTAGACAGTGTGGGCTGCAGGCTTTTCCAGGCCCCTCAGGTTTTATTTAAGCTAGAGCCGAGACTTTAACTTGGTGATTTCAATTCATTAAATACATGGAATTTAACAATTATTTTAATGAAATTTGGTCGTTTACGTACAAAAGCCCAGTGTAGGAACCTTTGTATTGTGTTTCTAGTACACCTGTAAATCTGACGCACAATCAACATTCGCAAACAACACTGACGGACGACAAAGCTGCTTCTCTTGACCCTCTGGGGGTTAGCAATATTAAAAAAAACCCAATCTGATTGGAGTCTGGCAATGTTTTGCTAAAAACAATTAGCTTATCAGTGAATCTTTTGTAGCTTAAAATAGTGTTAGAACAAGTAAAAGTCGAAACATGATTGGTGCCTCCAATGTCCTGTCTGTGTAAATAATCAGCTCCAGTAAAATTAAAAACCAATGTATGCATGATGACGGCTTAAAGTTTAATTCTGAAAAATCAACTGTAATTTTCACAGTGGCAGATTAAAGAAAAGTAAGAACGAAAAAGATATGCGCTTTGACCGCTCCAAATTAAATTGGTGATGAGATTTGTTTGTTCAACCCATCATGGATGAGTTTATTAGATTGATTTACTGCTTAAATATATATCCAAACTGATCTTTTTACACTATAGAATGATTATGCAACTAACTTCCATAATTTTTAAAAACTTGCATTAGATGCACTTTTTAAATGAATTTTCTCTAGTCCACTTGGAGTCAAACTGTTAAACACGACACTTTCAGTCACATTTAGACATATGCTCATGCTCAGCATGTACGCTTCTGCCTGTCAACTATAAATGCCTGCAGCATAACATATAACTCATGATAATAATAATAATAGCAATACAGTAATACCAAGCCAAAGGTATTTTTTATTGACATATTTATGTGGTTAGCCCTGAAAACTAATAGGATTAGTGTCAGTAGACTCAATTTGGACTAAAAGCTCTTAGCTTTGACCTTTGAGACTCATAAATCTGGAGCCATGCAGTTGTCCAATAAATAGAAATTACTTAATTTTACACTGCTGGCACAATTAATGCAAAGTTCTCCGTTATGGGACATCTGCCACACTGGTTTTCACTTCAACAACTTCTTTTGATCGAGTTGATATCCATTTTTTTCTTACAATTTTTGGTTAGGAAGATAATCAAGCCACATAGCCTGTCATACATTTGCCAGCTACATATTCAGAAGCGTGTCTGTATAAAGCCAAAGACTCTGAAATGCCCCAACACCTTCTGTGTCCCTGTGTTTGTCACTGAGCGGTTTCTCTCCCTGCTTTAGAGTTCTGGTCAAAATGTTAGTTTTAATTTCGGGATTAGAGTCACACCTGGGCAATGTTCTGCTGATGAGAGGATAAATAGGATTATTACACATCTGAATGACAATTTAGAGATTATGCAACTCAGATCCCATCATCATTAGGGGTGCTGAAGCACAGAAAGCAGCAGGGAGGTGCTGGAGATCGCATCGATAATCGATGTCAGGAAGTGACGCTCTGACATTGACAAACCACTTTTTCTTTTCCATGCCTGGAGAACACTAACTCTGCAGCTGTTGTTGGTGTTGGGTGCAACACATCACCCTAACTGCCCCCCACCCAACTGATGCATCCAGCGCTGACTGTGAAATGTCGGCAGGCAGAGATTAAGGGTCCTTACAGTCCAGGGAACCCAGCTCAGCTTGATGGTTCACATTTTGTGTGACGCCTGTGTTTTGTCATCTCCAAATTTAACTTCTGGGGACAATCTCATTGGCATTACAGTTATCTTTTTTTTTTTTTCATTTTTTTACTCTTCAGTGATGGTCCTGCCACACTAACGGAACTCAATGTATTGACGCACCTCAATTCGAACATCAGAACGAAGAAAAAAGAGGTTTCAATTGACTCAGTGTGGCATAGTTTGCTGCTTTGAGGAGGCGATGAGCAAAACTGGTTTAAAATAGCAGAAAGATAGCAGTAGTTTAAATGACCACTATTGAAACCAAGCTATGTGCAACCATCTCTGAACATACAATATGTAGACCTTTTGAAGCAAGTTACAACTTGCACCGGCTAATATTAGGAACCAGGGGCAAAAAAAATATTCAGGCTCCCCAAAACTGGACAATAGGAGATTGGGAAATGTTCTTCTTTCTCAATTGCTGCTAAGGGTCGCTTTATACCAATCAAATGTCGCTTAAGCACAACACCCTACCTGAGTATTTTTATTAACCTTTAGAGTGACACCTTTCCCTGATTATCAAATATTTCTCCATAGCTGTGGTCTCAAACTCCAGTCCTCAAGGGCTGGTGTCCTGCAACCTCTAGATGTCTCTCTTCTTTTAAGTTTTATCTGTGGTTGGCAAAGTTACTTAAGGTGGATTTACTGCCACCTACTGGACTGGAGTGAAGATGTTCTACACACTAGAATTAAATGGCTGAACTGTGTCACTAGCATGAAGCCGAGCTCTACAGAGCTTTGCTAATGAGCTAATATTGGTACCAGCTGGGCTGAAAAGTTGAATGACACAACTCTTGGAGTTTGAGACCACTGCTCTACAGTCATGTCAGTTAATTGATATCCCCAAACTTCTCTTGCTTACTTGCAGAGAATTAGGCAATTGCTGAGTTACTAAACTTAATATCATCTGGCATGATCGAAGAGTGTCTCTCCATTTTGGCCAATTTCAATTATCATTTATTGTAACGGGTAAAACAAAATCTAATTAAATTCACTCATTTGGACATATGCTTAACCTAATCTATTAAAACATAAGATATCACTATGGAACCCTGATCCATGCGAGCAATCGATTATAACCAAGAGTGAGTTCTATCCAGCACCAGCACTCTTCCCCTATTGATCGTTTCATTTTTTTGGTTAGTTTTTATAAAATATGTTGCTAACCATTTCAACACCTCAGAAGTACTAGGCTCTTCCTAAGTAAATGCCGCACACAGATAAAGGAGAAAAGAAGCTACCACTGGTTACCATGCTAGTGTCCCAGATTGTTTTTGTGGATGAGGATTTCCTCCTGTAATACCTTCTGTTTTCATGATCAGGGTGAGCATATCTCAAATTGAGTGAATTTAATTCCCTATGTCTGTGTCTCTGTTGCTTCTTATCTCTTATGTACCAGCTCTGTGTTCCTTTTCCTCATCTTTTTTTTACCATATCTTTGTCTCCATCAAATCCATTGTCAAACATCACAGATCCCTTGAGCCAGTCAGCAGCCATTCAACTGAGGAAAGCTGCAGGCGGGGAAGACGGAGGAGCAGAGTTTATGCTTACCCATTCTGGCGTCCCCACCCCACCAAATCAGGAAGTGTCATGGACTCCCTTGTCGGTGGCTCGAAAGCAAGCCATGGATCTCAAGCAAGAATTGGGCGAGTCTGATGCTGATCCTGAGCCTGGGGCAAATAAACCAAGAATGGAGGATCCAGTAGGCCCAGAAGTAGTTAGGGTTGGAACAGGCATCAGTAACGTAGTTAACTCGGGGAATGCGGGTGAAGCCTCCAACTACTACAGGCCCAACCGCAGGGGGTCACCAAGGCCGACCATGCACGATCATTTTGACATCAACGAGCACCTGCCCTGGATGATAGTTCTGCTGCTCCTGCTGGTGCTGGTCGTGATCGTGGTGTGCAGCGTCAAGAGGAGCTCTCGGGTGCTGAAGAAGGGCCCAATGCAGGACCCAAGCAGCATCGTGGAGAAGGCAATTCACAAGAAGACATCTGGGACTCCAACACAGGCCAGAGAGAAGTGGATCTACTACTACTCCAATGGCCAAGGTAAGCTTGTGACTTTTTCTTTGAGTTTTAGCATTTAGCCTACTGCTTTAACTATGATGGGTTACTTTTTAGCCATGTGTAAATATTTATGTATATGTATGCCAAACACGGAACAGGTACAAGTAGTTCCCTTTCACATAGTTGGTGCTGATGATGGATAGGAACATGTCTAACAAGTATCAACCACTCCACTGTTGGGACGTTCACAGAATATCACCAATGATGCCTTAATCAGCTTCACAGTTTTAGCTTTCATGAATAAATATTGAATTCTTGTTGCACATTTGCGGTTCCACTCAAGGGTCATGACATGCGTCTGCTGATGTGGAACCATCTGTTGATGTGTTGAACGGCTGTTAGCTTCTAATCCAATCAATTGTACCCCTGAGCACATGTTGTACAGGGCGGTGGTTACACAAATGAGGACATGACCCTGTTGTACCACCCTTCTGTTGCTGTCCTCTCTCAACGTCTACACCAGTGTTTCTCAACCTTTTTCGGGCCAGCGCCCCCTTAGCCTTTATCCAGGTCTCAACAAACCCATGGCACTTCAACAATATTATTTTACCTTTAATCTGGAAATAGTGTCTGTTTATTCTTGCCATACAGTCCTCTGTATTAATTATTGCTCGAAAGGTCTTGCCATACCAGTTTATTCCTCTGTATTTACTTTAGTTTCTTAGTTTATTCTTGCATTTTGTTCTTCATTCATTTCCATTTAGTTTATTTTGATTAGTATTATCCTCTCCTAGTTTAATGCTATGTCCACTTTAGTTGCTTTCCTGTTGCTAGATTTATTTTATCATTTATTCACGCTCACCATCAGTAATTTTCACTCACCATCACATAATAGTCATGATGTGTTTCACACCATGTGTTGATTTTTTCACTATTCAGCATCGGATTCTCTGTTTTTATGCCATAATTCACATCTAGTTCGTCGCTCCGTTTTTTGTCCGCTTCTCCTGTTTCAGAGTTTTGCGCAATGTGCGCTTCTTTTTTTTTTTTTTTAAGCCCCTAAGGTGCATTGCGGACGGGAAGCGTATCGATGGGGAAAAGGCAGACTGACATAAACCTTTTAAAACAATGGAAACAATTTCTGCATTCTGGTTATTGAAATTTAAAAGTGCTGTGGTACCGTTGTTCTATCACCCCCGTTTCATACCGGACCACTTACAGCTCCGGTGTTAACGCTATAAAATGAACGCTCTCTATCGTGGTATCACCCATGGAGGGATTTCTTTATTTAAATGGGTTCATTTTTCAGGGATACACAGTGAGGGTATCGTTATTTTAGCTACCAGTAGCAGGAGAACGGAGCTGCGCCAAGAAGCTAACAGAAGCTAACAAACACTGAATAGAAGAAGAGCTGCCATGATACAGTTGCAGCCAAGCATGATTTAATGTTACAAAATACAGTTTTACCAAGTTGCTCAAAGTCTAAACTGGCATTGTTGTGCATTTAAGGTGTTACGTTTTCCTTCAACTAAACGCCCCCAAAAGGCATCCCAGCGCCCCCCTTTTGTAAAAATGTCCGCCAGCGCCCTCTGCCGACCTCTGAACGCCCCCTGGGGGGCGGTACCACCCACGTTGAGAACCGCTAGTCTACACTCAGGTTCACTTCCAGATCTTAGTTCTCAAATTTCACCTCAGCATGAACTTTCTTTTCTGCTTCCATCACCTTCATATCGGTCCTCTTACTTTTTTCTTTTATAAAGTCTTCCCAGTTCTACTGATTCTCATTTCCTATTTGGTCTCCTTCTCATAGCCTCCAATATTCTGTTGCCATTGCTCTATTTTTGTCTGGTTTTTCTGTTGCACACCATTCTTTCCTTCTTTCCTTTTCCAGTTACACTCACTGTTTCTCTTCTAAAATGTATTTACATCTGTTACATTCTATCAACAGGTGGGGAACATGCTTCCTCCACCGCCTAGGTCTCAGTTTCCCTCTTAGACAAAGAGAGGTGACCCAAAACTAAGGGGACACCTCTCGGTTAATACACTCAGGTTTCCCCTTTGAAAGTTAGTGTGTATGGATGCGTGCGTGTGTGTGTGTGTATTTGTTGATGAAGATGATGAGATGAAGCTGAGCCACCCGCCTCTCTCACACTGTGCTCCCTCAGTGACAGCCCACAGAGAACTGGAATAATCTGGTTTCAGCTGAACCAGGGTAGTTGTTTGGTTGGCAAGGCACATTATTGGGTCGATCGGGTCTCTTACGGAACAACAAAGAGATATATGGAGGGAAATCAATGATGACAGTACACCAAACAGTACGGTGGTGTGTGTCAGTGTGAGTGTTATTGATGTATGTCAATGATAATATGTTTCCTTGCTGTAGTTTTGCTTTGCAAGAAGATGTATGAAATTTGAAAAAAAAAAAAACAGAAAACAAACTAACAAACAAAAAAAACAACCAAACACAGTGATAATAGAACTTCGGTTCCGGTCTTGTGTCTGCTGTGCTGATTGTGTTCGATGGTTTAGAGTTGCTTCTACAGTGCACTGTTAAAATATATACACAAACCACAAATTTTACCGTCCTCACATTTTATGTGATGGACAAAGTAGTGCATATGTTCGAAGCAGAAGGAAAGTCACATACTCTTTAAAATTTGTTCAAATTAATTCAAAAACTCCCCATAATATGAACTCCAAGTTTTGTAAGGCATGTTCCACTTTGTATAGAAACTGCTGGTCCTCCAGAGTTACCATTGTTGCCTTGGTTGCTTCTCTGATTAATGCTTTCTTTTCCTGCTTTCCTCAGCTTGCTAGTCCAGCTCAGCCATTTCTGGGTAGAGCGGCAATATACTCTTTTATTTTCTTTTGGATCTTCTGTGATGTGTTCCTTGGTCTTCATTATGCTGACTGTCCTTTAGCTTTCTTCTCACACTGAGATTAAAGTCTACACATGCAGCCTTCTCTTCCTAACTAGGTGGCAGAATATTGGCTGCACTGACTTTATTTAGTTATTATGGCTTTGACACACTTGGCCAGGTCTTTATAAAAATGAATATCTCTGCGACATTGTTTAAAGAAATAAGATCATACACATGGGACCGGCTTCAGAAAAGTTTTCAGTTGCACGAATCCGCCCTGAGCATTGTTTTATACATGCTGAACCCATAGGGGGCAGCGTAGCACAAAGCTAAAACCTACACTAGCCAATCAGAGTGCTTCAAAACAACATCTTCCTGTTAGGAATTAAACACGGTGCCAGGAGGCTCATTTGTGTCGAAAGATATGCAGGTTTAACTACTTTTAAGTAGCATTTTAGCACGTGTTTTAGTAATAAAGTTACTAAAACACGGGAATTGGGAATCATGTCAAAGCAAGAAAGTGAATAAATACAGAATTTTCTCAAATGTAGATGTGGCTGGGTGTGGACACGGCAATAGAATAAAAGGAAGTTGACTAATGTCTGAATCACTTTTGAGATTTTTATTTTAAAAAACTATTTAATACACGTTTTCCATTTCACTTCTCAATCAAGCAACAATTTATGTTAGTCTACCTTTTTCCAATAGTGATAAAATATGTTGTGTAAAGTGGGAAAAAAAATCAGCAAAAATATCAACAAGTACTAAAACCCTTGCATAGTATCGATCATAATATTGAAAGTGTGACCCGATGAAATGTGTTTGTGTCTCAATGAAAGCTGAGTATTAGCAAAAGAAAAGCTTTGGAAGAATTGTTTTCCACCTCAACCTTTCTCTTTATTGCGCTCATGTGTGTTTTCCCGATGTGTGTTCTCTCATGATGAGTAATGCCTTACCCATATGCATGCACTTATGTGGAGCTATATGTATGCACATGCAACTCAAACAGCTAGTTTACGCTGCTATTTACTCTCTGGAACATAAAACGAAACTGCTTCTTAATCCTTCCAAGGTGCGTGGCTGGCTCCCCTTGAAGGTTGTAATCCACCTTTACTAGAGCAGTTAAAGCAGTCGGGCAATAAAGGCGAAAAGAAGGGGAAATGTTCAAGCATGGATCACACACATGCACCGCTTGGCATTCGCTCAGAGCCGGCCAGGAAATGGTGAAAAATGCTACTCCTCCACAGTAAGTCCAGGCAGGGCTTTCCGGGGCCCTGGGCC
The DNA here is from genome assembly GCF_904066995.2 of Poecilia reticulata. Lineage (NCBI taxonomy): Eukaryota > Metazoa > Chordata > Actinopteri > Cyprinodontiformes > Poeciliidae > Poecilia > Poecilia reticulata. The sequence goes on along the minus strand of NC_088850.1, from coordinate 21,942,352 downwards.
AGGTTTGTGTTGCTGTGATGAGGGTGGAGCCGTCACACAAAAGGAATCACAAAAATGTCTCATAAAGGTTACATTCAAGAAGTTTACAAGCCCTGAAACTTTTGAGCATTTTCCCTCAACTAAAATCTACTATTATATGTTAATTTCCTCTGTGTACCTTCCTTATTGTAGCTATATAGTAATAAAAAAGAACATTAATGTTGTCATTTGATTCTCCTCAGTTATATCTTGAGGCTCCATAGCAACTGGACAAGGGTAGCCATCTAATGCAGAATCTGTTTGGTTGATGGTTGATTAAAAAGGTTGTCGTATAAAGTTAGATTTTGAAATTATATTCCAAGTCACGTTTATAAATGTTTTTGCTCGATTAACTCGTTATCTGCTTTACTGAAGGGTTAGTGCTTATGGGTTTTTGATTTGAACAAAAATCACATTTTGCAACAAATTGATTATATTTGACAACTATCCTTGATTTCCAAACTTTTTTAGACATTGTGATGAACACTGCACAAATTATCTTTGGCGAATTTGATAACCTACTGAACTTGTAACAGCCCTGGCTATCTTGCTAACATGAATGAAAAAAAGTGATAAAAATAATAATTTGGGTGTGTTGGGTGTGAGTGGAAATTCTGAAAATGCAAAGCCAAATAAAGGCTGGTTTAAGTGGCCAATGGCAATTGTAGTGTAACTACAGATACTGATGATCATATAGTACGTGCTGTTGTTTGACGTTTGTGTCACTCTATGTTGTCACGGGAACCATGTAGTTTTCTAGCAACCACTACACTCAGGTGTAGTACAACAACCTCACCTGAGTGTGTTTCTGGAAAGTAGGATGTGTTTAAACACCAAATGGGAAACTGCTCAGTTCTGGTATAGCATTTTATCAAGTTCATAGGACTCCAAAGCTCATTGACCCATTCATACACATTCACACACCGATGGTGGTAAGCTTCTGTTTAGCCACAGCTGCCCGTGGACAGTTTGACAGAAGGGAGGCTCCCGTACAACCAGCATCACCGGATCCTCTAACCACCACCAGCAGGCGAGGCGGGTGAAGTGTCTTTCACCTGTTATTCCTTCTCATGCCCATTATAGTTTCGCCAGAACCCTGGGTGTGTAAACATTGGTCCCGAATTAACTATTCCTTCTGGGTCTTTGCTAGAGAACGTATTTCACATCGTACTTTATGAAAAACACCAGCGGTGTTCGAGGGAGCAGATTAATCCTGGAAGTAAAACTCAGCACAAAGGCACCGTCATACCCTTAGGAGAAGATCCGGTGGGTGTGGTCTTGAGCTGTGTTATTTACGGCATACAGTTCCAAAGAAAGATACGGAGGGAAACGTGAAGAAAAACAACATTGTACCTGCCCACCATTCTTCCTCGTTAAACATCCACACCTTTAATAATGCCAAGTTCCACATCCAAAGCCAGCGGGGAGCCATGTGTTTGACTACGCGGCTGTGTGCAGTATCAGGGTGGGCTGGGGTAGCCTGGGACTGATTGCGAAGAGCAGAATTTGAGGGGGTTGTTGCCTGGTTGGAGTTTCGCAGCGCCTGCTGTGCTACCACACAGCTGCACACACATTTCATCAATTTAGTTTTGTGTGTTCCTAAATTAACGGGAAAGGACTATGTCGTGAATAATTCAACTGAATGGTGTTTGTTAATATGCTGACGCACACACCGCCCTGCTTTAAGTCCTGCTGCAGACTAGTACGGGGTACGGAGCTGAGGCATCGTTTTGGGTCTGTTTATGTCAGTGTGGTTTTTGAAAAGTTAAAATGTACTTAAAAAAACACATTATTTCTGGATAAAAGTTTGTTAATACGTTTAAAAAGTAGTCGCAACTATACAAAAATGGTGATATAAGTAATTACTAAATACATAGATTGTTACATTAGTGATTTAGCTTGACATGGTTAGCATGAAGTAGAGACTTTGATTGGGCATGCAAATTTTAGCATGCCCAATCAAAGTTTCTACCTCATGCTAACCTCATGCTAAGCTAAAATGCTAATATTGTTAAAATTTTGCGAAACAAAAACTAGGCATGTTTCCACCTACTGGTTTAGACCAAATGCTATGCTACGCAAAGATCTAAACATCTGACATCTAAACATGTCAGATGTTTAGATTATGCGTGGCTGTAATAAACAGGAAGTAGGTTAGCATGGACTTAGCCTGGTCATTGCCTTCCATACGCAGTTCTGCTAAATTTTAATCTCACTTCACATCTGGTAGAATTCCAACTGGACCAGTCAAAGAACAGAAGGAGTTGAGAACGACGACGTTGATTTTCATCCCTGTTATAGAATTGTAGTCTACCTGTAGTTTAAGCAATGGCAGTGGAGGAAGTGGATGGCCATGATTCCTAATATAAAATGAATTCGTTCAGGTTGACTCTTCTCTCCTTGCGGTGGAGGACAGTTGTTTGCAGCATAGGCGATTTCCAGAAAGCTTCTTGTCATCAAACTGATGCAAACTGATGCATTACATACACCACGGGCAAAAGTTAGTGAGAGGCTAAAATAAAACCAGGCTAGCATGGAATGTGTTGCTATCAGGAAAGTTGTAACTGTTATGACGTGTCAACTAATATTGGTGTGGTTACTTGCTGTTCTGAGATGTAAAAAATACATTTTAATGCTCTCCCACAGCGGAAACAGCTGTTAGGTCATGTGAGGTAAACGTTGCTACATCAAAATGTATTTTCTCTTCCGGAAAAGCCAAAAGCCACCAAATGCCAGCGCAAAAAACTTTGTTGCAAAATTGAGAAGGTCTTTTCAAATTCTGTTGTTTCCATCAAGCTTTCCTAATGCGATACTTCAAAATGCTTCTAAACAACACTGATAGAAACACATTTAGTGACTCTCACACTGACATTTTTGCTGTTGCTGTTAGGTTTCTGTGTCCACTTTGCCCTTGACGACCTGTTTTTCTTCCAGACCTCCCGTGAGATTTGATGTATCTTCTATCACAATAATCTGAAACATCTTATCTGCTCATGCCACTGTGAAAGAAAACAACGGATGCTACTAACACAAGTCAAAAAATGTGTACCGCCAAGTAGGATGAATAGCATTTTTGCACATTTATGAGTCAAGCGTTGGTCTTGAGACCTATGTGTTATTCAGTGCAACAAATATGACGAGATCTGTCTCATTAAGCGCTTGTCATGCGAAAGTCATATTTGCTTCATCGACGCACTATTGGATCACTCAGGTTGTCTCATTTAGGCATCCATATGTCACTTTAAATGGCAGATTCTCCATACAGCAAACGCACAAACACATTATTCAGCACAAGCCTCAACTAAACTCAGTTTTCCTACTTACCAGACTAACACATCTGCTCTCTGACACACTGAATTTTCACGTGACTTATATAGGTCATTTAAATGAGTCCAGCTTGCTGTAGCTAGTGAAGTATGCGGAGCGGGGGGGATTTCTTTTTTGCCGCAGTGTGTGGAGGCCAGTGAGGCAGATATGACTCGACAGGCTCTCTGCCCAAAAGGCCGGCACGCAAGCTCCTCTGACCCGATGAAATATCAGCAGTATCATCTGGAGCAGAAGTAGTGGAGTGTGTGTTGCTGTGTGTGCTTTAGCTTGAAGCCATCTGGGACAGAGATACACTGCTTATTCAGGTCAAATAAAACGGATATGAATAATATTGTTGAATTCTTGTAAATCAACTCAAGAATAGTTTAGCCAGTTTGGGACCTAAATCTGTTTAGGTCCCAGTTTGAAAAACGTGTATTAATTTATTTTTATATTTGGAATGGTTGTGATTTCATTTGGTTTTAAGGTGATTCTTCTAAAATCTTTTTGAGCATTTTGGGATCAGATTAAGTGAACTTTGCTTACATCTGAGTTGTAAGAAATTATAGGTTAATGTGGGTCTTCAGTTTGGCAAGATATAACTGGCATATGATGTCTTAAGAATCAAGTCAAATCTACTCGAACTTTAGTTTGTTTGCCTAGAAAGTCCACTTTGTTTGGGGAGGTGTGATTGTCCAGTCGAACTATAATGCGGACCAAAAACGTAAACTCTGGTACAAACCTCGGTTTGGTTAAAGTAAACTCCGGCACGGGTCGAAAGCGCTTGTGAATGCCGAGTGGACCGGAGACCAAACCAAAAACAAGAAGCAGACTATAGCGCAAAGCATTCTGGGTAAATACAACCAAAACAAACTAGCTAGCCTAGCGCTATTGCAAGAAATAGCTCGTGATCTTTTACCAAAATCAAAAGAGAAATCCTACAACCACTAAAATCTGATGCCACTCCATTTTTGTTTACATTTTGTGAAGAACGAAGTTGCACTCTGTCTTCTTCAGAGGTTCTGAGGTCATTTTTTTCAGTAGTTTTTGGTGCAGCGCCGCCACAGGCCAGGAGGTGGAACAGCTTTTTAAAAAGTCTTTGGCTCATTTGACGCAGTGCAGTGTGAAAACGAACTGCAGCAGCCGAAATCAGTTCAGTTCTGGTCCCCAACCGAAGCGAGTCCAACGAGTATCAGGTGTAAAAACAGCCAGGAACAAACAACCTGTTGCCACCCATGGCCTTTTCTTGGAATATTTTTGTTTTGCCACATAAAAGACCATGACAGCTCAAACCTGGGTTAAATCTTAATGCTAAAGTTAGATTTGAGCTGAAGAAAAACAGTCTTGGATGTATATTTTGGTTGCCTCTCTAAACGTACATACCTCACATGTACATAAAGACTTCCCTCTTGATTTTTGCGTTAATTCATTTCTCTGTTCATACAGTTAGGGCGTACATGTGATTCCTCATAAATGTGTCACACCCTGAGTCACTACTACGAGCTTACAGCAGTCTAATCTCTCCTCTCTAGTCTGAGCGCCACATCCTGGATTTTTGCACTTAGCATGTTTGCTGCCGCAGACGGTAATCAGGGATCAACTTGATGCTCATCAAAACTGGAGGAACGCCATGCCGTGTTGAGCCTTTCTGGATGAAATGTGTATTCAATGAATACACAGCAATTCTTCTTCCTCGTAGGCGAGCAGCCACATCCAAACCCCGCACCAGGAAGTGCGATGCACCGTGGAGATGGGCTGTCTGGCCATCTAATGGTCAGTTCTGGGTTTGGTGGTTGCCAGAAACACCGTGTTTGTTTTCAGGGTATGCAAGTACGTTGGGTGTGTGTGTGTGGCTGCGTTTTGTCCAGCAACATATTAATTTCAGTTTAGACAATTTTATTCTCTGGTCGGATGATTTAGCGATGGCCCGTTCCTGTACCAGACCGCACACAGACAGAGGAGCTCAATTTTATGGCATGAGACACAGCATCTGTCTCATGCCATTCAGTCATGACATATTTACAGTTTTAACAGATATGTGAAAAATATGTTGTATCAAAGTGACATCCTGTAACTTTAAATGTCTTAACCTGTCTTAATCTTAACCTGAAAATATGTCTTTGTTTAATAAGGTTAACAGAATCCCCGTAAACATGGCTAATAACTAACCACCCAGATATCAAACTTAAATAAAACAAAGGGAGCTTCAGATAACCAAGAATTTGTGTTTCCAGGATGACAGGTTTTGAGGAAGTTCCAACCTGAGGAGATGGAGAAAGGGTTCAGGGTTTTTGGACTCGGACGGCTTTTATCTGACAGTATGTAGATAGCAAAAGAGAAGAAGGAGACAGGGAGGACACACAGCTAATGGACTCTGCTGAGAGCTGAACCTTAGATATCATTGCAGTGGAATGATAACCTCTGCATACGGTGGGGAAATGCTTGTACATGTCTAGTTTCTGCCACTTTCTGCATTGCTGGTTGGTTGAATAACAACAACGGAGCAAATACAACACTGTCCTTTCTGTCAAAGCCACGCATTTCAAAATGAGACATTCCTTACGTTAAATAAAGATAATCACACACGTAGCACGTGAACAGTTTGTTTTCGTCCACCCGCATACGACCTTTGACCTAATGTGCTCGCTGTAGACAGAGCACAATGAGCTCATGTTTCTGCCGTTAAAGGACCTTGGTTCCCGTAACGCCGCGTGTTGAGATCTCGAGGAAGAAAGAACACATTCTTGTGAAAAGCGCTTCGAATTGATAAACCTTGACTTGGTTCTGAGAATGTCAGGCTTTCATCCCGGTTACTATGTCACAAAATGTTCAGAAGTCCAGCTGAACAGTTCTCACAGTCTTTTTCTTTGCGACTGAAACAACAGTGTATCAAAGTATTGATCCTTTTTTTTTCTTGTAAAAGCAAGAAAAAGTGGTTTGACAGCTATCTGCTGAAGCTGCATCTTCTGTGGTGCAAAATGTTGCATTTTGCACTGGAGTGTGGATGACCTGCAGAAGAAATATCTCAGTTTTACCAGCAATCCACCAGGATACCCTAGTCCATGTTGCAATTCAAAATAAATAGCTGATGCCTGAAAACAAAAGCTGAGTTAGAGTTGGCGTTAAATGACTTCCTCAAAATGTTAGAGTGAATTGAATTGTTGTTGAGTAAGCGTTTCAAACTTGCAGATTGTGAGATTTATTTAACTAAAGTGCCAAGACAAGTTTATTTGTGTAGCACGTTTCAGCAACCAGGCAATTCAAAGTGCTCTTTACATGACAGCATGGTAGAGGCATAATAAAGAAAAGTAATGAAATGTTGGAATACAGACTAAAATTAATGATGTCTGAGTTATTACTAATCAAAGGCAACGCTTGATTTAAAGGAACTCTGTGTTTTCAGCATTTATGTCGTTTTCTGGAAGTTTGCTCCAGATTAGAGGAGCATAAAAACTTAATGGTTGTTCTCCATGTTTGGTTCTGATTCGGATTTGATAATTTATGTACCAGCAGAAGTATTTTAATGTCTGTTCTCTGAGCTCCAGGGAGCCGGTGGAAGGACTTTAGAACTGGGGCGATGAGCTGTTTTCCTAGTTTTAGTGAGAACACGAGCAGCAGCGTTCTGGATCAACTTAATTTGTAATTTACCCTTTTTATGCAGATCTGTGAAGACACAGCTGCAGTAATCAATGTGACTAAAGTGAAACACATTGATGAATCTCTTTAGCTCTCGCTGAGACATTAGTCCTTTGATCCTACAAAATGTTCTTCTGGTGATAGAAGGCCGACTTTGTGACTGTCTTTATGTGAGTCTGAAGGTTGAGGTCTGAGTTCATCACTAAGCCAAGATTTCATTCTGATCACTAGATCGGACTCCTGATTGCTCCCTTTTGCTCCAAAGACAATAACTTCAGTTTTGTTTCTGTTCATCTGGAGAAAGTTCTGGCACATCCACATATTTATTTGTTCTAAGCATCTATTCAGTGGTTCAAAGGGTTAATCGTCACCTGGTGACATTGAGATGCAAGGCTGTATATAATCTGCATGGTTATGATAACCTATTTTATTATATGCTATAATCTGAAATAGAGTGAACTTGTATATATCAAATAGAAGGGACCCCAGGATGGGACCTTGCTGTACTCCTTGTGTGATTTTTATCACATTTTATGAAAAGTTGGCAGACCAACCTTCAGATAATGTAAACATATAGTCTGACTTGCATGGAGTTACATAATTCACTCTGACCCCGGCGTGTCTGTCTTGTACCCTTGTCTAAACTTGTGAATTGTCTCCCAGCCCAAGCTGAGATGGAGTGATGTCACTTGGCTGGTTGTTCCAGGCTCCACAAAGCAGCCTCAGTCTCAACGAAGACATTACACAATTCTGTACCAGTTCACTGACCTTCAAAATGGTAGAGTGCCAGTTTAGATGTTTTCAATGGGCAGCTGGTTCTGAAACTCCTGTCACAAATCCACTTTCTGTCCTGTTCTATCTTTGTAGGTCATTTACAGAGAGCAGCCATGTATTTCTTGCACATTTAAGATCTAATAAATTGTCATTGTAGGAACTTTTACATCCATTAATGGGTCATTCTTTCAACATGTGTCCATTTATATGTGTTTCTGCTCAGGGGTGGACATCCTGAAGCTGGTGGCAGCCCAGGTGGGCAACCAGTGGGTGGACATCTATCAGTCTCTGGCCAATGCCACTGAACGTGAGGTGGCCGCCTTCTCAAATGGCTACTCCTCCGATCACGAGCGAGCGTACGCCGCGCTGCAGCACTGGACCATCCGAGACAGCGGGGCCAACCTGGCCAAGCTGATCAACGCCCTGCACCGGCTGCGCCGCATTGACGTGGTGGAGAAGATCCGCTGTGTCATGGAGGACAACCCGCAGGTATGATTCTGTCCACGTTCCACCTCCACCCCTGCTCGAAACGCTCCAAACCAGTTTGTTCTGGATGTCAGAAGAAAAAAAACAAAAAACAATATGTGTGACCTTTGCTCGCATCAGGTTTTTTCCATTAAGGGCTCTATCAACATCAGGCGCACATGTTCTGGTACACACTGTTCTCCACATGTCTGTTTTACTGAAATCTAATCTGGGAGGCAAGATTTCTCTGATTTTTCCCTCTGAAGCCGGTCCCGGAGGCTCAGCTGCATTCCCCACATTAAAGTACCACTTCACTTTCAGAAGATGATTTGATGTTTCAGCGCTAATTGCAGCCTGTGTTGCAGCATTCTCCAAAGTTTAGGGGAAAATATAAAGAGAGATAAGGGAGTCTTTAACATGAGTTTGGTTCCAGATTCTGTGTGCACATGTTCCGGTAGGACGTGACTTGTTGCATGCATACTTTAATAAAACTCGAGGAGTTTTGACCTTGCACTGCAATCCCTTATGGTCATTTTGGATCATTCATCACCGTTTACTTAGCTTCTCTCCTTTCCTTTCCTGTCCTTCTGCTCTTGTTTCAGCAATTTGTATTGAATCAGTGCTCTTGACCAAACTCTCCAAGGTCAGGGCTGCACATTAAGCACACCAGCCACAGTGTGCTGGTGTGCTTAATGTGTTTTTTTTGTGGTTTTTTTTATCTCTGCTTTATTATTATCCGATCACCTCAAGACAAAGAGTAATCCTGCAGAAGGCTCAGGTTATTAAAACTGCATAGAAAGGAACTGGCTGGCAAAAAGGCGATGAGGTGGTGTGGGTCTTAAACCAACATTGGGAAACTGTCAGCTTAATTCTGGTTTTACTTTTCTCACTGTGAACTTAACCAAGCCTGGTGCGCAGTGATATATCAGAAGAGAAGAGCTAAACAAACTTCTCTACTTCGTTAACATCAGATTCCATGCCAAGCAAGAAGATAATACGTTCCTGAAAACTAAGGATGCACCAAGAGGGAAGTGTGGGACAATATCAATATCCATGACCAAAATGGCTCTTTTGGGCGGTAACTGATATTTATTGATATTGTATATATTACATGCATTTCACTATGCTTTTGAAACTTAGAAAAAACAACCACCCCACTAACCTACCTCATCCTCTCCCCGTCCAGAAACAAACAGCAACAAGATGGAAATCAATAGTTTTATTCATCAGACCGAAACCCATATGTTAAAAAATGGCCCTTCATCTACCCCCGACCCTTTCACAAGAAATGAACAATGTTTGTGTTCCTTTTAAGGAAACGATGGTAGCACAAGCCGAGCAGGATCATAGAATATAAATAATTCAACAAATCAGATTTCATCTATATTGAAGCCTTGGTCCCTTTTGCATCTGAGGATCAGAGGATTTTGTTTAGGTGACCCAACTGTGGCATAAAAGTCCATGACTGATGCTAAAGTCATTTAGATTTGTTTCTTTGTAACGTTTTAAAAAAATGTTTCTCCTACTTATGCTAATCCAAGAAAAATAAAACGGTCGTAATTTATGGGCTGTTACCGAGATCATGACCGTTTGATGAACTGCATGTTAGTTCTTAATTCACAATGAATCAGTTGTGCTGCATTTTTGGGAAGCGTGTCAATGCGTCTTCTTACACAACGGAGATATCTGAGGCCGGGTTTTGCTTTGTCATTGTGTCAGTGGTTTTCCTGCTGCAAAAAAAAATAAATAAATGGAGCGTCAGCCTCCTGGTTGACGTTTCTATTTTTGTCCCTGCTTCACCGTGAGAGCTGAAGCCAGACAGAAGACGAATGTAATCGCTTCCCTCCTCTCATTTCTGTTTCTGCTCACAGAAAGCCTGGAGGCATTCTGAGAGAGTGGAGCAGAACGTCCAGGCTGTGTGTTCACAGCACTGCAGTGATGCTAAAATAGTTATGAGCAAGAATCTATGCTTCGGTGGAAAGCCTAAAAGCTTCTTTTTAAAAAAAATTTTTTTATTAACTTCGTCTGTCAACAGAAACATTGATGGACTGATGTCACAAAAATAGTTACACAGTTAAATATTACTATGAGGTGAGACTTTGGTGTTTTAACCTGTAGTAAGTTTGTGGTTAGCATCCATTAGTTAGCCTACAGTCCATTATTATGCTAGACCACCAACAAAATATCACAGTCATGGGTTTAAATGTTTGTATCTTTGTGAGGAAGCATTTCTTTTTTGTGGCTCTTGCACATAGTTTAAGTGATGAAAGAAAAAAATGGGTTTTCACATACAAATCCCCCGTTTTATAAGATCAAAGTTGACTAGTAAAGTGAGGCAAAGCCTTTGTGGATTATGTGTCTGAAAGAGATTGCGTTGCGCCTTTCGACTTCTACGGTGAATGACTGATTAAAGAAAAGCTCTTGTGAGAGTGCAGTAAATTAAAGCATCATGTTGAAGACCATGGCAAAGTTCACACAGAGCTGCAAAACAGAACGGAACGACCTCTTCTTTTATCACCATGTCCTTTATAAAGTAACTCGATTTAAAATTTGCCCTGATACTCAAAATCAGAAAGAAAATAAACATTTTTGCTGGAGTTCGTAGGTTAGATTATTGGGTCTAATTCATTATATTACACAAGTTACTGTCATTCTATTAAGGTGATTTGGTGGAACATTGAGTCCTGGCATGCATTAGAAGTATGCGAAGTTGACGCAGTGTTGTATATTGTCTATGTGTTCTGGCAATCAATGTGAGATTGTCAGTGTTCTGCTGCATCATGACCATGCTACCTTTCTGTGATTTTATAATCTGACACGATGAAGGATCAACTGACTAACTGGGCTCAAACTGTCTAATGGAACTCTAAAATGTTCTATTAGACAGATGTGGCACCATCAGGCATCTACAAATTGTACCCAGGGACGAACCGGGTTTGCGGAGGTCCACAGTTCTCTTCCAGTTATCGTTCCTGTGATTTATTCACACAATCAAGTCGTTTGTGAGCCATGGTTCTATAATCAGACACTTACAAAACCATGGCACCATCATCAATAGGGTTAAAAGAAAAATCATGTGTGTTCAGTACCATGTGGGAACTCGAAAATACCTCCCGTTGCACCTTTGAGCAATCTTTCACAGTCTACCACTAAAGGGCAAAAACATTCCAATCCAATTTTGCCTTTTAACCATGAAAAGACACAAAGGCAATTCGTGACATAGCTTATGGCTTAGTGTTTATGGCTTACTTCCCATTAGCAGCCTTTCAGTCCCTTCTCCAACAAGCCCCAGAGCAAAAGAGCACATGCTTTTCTTTCTAAAGAAAAAGACAACATTTTCGAAGAAGTCCCTCTTGAACCTTTTTAAATGCAATTGGGGGCTGTCGCCATCACATGTCTGTGATTGTGTTTGTCCCGCTGGGGTGTGTAAGTGAGCATCCAAACCCAAGCTGAAGGGGGAAATTCTTCATGAGATCACAGTTAAAACTTCAGATTAAAGACATTTAAACCGACTCTACAGGAAACATACTGAAGAGGGCAATCTGTCAAAGAACAAGATCTACAGTACAACAAACAGCAAATATGCAAAGGGTGTTAATGATCAACATGAAGTGGGGAGTTGGAATGAGTACATGAGACATGAGATATGGCCTGCACTGTGTGAAATGATGCAAACCCTTTGGAAAACGTGTTCACCTCCTCACCTGTGGTGGCGCTGCATCAAGAACCACTGAAATAAACGGGACAAAAAACTCTAAAGAAGCACATACTGAGAGCAACTTTCTTCTTCATGAAATGCGAACAAAAATAGAGTGTCATCAGATTTTAGCAGTTGATTTCTCTCTTGTCTAGAAGACAAAAGATCACTAGCCGTTTCTCCCACTGGTGCTAGACACACAGGGTTGTTTTACCCAGAATGCCCTGCGATGTAGTCTGTTTTGGGGAAGTTTCTAGTCCACTTGGTATTCGTGTGCACGTCAACCAAACCAAGACCAAGGCTTGTAGGTGGACCAGGGTTTTTGTTTTCGTTTTTTGGTCCGCATCAGAGTTTAGTTACACATTCACACCTCCCCAAATTAATTGGAAGTTTGATTAAAGTGGACTAAAGAAGGCTGTGGTGAATTCACCCTCAGAGTTGAGAAGCTGAACGTACAGATGGAACAACACAGAGGGAGCCCAGTTCCACTTGAGTCTGCAAAAAAAACATTTTTTTGGAGTGACAAGTTAATCTTTTGATCTGATAAAGTGAATCTCTCCCCGCTACCCTTCATTCTGCTGCAGTCGGCCACTTCTGCCAAATGAGCCTGGCTGGCACAGTCCCTCAGAGTGTGCACATCTAAACAGCCTGTGTGCTGGGGAGTTGTGTGTGTCTTGTCCCCAGCAGGCCCTCGCGTTGCGCTGAAAACAACGGTCAGCAACTCAGTCTGGTGGTTTTCTCGCCCACACGCACAGGAACACACAAGCCTCTGAGCTTTCTGGAGCCGCCGTTCTCGTTCCTCTCCGTGACCCCGTATCTGCTTCGTCGTCCTCTGCAGTTCAATATGTACTGTGTGTGAATAGCGGTGCATGGAAACGGAACTCCCATTGGTTTACAAGAGGCTCTCAGATGGAATACATAGATATTTGCGAAAGACTCTTCCTGGGTGGCCCGTCATGCTTCACTGGGGACAAAGCTTCTGTTGTTTGCCACTGTGGTCTGACGTTATGCGTAAACTGTAATCTGCTACTTCATCTAGTTGATTAAAGTAGATTTACTCAGTCATGAAAAGCATTTTGATGGAAAACGAAGCACCAAAACGCATACTGCGAGCAAAATGTGGTTAAACACCAAAGTATGATTTATATGTTGAAGCCTTCAAAGTAAGCCCTTTCTTCTTTGATAACAGCTCTGCACACAGTCATCAGTGCTTGAAGCAGCTTTATTACTCCGTCAGCTTGAGGACTTGTGGGTTCCTTTGTGGGAACGCCGTGTACTCTTTGACTGATTTTCCCTTAGTGGTCGAACTCATCTTTTCTGGGGTTAGACCAGATAATTGCAGAGGTAGGCAGATCTGATACCATCTGTCTTTTCTCTTCCTTCTGGCTCAACAACCTCCTTTGGACCTATATGTGAATTCTGGCTCTTCATTTATTTCAAAAACACTTTAGTGCGTCTCTAGAAATAGATTGTCTATTTAGTTGGTTCTGTTAAGTTTGTACGTTATCTCCATCCAGTTGCAATGCAAATTTTAAGCGAAGTAGGCATATTTCCTTCTGTTGGTTTTGAGTGAATCGTCCAGGCATGATTTTGTGAGATGTTGACACATGGTTGTAATGAACAAGATGTAGAGATTGCAAAACAACATGGACCAATAATTTTGTAAAAATTGTGTTTTTTGGATTCTTGGACTCATGAACTGTCCACGTCTTCCATCCCTGCTACCTGAAAATTCAGCTGCTAGCATGTGACCATTATACAGCAACAGTCTTCAGTCAGAGGCTACTTCGGGTCAGGAGCAAGACTTCCTGGCCACAGCATCACCGTCTATAACGACGATGATTGAAGATACTTGATACGAGTTACGGCAACATTTGCATTTTCTTCATAATAAATATAGTATTTTTGAATTGAATTTAATTGAATTGAATCGAAATATCAAAGAACTTTGGAATTCACCAATTTTCAGACATTTTTTTCTGATGCCTGCTTCATTTTAGAGCCAGTCTGTCCTTTTTAATCCTTAAAAAGTGCTTGTGGCCAAAAGGCAAGAAGTGGGGTAAACCCTGGACAGGCTGTCAGCTCATCACAGGACAACACAGGATCACGCATTACAAACCGCTATGCAGGCTCACTAGCACATGAGGATCATACAGAATGATCATTAAAGGAACATGCTGCTTTTGGTCTGTAGGCAGAAGCTGGAGTACCCTGAGAAATGGTTTTTTTTGTATTTTCCTTTGTCATCTCTCAGGATTTTGTACTAAGGTGAAAAAAAGAAAATGACTCTAGAGGGTTTTTATCTACACTGATTTGAATACCTTAGGACTGACCTACTTTACTCTAAACAGCCATGGTGTCATTCAGCACAACTTAACCAAATAAGCAGTTGGCCAAACTGTGAAACAGAAACCAAAAATATTTGCTAACCAGCAGCTACAAGAGAAACAGATCTGTGTCACAGAAGTATTAGCTTAGCAAATTCTAGCATGACTTCCTGTCCCCTGGAGATGCTGTTTATGGTTCCCTGTGGATCTCTCTGTTTTCCTACAGCTGCTTTCAGAAAAACATTACTTCCAATTGTATTCATTCAGGGTATCGCTGTCCGGACTCTGCATATAGATGTAAATATGCCTTAGCTAGCTAAACAAAGCATGTGTGTTCTGTCAGAATACTGCAAACCAGATGTTAGGGAACAAAGGAGGAAAGCTGCCATTATGTTTCTGTTTCATGTTGTGAGCAAACATTTCTAACAGATTGGATTCAACAACTGAAGAAAAAAAACCCTGTTATGTCCTGGGTCCTATCCGTTATCTCGGGGATAAAATGACCTCTACTGGTATATCCTTTCAGCCCAAGTGGGACTTTGCAGTGAAAAACAAGAAGCTCTCTCATGAGCTCATCCCCAAACCAGTCCCTACTGGTTCAAACCACAGGTTCATTACCACACCAAAGACAGAGACACGAGGGAGCGAGGGGAGTGGGGGAGAGAGATAGGATAGGGGAAAGAGAGGGAGAACAGGGAGGATGGGAAGACAGGAAAAACCAAACAAAGAGACAAAAGCGCGAAAGTAGGAAGAACAGAAGAACGAGGAAGAATTACAGATAAAGAACCATAAAATTGCTCAAATTTAGTTGGGGGATACTAATGTTGTTACATATTTAACATGTGATTTCTTAGGCAACCTCAAAACACAAACCTTTATTTTATGACTGATGACATCTGCCAGCAGGAAGTTATTTTAAGTGGTCTTCTTTTAATCTGAAGTCATATCTCCATCTTCAACCGTCTCAAACAAGAATGAGAACCTAAACACATGGAAATAGGAAGTGTGCAAAAATACGTTAAATTTAATCATGTGAAGATTTTACCATATTTTTCAAAAACAAGTTATATTTATTCACAGAAACACACATGCAAAACTGATATACATCCCATTTTAAACTATTATCCCTAAGCATCATATGGCTTTAAGTATATATACCACTAAGGCCTGTTGCTTCATATTGTACACATAGTCATCTACTGCCATCTAGTGGTCAGAGTTTAGGCTAATTTTGGAACATGTTAGCTACCTAAAACATGTGTACTGAATTAACAAATTAACTTAATTTATAATCTGCTTGGTAGCTAAACATAAGATATCTGTCACTGTCTATAAATGAAGAGATGGGGTATATTAGGAATTAAATGGTTTGTTTACGAGATAGAACATAAGAATGAGAAGGGGGTTGAAATCTTTGCAAAACATGAACTGAGTTGAACTTCCTGCCTCTTAATGGCTGATGGAGTTCACCCCAACTCTCTTCACCTTGAAATTGTAGATAGAATAAAAAAGGAGAGAAAAACGGGGTAGATTGATTATGCAAAGTTGCCAGGAGCCAAAGGCTCTTTGGAATCATTTCTTTAACTTTTCAAATGAATGATTTCAACCCTTTTTAAAACATGACCTGAAATTAATGTCTCTTTATATCATCATTACTACTACTATTTAGACCCATTGAGGATTGGTTGATAGTTAAAATCCTCCTCTCTACTCTCTCCATTCAGTTTGACATCAACCAGCTGACGACCACTGTGAATGTAAGCCAAAGCCTCAGCCCCATCCACAAGCTGCTGGAGTCACCCAGCAGCATGGCCAGCAGTGGTGGAAGCAACAGCAGCGGCAACATGTACCGAGCCGGCGGCATCGGACCCGTCCAATCGCCCATGGACCGAACTAAAGGTTTCTTCGCCGACGAATCAGAACCGCTCCTCCGCTGCGACTCCACGTCGAGCAAAGACTCCGCCCTCAGCAGGAATGGCTCCTTCATTACCAAAGGTGAGAGGTGAAGTTCAGTCAGCACATAGTGAACTTCGAACTGTTGTTTGACTTGTCGCGTATGCCTTCAACCAAAGGTGGAGATCCCAACAAGATGAAGTGTTTGCTTACTTTACTTGCTCAAATAGTTTGAAAATGTCAGCATGAACTTTCTTATTGACATAATAATTGGTATTCATTTGAAAATGATCTAAAAAACTCAGCTCTGTAAATAAGCAAAAAGCTGTTGACATTCAAAGACTCCTTAACATCTCCAGGAGGATTTGTAATTCTTATGTAATCGATGGAAGTAGACAAAGAATAATGAAGAAGAAAGTGTCACTTTATGAGTCTGTCTGCCTGTGACTCGTGTTTTAGTCGTTACCTACTGCTTGTATCCAGATAATAGAACAGATCTTCTGTGTTCCCTGTAGAGTCACTCCTGTGAGTCAGTCTGACACAGAAACTGTGTCACCGGGTAACTTTGTTGTAAACGCTGCAAGCATCAGTGAGTAGGTTACACACTGCTCTGAACATGTGTGTAACCTACTCAGGTAATGTGATACACTGTACAATTCACATTTTAGACATAATGTAAAGTTACAGTGGTGGACTGGTGTCATGGTAGGAAGCACAGATTCTTCATTACAACGGAGCTTTCGGAGTTCAGTTGTTTCAGATTCTTTAAGTACTTAACAAATGATTCAGACTCTCATTAATGTTGGCTCATTGTTATTGTAATGTTACGACTGTTGAAAGAAATGTGGGAAAACATGACTTCCAGTTATAAGTAGATATTTGGGTGCCCCCATGTGGTCTGTTCTCGCTATTGCAATCTGTATATTCATGAGAAACCTAATCTGATTGTGCATGTTGTCAACACTATTTTAAATTTGTTTCCACAATTGATGAGAAATTGTTTAAGTTTTTTATTAGATTAAATCATACCAATTACTATAAGAGCTAAAGAACAAGAGCAGAAAGTTGCTTTACGGACTCTGGTGTGAAAGATAATTCCATCAATGTCCAAAATTACACTTCTAAACTGAACAAAACCATCTCAGCATTTTGATTAAAGTTCAAATTGAACCAGTTGTTATTCATTGTCAGTGAAGACTTTTAAGTAAAAACAATAATAATAGTGTCTCTCCACTGGAGGGAAGCAAAACCTAAGTTTACACCTTGGGGACGTTTCATCTTCTTAATTTGCTAACAGAAAAAAACACACAGAGTTTTAACAGGATTTTTGTAAGATTCACCAACTCAACTTTATTTCTTATAAAGAACATTATGAATGTAATGTAAGATTTATACCTCCAAAGAAAGGTACCGACTTCGTCCAGCCAACTGACGATAAATAAGCATTCAGCTTGTTAGCTAGCAAGACAATGTCAGCGGTGACTTACATAAAGCAATGAAGGTTTAAAACTTTTTAAGGTTGTCTTTAATGTTATTCAAGATAATAGTCATTATTGAATGAACATGCTGCTGGAAATAGAAATGTTTCACTACCTAATTTCAGAATGACAGGTTTGGGTAGTTCTCAGGTGAAGTATAATTGCAAAAGCTGTTGCACTCAATACAAGAATAATATAATTTAATCTTTTTCTTGTGACCCCTGCAGAGAAGAAAGACACGGTTCTCCGGCAGGTTCGCCTGGACCCATGCGACCTTCAGCCGATCTTCGACGACATGCTGCACATCCTGAACCCTGAGGAGCTGCACGTCCTCGAGGAGATCCCCACCGCTGAGGACAAGCTGGACCGGATGTTTGAGATCGCCGGAGTGAAGAGCCAGGAGGCCAGCCAGACGCTGCTGGACTCCGTCTACAGCCACCTGCCCGACCTGTTATAGTGGAGAGGGTAGGGGGAGAGGGAAAAATAAATAATGAAAAAAAAAGAGAAGAAAAAAAAAGCACACAGATGTTCAAAGGCAAAGGGATGGGGTGTAGTTGAGACTTAGTTTGAGTTGATTTTTTCAAACTGGTGGAGTTGGACTCATGAAGCCACTAGTGTAACACGGCTCCAGCAGGTTATTTACCTTTGGTCTGCTCCCTCTGATGAGTCCGGTCAATTCTGACCACTCCTTCGTTCCTTCTGTATAAACCCCCCCCTCTGTCGCATCACAGGACCACCGGTGATGCTAACCGTGAGGCTCCAAGGCCTTCTGGGTTTTAAAGAGTTGAGTCCAAACGGCGTGAATTATGTACAGACTCCACTCAACTAGCACTTTATTTATCTGAAACGGCCAACGCCTTCTTGTTTAAAGGACAATACCGGTGTTTTTTCTTGTTTGTGCCAATCATTTAGGCTCTTCTTGCCTTTACTAATATTTCAGTGTAAAAGTCATATTTATTATTAACACAACAGGCAATGGTATATAAGCTATAACTCTAAACAACACTGGTATTATTCTTTGATTAAGGTTCTTGTAAATCAAACGGATTGGGCTGATTTCTGAGTCGTGTGCCTAAACCTGTTCCCTTCCACAGATCCTCGCTTTGTTTCCTTCCTGCTGCCTGATCCTGAGGGGGGATGGGTGGTTTTTGGTAGCTTGTGACCACCAGCAGGTAGTAGCATCATTTCAACAGTCTGACACCAAGTGCATCGATTAAAATGACTCGAGACTGAAGGACTGCAGTGCCTCATAAAGCACCTCAGGCTTTTCCACATTCGGTCATATTGCTACCACAAACCCTATGTTCTTTCAATGGGATTTTATATTAAAGGCCAAACTCAAAGTAGGGTATTGCTATGAGGTGAATGGAAGAATATACAAATCAAAATTTGAAAAGCATAGTTTGCTGTTCTGTTGAATTTTCTGACCCGGCCACGTGTGGGCAGATTTTTTTTACCTCCTCCGGCAGTCTTAACAGATGGGATCATTTGGACCACACATGTGTTTTACGAGGTTTTCTTGGTGTGGTTTCTGGAATTGACGGTCTGATGGCACAACAGCCCACCTCCCTACGCTTCATCGCTGTCTGACCGTCACATTTACCACACTCCTCAAAGTCCAGACCTACATCCAGTCGAACATCTCCAGCTCCACTTCAAATTATATTTTGAGACACACTCTCCTTCCAACAGGCAGAACCTTTTCAGTTTTTAGATGTGAAAAGTAACCGCAAAAGCAAAGAACGACCATAAAATCCCAGAAAAATGCATCACAGGTTCTGGTTGTAAGGTGACAAATTGCTACAAAGCTCAGAGGATATCAATACTTAAACATTATTTTAGTTCACCTGCCAGTAGAAGAAATGCCCCCCCCCCCCAGTGCAGCGCTGAGAAAGCGTTCCTGATCCATTTTTCATTTCAGAGCTTCCTGGCAGCATCAAGGGAAATAACTCAGTCCAATTTTCTAGATGTTTTATGTTCTTGATATTCCAATGTAATACTCATGCACTAATGGTAATTTCTGTATGTGCTTTTGTTTTGTTTTGTTTTCCATACTCACTTTGATTTACTATTATTAGTTATTGTAGCATGTGGGTTTCTCTGTCCTGGGCATTCGTATGTTTTTGACCCCCTCCATCCCTGGCTGGGCTGTAACATATGCATACTCTGTACTCTACTTGAAGTCTGTTACTTGAGCTCACCAATGAACAGAGTGCAGTCTACCGATTCCTTTCACCTTAAACAGTTTGCAAAAGCATCTTGAACCTCATAAACCCCCTCCGTCTTCAACGCATCACGGAACAAGGAGGCGACGTTCTGCCAGAACCTCTGTGGTGTGGACTCTCGCCTTTTGGCCTGGCAGTAGAGAACTAGGACATGATGGAAGGAGAACGGCTGCTTCAGGTACTGCAGCTTGGATGGATGTGTCTGAAGACGGCGCTGCTGTGGACTGCAGACAGGATGAAGGCGGGGAGGAAGTGTGAAGTGGCTCTACACTGCGCTGTGGGGTAGAAGTGACCTGTGGGGTACAAGTGGAGTGGACGTGTCTGAGGAGATGATTTAATCAAATTCACAACTCAAATGTAACCAGTATGTTTACTCTTCAGATTAACTAAATAAAGCTGATTTTTTTTTTCTTTTTCAGATTTTTGTGCAGAATTTTTTCATTTACATTCCTGGGAGTACGGTATACTTCTGTTTGTCTTGTAATGTGTGTTGGGGTTATTTAAACTAACTCATCTGAACAGAATTTAGCACAAATACGAACAATAGTACAGAATAACTAACCTTAGTCGTTTCAGCATTTGGTCGGCTGCTAAATGAGAATTTCATTCTGCCAGCTGGGAATCTGACTGCAGGTGCAGCTGCTCAGAACCAAGTTACAGAAAAGAGAAACGGCTTAAAACATTTGAGCCTTTTAGATTTTAAATGAGAGTTGGAAGGACAGAGAAAAGTTTGTGAAAATTAAAAGGAATCAAAATAATACCAACAGGACTGAATTAAACCAGGCAAAGCCAATAAATCCTGTTCCACTATAGTTTCTTTTATAAGTTCAGGTAGATTTTTCTTTCATGCATATGTGCCAAGATATAGAAAACGTTTTACTTGTTGGTTATCATTTACAGCCATACAATTATGTATACAAGCCTACAGTTATTAAAGAGGCATTATTATACAGTATTATGCAGATTAGAGTTTCACTGAGAAGTAGCTCATATAATGAGGTTCCAGGTGTTTGCTAATTGCTGCTGGCTAGTCTGAAGGAGCTGAATTGGGGGGTTTTGGGGGAGGGGTTTCTGTGAGGTGAAAGCTTGGAAACTGCAGCTCCAAGGAGCTTAGTCCACCTAGGTGTTTTACACAGCTGAATGGTTGCCATGGAGATTAAAAGATTTCTCGAACCAGCATGAAAAAAATCAAAGCAACACCAGGTATGATTTTGGTGAAAGAATAACATTATGACATGACGTAATGGTTAAAAAACATTTATTTTACATAATACTGCCCCTTTAATGCCTCCCTCCTGCTCTCCTACCTCACCTGTAACCTGTTACCTGATCAATCTGTCCTTCTGCTCCAGCATTCAACCTCCCAGCTGCCTCTCTCTCATCACTGCTCCCTCCCCTCGTCTCTCCTTCTCACTTACTCTGATTGAGTATATATACTTGTCAAAATGTAAGTGGAAATATCTCAAACAGGTATAATTTGGGATATCTCTTGCCTTTTGTTCTGACAGCAAAGTGCTAAGCCCCTCCTCCTAGCTCTGATTGGTTGTTTGTGACCTTTTATTGGACTTAACCTGAGTCAAAAAAGACTCATAACAACCAGCAGATGGCAGCAATTCAACAGCCAGCTACCCAATCAAATGTCTAGTGAAAGAGGTTATGTGAAAAGTGATTCATATACACAGATATATTCCATTTTATAGCTATGAGCTAGCTTGTATAATAATAAAATACATTGAAATTTGTAGAAATAATTTTAAATATAAAAGTATATATATATTTATTTTATTGCAAAAAATTCCCTTTTGGTTAAAAAAAAAAAAGAAAAGAAAGAAAATACATAGCCCATTATTTTAGGAGTGTGATGATATGTAAAATCAGAACAAACCAGCTTTAAACAACTGCACAAAACAAAACTAATTGGTAAATATATTAGGATGGGTGTCTCAAAGGCCAAATATGCTATTGTTGACATATGTGTACAGTCAATGACAATAATGTGATGTTTAAGCATCATTTAATGTGGGAAAACTTGAAAGGTTTAACTGATGTGAGGAGATTTAAATGATTGCATGTTGATCAGTGTGAGAGCTGCACGCAGTCAGAAGATCTTTTATCTTCTACCTGCTCCTTTTTGAACAAATTGAGTAAAATTACATGCCAGTCGGCATGACTATTTGTTTTATTGTTTTTCTGCTGTTATTTTTAACGTCAGTGCAAAATAAGTAAACAAAAATAAGAGAAAGAGTAGACCCTGGATGGTGTGAAGTGGTTGATACGTGCCAGTAAAGTCCGGTAAGCTGTAATCAGACTGCAGTAAACTCCACATCCTCATGTTTCACACATGCAGGGCAGCATTCCTGACAGGAAGTCATGCATTAGTAAAAGATAGCTAAAGCTAAAGCTGCTGTTACACTCAGCTCTTATGTAAACTAGCTTTGACCTCATATCGTCTGATGTTATCTCTATTGTCAGACAGACAGCCTGACCCCCAGCTCATGAATTATCTCTCACCTCTTAGAGGAGATGATTTTATGGTAGGAAAGAGAGCTATTAAGGATTTCAGGAGAAACTTATAATTCTTCTTTGTCAGTCATGGGTTCAGGTCAAATAAGGTACAAACTACATTCCACACATCGGTCCTTTAAGACAATTATCAGATCAAGCATTTTACCAAAGATGTCTTCAGGTCTCTTCTGCTATCACAGCTGTAGAAACATCTAAACATTATCTGCAAACTTATTTAATGGAAAAACACACCTTGCAGAAATACAAAAACAAATCTGTAAATAAATGAGACAAAGTATCATCAGTTTCTTCAAAAATAGAAATAAGATTAAAAATGAAATTTTCTATTACAGTTGACAGATGAAACCAAGCTAAGGAATGTTAGCATGTTCTCCAGACATGAAGCCACAAATAAACTGTGTGCACCATTGTTATACAAGTTGGAGTTTTGAGGGTTAATTATATCTTTGAACAACTGCAGTGCTCTCTGTCAATTCAAAATGACTGATTATTTAAGAAACTAATAGTGAAATTTTGACTTTCTTAGGACAATATCAATGTGCGTACAATTATTGGGCCACTTTAGTGTTCAGAATTATTATGCAACTGAATTAAAACTGAAAATTTTTCCCATCTCACTTGTTTATTATCATCTGTGTGAGAATAATAAACATACAACTCAAAACTGACAAATGAACATTTCTGACATTTAAAATATAAATCACTGACCATTATCACCACCCTTCTTTTCAATAACGGTTTTAAGCCCTACCTACATTCATGGAGTCAGTTTCTTGATCTGCTGATGATCAACATTTTGTGCAGTATCAGTCACAGCCTCCCAGACTCTGTTCAGAGATGTGAACTGATTCCCTTCACTGTAAATCTCCAATTTATGAAGGACCCACAGGTTCTCAGTGGGGTTCAGGTCTGGTGAGGAAGGGGCCACTTCATTATCCTTTCATCTTTAAGGCTTTTACTGGATAGCCACATAGTGGAGTGCTTTGATGCATGTGATAGAGCATTGTCCTGCATAAAAATCATGCAGACTTTTTCCTGAACCACAGTTTGAAGAAAGTGTCTTCTAAAAACTGACAGTAGGTCTGGGAGTTGATTTTGAAACCATCTTCAACTCGATAAGGTCTAACTAGCTCATCTTTAGTGATACCAACCCGTACCCTGCCTCCACCTTGCTGTCTGATGCTCTGTGCTCATTACTAATCCAGTCACAGGTTCATCCATCCATCTGGTCCGTCAAGATTCACTCTCATCTCATCAGTCCATAAAACCTTTGAAAAATCTGTCTTCCGATGTCTTGGCCCAGTCTTGATGTTTCAGCCTTCGTCACCTTGGCCATGTCTCTGAGCCTTGAACATCTTGTACTTCTGGAACTCTGGGAACGTTGCAGTTCTGGAATACGACAGCACCATACAGCAAATTCGGAAGTGTCAGATTTCCAGTGAAAGTGTGGAAGGATAAGAATACATTGTTAATTCAGCAACATGAGTGTTGGTGAGTGTTAGATTCCTAAGTGTTCCAAAGAGATAGTCCAGACCAGTGTTGACTTCTAACTACTGACTTCTAACACTCAGCCTAGTGTTGATTTAGATAGCTTATATAGTAGGGGCCCCATTGTTGACTCATGGTTGCTAAAAACTTCACCAGACTGACTGATTTTAGTGACATAGTGGGTGTAAAATATTGAATAAAA
Source organism: Poecilia reticulata (assembly GCF_904066995.2). Lineage (NCBI taxonomy): Eukaryota > Metazoa > Chordata > Actinopteri > Cyprinodontiformes > Poeciliidae > Poecilia > Poecilia reticulata. Next base: position 21,918,317 of record NC_088850.1, on the reverse strand, counting down.
TGTTGTGCCACATGACTGGCTTTATTTTCACCCTTATATTTGACTTTATGACACACAAAACTACAAATTAATCGTCCTTATTTTCTCCAGGTGCATTCTGGGTAAAGCTTTTCACCAACATCATCATCAGTCACTTGGCAACAAATATTAAACTAGCTAGGTTGGGTGCTGTGTTGGTGCAGGGGCAAGGCACAGCCCATGTACTGAGGCCTCAGTCCTCATACCAGTGGTCACAGGTTCAATTCCCAGAGTAAATTGACAGAAAGGTGGGGAAGGGGAAGACTGGGAAGTGAACCCACAACAGCCACATTGAAAACTAGAGCTTTCATATGTGGGCAGTGCTTAACCCCTGCACCACCACAGCATACCCTGCCAGTAGAATTTTAAAACTCAGATTTCTATGTTGTTCTATTTACAGTGTTCTGTGTTAGATTAACACATTTATAGTGTAACTTTTGACAATATACACTAGTTTTTGGGTAAGTTAACACTGAAGTGTATTTGATTTCAACTACTGTGAGTGTTGAATCAACTCTATCAGAAATAACACATTCAAAAGTGTAACTTCTACACCATCCAGTGTGGACCTAAATAGACACCTTAAAAGTGTAAAATGTAACTCTGTAGGAGTTGATGGAACACTTCCAAATTTGCTGTGCAGAAGATGACGGCTTCCTGGCAGCTTCACGTTTGATTCTTCTCAAACGTGAAGCTGTTATGTCTTTTTATTTTTCATCACATTTCCTGCGACCCTGTTGGCTATTTGCAGCAAAACGTTTGATGGTTTGATATCTTAGCAATTTCAAGAGTGCTGCATTCCTCTGAAAAACTTTTTTTTTAGATTTTTCAGAGTCACTTACATACATTTTTTGGCCCATTTTGCCTGAGGAAAGAAGCTGACTGATAATACTGCACATCTTGACATAGAGTGTTAATCTCTCCATCCCTTACTAAACAAATAGACATCAGCTGACATGTTTATATTCAGTAAACATTCAAGTTTATACAATTAGGAGTTGGAAAATATGCATAAAAATGATGATGTGCTCAAAATTAAAACTTGCAGAATAATTGTGCACACAATGTGAAGCCAGTTTGCCTTTATTACCTGCCGTACTAACAGGCTGGACAAAACCACTGCTGTGTGTTTTAGTAAAGTTACTGAACAGGAAGCAGCTTCGTTTAAATGCTGTTCTAGGACCAACCTGTTAGAGACACACAATAATCCTCACTTTTTATTTAAACTGAAGAATGGTTATCATGTTCAAGTTACATAAAACCTTAACCTCCCTATGCCTCAAACATAGAAAAAGAAAAAAAGATTACATGTCCTAATGACACAAATTCCAGAGTTAGGGATTTTTCTGATGAGATTTATTTTACTGATAGTTATTTTACAAACTTAAAAACTGATTAAATCTTTGACTGTAAGGATTGTCAGTAAAGTAAAAAAAAACAGGAGTTTTTTTTTCTTTTTCTCTTCCTCATTTGTTAGTACATCAGACACTGTGTCAGACAGAAATATGCTGCTTTGTGAGCTATGTAATGAGAGTTGTTTACATTTGTGGACATTTGGGAGAATCCTGATTCAACATTATGATGCACAGCAACAGGAATAAGATATCTTCGAAGCAAAACTTTCAGCTCTGGTGTTGGTCTTCCTTTAGTTATTATCTCCGGCTTCTATTGAAAATCCACTTTAGAAAACTGTTTAAGTGTAGAAATGTAGTTTTTCATGTTGACGTCGGAAGAGAGAAGAAAACAAATATATCGCTGCACTTTACTTATTTACTGTGTGGCTAGCTCCATGGCTAGCTCAGTATGTCTTACTCTGCAGTTGTGCAGTCACTATATCTGGGATCATGAGCGCCCCCAGCGGTGAGGCAAGAGAACTGCCTACACCTTGAGTCTGTTCTCTGCCGTTTCTGATCGCTCCTCCGCACACAAAACATGATACACACACAGTTAGTGACCAAAAAACACTGTACATGAGCGAAATTATGGAAAATCAGTCCATATATTAAATGTTTCTTTGCCATTTTATTTCCGGCGTACGGACAGGACGAACATGCTGTCATATAATGGCAGGCAGTGCAGTTAGCGAGAGGTTGCGCAATCCCAGGTGAGGCTCGGCTCGCTGCTGCCTCACCGGCTTCACTCCTGACGATTTGAATGGGAAAATGCAAAAAATTCAGCGATTTTAAAGAAAAAAATGATCAGATTTGGTTAAATTAAATTAAAAATAGGTAGCCTACTTTATAGTACAAACCACAGGGTGAAAATATCTTTATAAATTATTTTATTATTATGTGTTATTTTTCCATGATGACAGGTGAGGTTCTGTCATCCTGACCACACGTCACTGATATATATACATATATATAAATGTATATAAATTCAGTACTTCAACACTAAAAAAGTTCTTGATGCTCAATAATAATTCACCAAATCGAAACAATTGCATTAACGCTCCTGGTTTGGGAACTAATAATTCACAATGTAGCATAAAGATGAAGTACACAAACAAAGTGGAATTAATGAAACACATTTCTCTTTATTCTCGTGAGCACGGAGCTTTATAACAGCCACAGAGCTGTGAAATATGTTAAATCATTTTTTAATTGTTTTTGAAGCTACAGGTATTATATTTTTCCTTTTTGTTTGACATAAAATACAACATGAGATAATTCATGAAAACACTTCTCCACCTCCTCCCATTGGAGAAACATGACGCTCCAAGTCAGGAACAACCAATCAGAGCCAGGAGGAGGGTCTTAGTGCTGCCAATCACACTGGTGTATACACTGCTGCTGGTCAATGTGCTAACGTCGGAGATACAACGTACCGTTACAGACAAATCTTTGTGATGGAGACCAGGGGTTCCATCCCATATTGATTATTGCTATTATATTATTTATTTACAGTCCAACGGTGTTTTGTATCAGTTCTTTATTTCAGTTACATTGTGACATTTAGTGATTATTTTTGGCTAGGGACACTGGCCATCTTTGCTGTTCAGAGAATGTGGGGAGAAATGTCAGTTTGTTTCTGATTTAGATTGGTTCAATTTGAGTTAATTGTTTGACCCTTTCTGGATGTGTCTCAGAAAGGGAGACAAATGCTCCTGGAGCATACTATCTTCCATTAAGAGGGGTAATACTCTGAGGATTTATATATAGTTACATTTACTTTTTGATTGACCTTAGATTAGTTTAGTTTTAATAATTCGCATGCATGTAAATATTTGTTGGATCATTTATTTGCTAGGTTTGTGTAAGTAGTGTCTGTTTCTTGTTTGTCTTTTTACCTGGTGTAAGTGTTGGAACTTGCCTCAGGTATAAATGTCAGCTTCTTTGTTTCACTGAGTGAAGGGTGTCGGTGTAATGGTGACCTGGAGCTCCCAAATAAACCCACCTCAACTACATTCTGTTGCCTCGCCTCCTTACTGACTGCAGAGCCTCCGCCGGTCAAAGTGACAACCTTTATCCGCCATCATGAGTGGCTATGCTAACTAGCATTAGCATTCATGTGGGGAACTAGCTGTAGCCGAGCAGAGAGCAAGACACATGCTGTGAGAAGTGCTAAGGCCCTCCCCCTGTCTCTGATCGGTTGTTTCTAACAGAGTGGCGTATTTGTGCAGATGGCAGTGGAACCACAGGGGGACAGATTACCTGCCTCATGCTATGCTCTCTGAACATAGTGGCAGTTTTAACAACTTTGTAAACATGTTTGTAGAAGTGACATACTGCAGCTTTATGCAATAAGTGAGAATATTTTGATGTAGACTGATCCATCAGGGTCACTTTTTTTCCTCTGAGAATCAGGTTTTCCTCTCATACATGCTGTGACATCACAGTTGTTCGTGTCCTTCAGCAAGACACTTGAACTTGTTTCAAGTTCGAGTTACCAAACAAGTTTTTTTTCTCTGTAAATGTCAGGCCACAGAACAAAAGACAGTATATGAATTGTTCCCACAATGACAGAGGTGTTCTGTATTCACATCTATTAGTTATGTTTAAGTAACTTGAGTGTTTAGTTTCCAAATGACTAAAGACAGATTTCCCTGCTTCCCAGTCCTGTTATTCTGATCCGAGTCTCAGCTTTGAAGGAATATACATGTTGTGTCATAAGTTATTTTGTTTTGAGTGTGAAAAACATGATGCAAGACAAAGCAGCTGGATGGACAATAGAATTTGTTCTCTGTTGTAACTAGCAGCAATTATTAAGTTGCATAATCCAATTGCTCTGTTGGTTAATGTATGTGATGTCAATAAAAAAGCTCCACAGGATACAAACTTGTACAAACCTGCTGGTACCATTCTACAACAAGTGAGTGGAGAAAAATCCTCGACTTTCTATTCAACTAAACTAATTTACTTGATTTGCCGAGACATGATGCAGCGTGGAACCAACAACCCCAAAATGATCTTTAACAAGAATGCAGGTAAGTTTCTCATATCTAATAATCCCTGAGATCACAGAAGTGTGTAGAATATGCAGCCAGACAAAGACAAAGACTGCTATGTGCTTTTTGAGATCAAATAATCCATCAAAGTGATCAAAGTGAGTCAATGACTCAACAAATGGACTGGTACCACTTTCTACATCTACCGATTTTATACATAATGGCCAAATTATGTTTTTTAGAAAACCTTTTTTTATGCACTTCTGTGGTAAAATCCATATAAAACGATCAGAGGCAGATTTACTTTAATAACATTTTGGGACAAATATATTCTTAGGAATAGTTTTACTACATCATACTCCTTACTCTAACTTAAATAATGTTTTATAAAATAGACTGCTTGAGTAAAATTTGTGAATACTCTAACCCTGTCATGCATGAATTATGATCATTTATGTCAGGATTTTTTCCAAAGTGTTTTTGAAATTCTTTTTAAAAAATTGTAAAAAAGAATAAATACAATAATTAAATTCTAGGATGTTTTTCCAGGTCATCAGTTGAAATGTGCTCCAAATGCAAAGTTATTCAGAAAATACATCAGTAGAGTTAGTCTGCAGGGGTTTCTCGATATCACAATAATTTATTTTTACCTGCAAAAGCTTCTACAGTAGAGGAAGGAACTGGAGTTTGTCGGCATGATTTTTCGGTTGTTTGCCATGTTGGATTTAACAAATATTTTCTGGCACTAGCAGTGGACAACCAGAAGTTGATAGTGTATTGTATGATGCACTAGTGCCACTTCAGAGTTCTGTATGCATTTATAACAGAAAAATCCACAAGAAACACAATAAAATGGTTTTTGATAGCCGTCCACTGCAGTGACCACTATGCAGGAAAGGGCTAAATACTGTGAGTAATTTTACTAAATCAAGAAACAAACAAAAAAATGATTGGGATACAGTCCTACCTACAGGTTACGTTAAAGTGAGACATCTTGTTTCTGCACAAGCTTTGTTATTCTAAAGTTATTTTCTACCTGCTGAGCCTGACATGGCATTAGAAATGTTTGTCAGGTGGTGAAAGGCTGATTTTATAACCGTCTTTACGTGTCTCTGAGGGTTCAGGTCAGAGTTCATCACTGCTCCCAGATTTCAGCCTGATCTCTGGTTTCTATCTGTAATAACTGAAGCTGTGTGCTGACTCTAGATCATTTCTCTTCATGATTATAACTTCAGTTTTGCTGAAAGTTACGACACACTCAGCATAACTACATATGGATCCAGATCAGGTCAGCTAATCACTGACCTGATCTGGTGTGTGATTAGCTGTAGCAAGTCTGGCTCAGGTTCAGAGACTATTGCTTTTTTTTTTTTTACACAGCGTCGGCCTCTTTTTTATTACCAAGTTGAACATGATAGACATTATTAACCCACATTAGCATCATTTGGGTGATGCTAACATATTTCTCACTTGAAGCAGTTTTCACACTGTAGCGACTGTAACTCATCATCATGTTACCTCTAATCGCTTCCACCCTTTTCTATTGATAATCCTCCATGAAGTCCACCTAGACTAAACCACTAAAACCAAATTAACCACTAAAAAACCACTAAAAAAATAAAAAAAGGAAAATGTGGTAATATAATCCATTATGCTATAGCTGACCTTTCAGATTTTAAGACTTGTGTTACAAACACCCACGGTGTTGAACAAAAGAACCAGACTAAGAGACTGAGTGAAATGATTAAACCTGTTGAGTCAGTGCCTGTACAGTTTGTGGCTAGTGGTTGTTGAGGAAATTTTTAAAAACTTTTTTTCCCCCCTGTGGTTCTTGGATTTTAATGCTTTGACATTCTTTTGCCAGCATTCAGCATATTGCTCTAACGCTGACGGCAGGAGAGTTGTGGTAAGAAGGCCCATTATTTTCTGCTCCAAGCGACGTTTTTGTTCTTTGTCAAACTGCTTTTCTTCACTCTGTCTGACCTATGTTTTTTTCTTTTTGTATTGCGGGTGATGGTGTACTTCTCAGAAAAGTGACTCTTTATCTTTTCTCTGTCACTTGTTTGTCATGTTATCAAGTGTATTCTGTGATCTTTTCTCAGATCGTTTTGAAATCAGTTTAATTTACCTTTAGCTGTAATACACCTGCAAACCGAACCAAACTATGCAGCGAGAATTTAAACCTTTTTAATATTCAAAAATATAAAGATATGTCATTGATATCTTCACTGACAGTATCAGGGGGATAACTAAGACAACCTGTGAAAGTTTGGGTGACATAAGCAAATAAACTTGTTGTTGAGCCTGTTACAAATAAAATCGTAAACTAGGATGAGATTTCATGACATAAATATTAAATATTGTTGGGAAATGATTCATGATAGACACCTGTTGTCTCAGCTCAGATCATCTTTGGGATCTTTGGTTATTTTTGTTGCTGAAAATTTAAGAAAATGTGAATTGAAAACATCCATGCCGTCGTTTCTGGCATGGATGACATAAACAGGCATTTTTGTAGGCCTGTTTAAAATTTGAATAATGGAAGGACTATGTAGTTGCTAAACTGAAAACTGATAAAAATTCATATTCACAACTGCTTTGGGTCTTGTTTCTGTATTTATACGGCTTTTAGTAGAAAGTTAGAAAAACTTTTAGATCTTTTTTTTTGTTGTTGTTTTGTCAAGGTACTCTTAACCCAAATTGACTTTTCTAGAAAATTGAATAAACCCATTATCTTAAATTGTTCCAGCTTCCACATAATGATGAAACTAAGCAGGTTTAGTTGCGTTAACTTAGTACCTCAGTACTGGTTCTTCTTTTCTTGGAGCAGCTTGGAACAGAAGTGGTTCAAATATGACTTGATGTTTGCATTTTGTCAAACATCAAGTCCCGTCTCTCACATAAAAGTCTTACAATGAGAATTTTCTGATGACACAATCCAGCTGACCTCAATCTACTGCACAAAGTCTGTCCGCTTACATTGATGAAATGAAGAACTTAGTCCAGTTGTTTGTTAACTTGATTTTAAATGTCTGTCCTCACATCTACAACAGAGATTTTACAGTTTAAGCAGATTTAAAGTCTCAGGTGTGGATCAGAGTGTAATATTTTAATTCTGCCAGGCTGCACTCCGGAGCAGTTAGATTTGTTCTTGCAACAGCAGCTTCACAATTACAGAGATATTTAAACTGGCTCTGATGTGCAGACAGACAGACATTCAGGCCAGCTTAAAGGCAGACAGAATGTGCAATACTTCCAAAGTTTGTGCAGTGAATGTTAGAGAGATGTTCTTTTTAAAGAATCCCTAAACCACTAATTCACATGCTTATGTTTATTTTATAGCTCCCAAAATGAACATTTTGCTAGTTAATGACTTAGTTTGCAAACTAAATATTTAGATCCAAATTCAATATTTCTTTTCCAAATTATATATTTTTCAAGCTAAATATTTACCTAAGACTTTATTTATCTTACTAAATAAAGACGTAGCTAGCAGGATAGCATGCTAACTGAATATTTAGGTCCAATATTAATATTAACACTAATTAGCAAATTAGCTAATATGCAAAACTCTGAAATCTAAAAATGTGTGAATAACATGGTGAAAATATGACTGAAAAACAAACACTCATATTTTTTTTTGTTCTCTGACAGGATAAATATACCAAAATATTGCTCTTAATCGTTTACTGTGTAACTTTACAAGTGGAAGGGGGTCATTTAAACACAGAATGACTCCCTGTACATCACCAAACTAGTGACGTGTTCAGAAGTGGTCATCATAAATGTCTGATCTCAGTCCCACAGGAAATATGTGAGCAGAGCAAATAAGGTGTGTGAGCCAGGTGACCTAGAAAACCCTCTGGGTTACAGGAGTTCCCTCTGGAGGATTTGGCCAAAATTCCAGCAAGCTGTTTGAAGAAGAGTGTGGAAGGTAACCTGAAATGTTTGATCCAATTCATAAGCTTAAAGAGCTTTTGTCCCAAATGCTAAAGGAATCATACAGTAGATGACTTTTGATATGCGCCGTAATTTTTGTTTCTGTCTTCTTATTCTTATACTTAGCCAAATACAATAATTCCAGTTAATCCAAATGACCTGAAACAAGAAATGTTCAACATATTTTAATGTCAGTCAGTGAATCTTTTTTTTTCTCTTCACCCAATGTAATGCAAATGAAGAGCAGATAGGATAAAAATCAGCCATTGTGTCAGAGCACACGTAAGTTGGAATGTGGCACACATTTGATAAACCCAATCAGTAATCTGTTTCCTCCTGAAACCAGTTTATACGTCCAGCAACAGAGATCAAAACGATAAAACAAATGAAATGCTCCTTTTCTCAGGAGAATTCTTAGGTTTTGCTTTCTTTATTGCACTGTCTAACATTTGACTCTTATAAGTAGTCTGTAAACTCTTTTTTTTTTTTTTTTTAACAGAATTTGTTCGGAGTTGATATAAATCTCTTTGTCTAGTTTTCTAATGCTCATTAGAAAACTTTGGCCCAGCATTATACGTTTTTATTTGATTTAGTTCAGGGATTCCCAGATTTTTCCACACCATGGCCCCCAAACCTCTGGGATTATTACTTTACTATATTACAAACCCACAGACGATGCTACAAAATACGTAAACAAAAATAAAAAGACTTTTATGGGGGTTTTTTCTTGCACTTTTATTCACTATTCAGTAATCATTATATTTGTTTAGTTTTGTCCTACATTTTGGTTTTAGTTGGCCATGAAGTCTTATTGTTTCCTCCACAGCTGGTCAGGTCCTTTGGTATATTTGTTGACAGAAACGTCTCCATTTCACACTTGCCAAGCTAACTTAAGGAGCAAAACAGCTAACAGTGCTCATCAGAAAAATTAGATTTAAAAATAAAATCTTTAAAAGTTGTTTTAATTTAGATTTTATGATAATGAATGAAAAACAGATTAGATTTTATAGTAAAAAAAAAAACGTGAGTAAAAATAATATTGGATTCGCTTCTTTCCTCCTACTTTGAGGCCACTCTGACGCCCCCTGGCGGCCACTCCTTTGAAAAAACATGTGCTTTGTTAAATATGGCCAGCTTCAGGCTCATATAGCATCGAACATCCTGAGTGATTCAATTTAAATAACCTGTTACACATGCAATAAAAACCAAACAAAAAAACAACAACATTAAAATCAGTTGTAAAATTCGTAATAAAATTTTGACAAACTCAGTTGTATTTCGAACTACGGATCTCTGCAGCTCTTACATACTGTGTTCTGTGTTCCTGGGTCTTTATGATTCTGTTTGTTCTCTACTGTTCTCTAACAAACCCCTGAGCCCTTCAGAGAACAGCTGGACTCATACAGAGATTAGCTCACACACATCTGGACTCTTTATTTCTGATTCGGTGACTCTTGAAGTGCAGTGGTGATCAGAGTAAATGTCACAGATTTAAAACCAACCAAAACTCCATGAGATGATAACATGACTTCATAATGAAATTTAAGATCCTGGACCTTTTCTGTGAGGTTTCTTTCAAAGGTTTCTTTATGAGATATCTTGAAGGAAGCACATTGAGTTATTTCTGTTTATGTTGGAGAAAGGTTGCTGCTTAACTTGTTGGATTTATGTAACCATCTCAAAGAAGGGCACATTTTTTACAGTGCAAAGTCCTCTAAGTGTAACACAAAACCAATATTTCTACTATTTACCTAACGGAGGGAACTGAACAGTTGTGTTGCAGGCAGGAGAAAAGGTAAAAATAAAAGAGATTTACATGCGCTTGTCCACCTGCGCCTTGTCAGATGTTGTCTGAGTCATGGAAGGTTTAGTCCTGTTCTGTCAGGTGTAACACTGGAACCGGTTTGGTGGGGATTCCTCACAGGCTCTCAGGGACTTAGAGTTACCATCGACTCTTGACATGCGAGTGTGTAGACTGTGAGAGGAAAGCTGAGAACGCGTGGGTTTTCCCATGACGCCGGTGTGTAAACTCCACCCTGGAAGGTCTCACTTTGCAGCTGGAGCTGATTTCAAAACTGTTATGTTTTATTTCATAGGTTAGAAATTATGCAACCTATTTCAACAGAAACTAAGTTATACAATAAATAGCCACAATAATATCACATCTAAAGTCGAATCCGTCTAAATCACAGACGTACTAGACTTCAGCAAAATCCAAAGTGTCAGATCATCTCTGTGTTAAATTTGACACTTTTTCTGAGTTTAAGTATTTCTAACAAATTTTGAGTTACAATAAAATTTTGAAAAGCGACCTACATTGTTACTTTGACACATTGCTGTGAATTTATAATGCTAAACTCATGCTAATTCCTTTCATTAATGTGTTAATTGGCATTACTGTGATTGACAACAAATCTTCAGTCTACCACACAATTCCACACATAATCAAATTATTTGGAGAAACTACTACATGGCGTTTGATGTAGCATACCCCACAATTTTTAAGACAACTACCTCTTTCACTCATGGTTACTTTGCTAAATTGTTTAACACAAACTAACGAACAACAAACACATAACATAAAATAAAAAGAACAGACTAATCTTAATAAATAAATAAATATTTACAACTAAACGAAACGAACATAAATTTTACCCAGAATCCCTCACTGAAGCAACGTGACAGTCAAATTAATAATAAATTGGCTTTCATCTCTAACATAAGCACTTGAAGGGTTTATAAATAACAAGACTATCTGCTTTACCATCGTTGTAATTATTTTCAAATGTAAAAATGAATATGTTGACTAAAATGGTAGATAACCCTATCAACAAACCGGATGTTACCATCAAATCCACCTGTAGTGAATTTAATGCTGCGTTCTAGTTATACTCGGAACTGGGAAATTCCTTCTTCCCAGTCAAAAAATACTGGAAAACCCCTCTCAAATATGATTTTCCATCTGGAAACTGGGAGCAACTACAACTGTCCCCAATTAGGACTTGTAATGCCGCCTTCACCTTTCAATATGGCCGCTCCGGAATGGTGGGAACACGTTTATTTTACAACACACAACTATAAACGTATGACATTTTACGACGAGCTAATTAAAATGATGTTTAACTATGGAAAGTAAAGCTTAAAACTATGCTTGTAAGATATACTGCAAATTATGTCTATGGGTGTTGCTGCCATGTTGAATCCTGACTTCTTCTTTAGAACGACGTTATCTCGGTTCTGACGTTAACCTAAGCTCTGAGTTCCGAGGTAACTGGAACGCAGCATAAGTCACAGAACATTTAACTCGCTTGATTGAAAACGCTCGCAGAGATTTTTTTGTTAACTGTAAGTCTTAAAACAACTCCAAAATTAGCAGCCACAAAGTCAAAAAATATTAATTTTGAAACACCAACATTATAGACCTGTGTAGTTAGAAAACAAACCGAGGTAGGTGTGTGAGCAAAAATACGTGACTATCTGACTCTGTTATTATACCTAATTAGTAAAGTCAAAGTGTGACGGAGACCCCGGATTAGGTGAGCCATTCTCAAGTGTATTTTTACTCCAGACTTCATAACTCTATTATAAAGTAACTGCTGCAATACGGAACTTTTAAGGTCCGTTAGAAACTACTAACCATATTTTTTTTTCAAAGTTACAGCACCAGCTTAGACTTTTTCTGAGGTTTTGTGAAGCTAATATTAGTTCTGGTTATTCAAGGTCATATCACCTTGTGTTAGTGAAAAACGTGAATAAATCATCATAAGGTGGAAGCAAACCGTTTTAGCTGACCCTATAATTTCTAAGTTTAAATTCAGATGTTCATATCAGTGGAATACAAGTTTACGTTGGAGAATATTTTGAGTCTAAAAATTGTAATTATTTTTATTTTTATAAGATATAGGGAATTGTATAATCAGATTACTATTATGTGTAAGTTGTTTTTTTTTTTAAATGAAATGAAAAACATGAAAAATTTAAAAAAAGATACACACAAAAGTTATTGCTATATTACAAAGATTTAACAGTTTTTGGCTATGGGGTTCATCTAAGTAGTAAAACAACACTATGCATATTTTTGCTGTCACGAGAATGAGATGAAATGCAGATTTTATGCATTTCTAGAATTTATAACATTTTTCTAATTATTATTTTAGTTTTCACATCTGAAGGTTTCAGAAGTCAAGTACTATGTTTTTAAGAATCTGTAGCATGTGATTCCAGTCCATGCCATAATTGGAAAGTTGTTTCAATAATGTGAAATAATGCTGAAATAGCTTCTTAGGATTCATGTTACATTTTTAACTAGAGGTGACTAGTTAAAAATGTAACTAGTCCTCTCTGTTCATGAGTCTGGGCTGAACAGACTCATGAACAGAGAGGACTAGTTACAATTTTCACAAACATTTCAATTTTCACAAACAAATTGAAATGTTTTGATTGCACAAAAAATCTGAAGAAGTTACATGTCTGATAGTTAAAATTATTATTTATTATAGATAATAAAAGAAGAAATATGACACATTTTAAATTTTAAAGTAAAAGTTGGTAGATTTTTCTACAACAATGATATTTTAGAAAACTACCAAAAATAGTAACATATCATATAATCTCACCACAATGCTTTAATTTTAGATTTAGGAACTCATTTGAATAAAATTACATGTAAACAAAAAATGTCAGTGTATCATAAAACAGGAGATGTTTCTGTCTGATTAAAACCTAGATGGCTTTCTGAAGTTGTATTTGTTAGGTTTTTTATTGATTGTCCTCCTGTGATTTCCTCTGAAGGAATGGCAATAACCAAGAGAACCTTGGCCATCTTTGTGCTTCTAGCAACACTGCTGGCTTTGGAAAAAAGAAGCTTCAACTTTCAGTTTCACTTTACTGTTCTGGATTTTCTAGTAAGGCAACTTCATTTATTTATGACCCCAAACACATGATGTGGGACGTGTTGATGACTACAGAACTTCCATGTTTTATATAAACACTTTGTGTATTTTTTTCTTCTTAGGAACCACATGATGAACACTTTCTTCCTCACACAAGGGAGAAAAGAGATGGTTAGTTTGTTTATATTAAATGACCCAAGTCTGATCTTGAAGACGTTAATAAATAAATGTCAAATTGTGGCATTTAGCAGATATAAAGAATTCTGGTCTGATTTATCTTTAGAAAGTGAGATAAGTCAAGTATATTTATCTTTTTACACAGTGCAGGTAAACGTTTGATTTCAACTGTACATGTTATATTTTGCAAAAAAAAAAAAATCCAAAAAAGTATGTTGTCATCTTTGAAATATCAGGTCAGTATGTTAATATGGGAAAATTGACACTATTCCCTTTCAAATGTTAATCTTTGCAGTCATTTCAGACCCCAGGCTTTACTCAGCAAACATTTTATTAAATGCATCGAATGTGGAAACCTATGAGCAGCTGCTGTCAACCCTGAACACCACCAGTTATCCTCTCCAGCTTGATAACACCACAGAGATCCAGGATATTACTGTTACAACAGGTGAGTGACGGCTGTAACACAAACAGCAGCAGTAACAACATTACATAGTCATCTTCTTCTCATCTCTTCTCACACAGTTTGTGTCCCCACTGAAACTGGTTTCCAGTGTGAGTGTGAAGAGCAGTTTGCTTGGCCGTACAGCACCTGCATCGCATATGGAGCTTGTGATTTCATATCCAGCGGCGTCTGCAAATGCATCTCAGCGATTCCAGCTGACGGCTCTTCCTGTCAGCTGATCTCAGGTAATCACAGCTCAGTTAGTGGATAAGAAGGAATCATCATATTTAATAAAAAAGTTGATATGTTGCAATATAAGTTGAAAATGCGAATGACTTTGAACTAAACTTGTTAAATGTGTTGTACAAGACTTGGTTTGACTATAATTTTGATGAGTGCCAAAGACAATTATTAACACCATTAGTAATTTAGATCAAAATTACCACCTGATTATCACCACGTTTTATTGTTTTATGGTTGCCTGGTGAGGTGTAGTTTTAAAGAACATGGAGTCAGATTGTGCGCTAGTGTTATCAAACAGTAAACCCTGCACTACAGAATGAACAGACAACTTCTCAATAAAACATACAAATTTATGAATAAAATACTCCAACCTCATGTTAAATTGTGTCAATTGCTTTAGGTAGCCAATAATGTACAACTGAACGGCAATGTAAAGCTAAGAATAATGACGACTAATAGTGATGATGTCGCACATGGAATTAGTTGCTAAACTTACCAATAAGGAAATTAGCACTGTTGTACTATTTAGTAATCTGTTTAAGTCCCACATGTACCTCTACGCACCATTTTGTGTGTTTATTAATAATGGTGGTTATGTTTTGAGGATAACAGAACCATTAGTGGCTTCCTTAGCTTGAGCACGAGCAGAACCTTTAACTTTAGCATTCACATATTATGCAGGTTAGTGAGAGGAAAGGAAAGGAAAACTCTGATGTATCTCATTTAAGATCTTGGCTATTAGAAGTAAGTTTATCTAGTCAAATCCTACAGAGGTGTGGAACAGGAATTTTTTGTGGTGGAAAGACAGTAAGCTAAAACAAACATGAGGTGTTGCACGGTGGTACCCCCTCCTTGATTTCCCATTTTTATTGCGTGTTTGTCACACTTTAGTGTTTTCACTTTATCACACCACTGTGTGTTCATGTGATTGACCAGCTCCCCTATCTAATCTAAAGTTACAAAATAGAGAAACTGGTTGTCCAACTTTAGATTATCTAAAGACTGCTGTTACTCTGATGGTTGCTCAAGACTAAAGGGCATATAATCGTTTAATATTAACGATTTAGCATAGACAAATTCTGTGTTATTTTTATTTATGACTTCTTATATTGTGTATCTGGAAATCACCCACCAAGAAAAAGGAAACATGTTTTCTTTTTTCATTATCTTGCAGAGCTGCTTGTTCAGTCTAAATATGAGGTTGAAGTGGAGCTGAACCTAACGGATGATGAAACAGTGGAATTCCTCAGGAATCTTCTGAACAATGGCAGCTTCTTTACCTTGAACCCCACAGTGAATGTCACACAGATCGACCTCACCACAGGTAAGAACTCACTGCTTGAAGTCCAGATAAACCAAATACTGGAGAGAATTTATTAAAGGACATCCTTAGGGGATGTTAGTAATGGACTTCCTTAATTGACTGTTTTGTCTGCAGTTTGTTCTCCAATCAGTGGTGATTACCAGTGCAGATGTGAGGATCAGTATCGTTGGCCATGTGACCAGTGTGTAACATATGGATCATGTGACAACATCACTGGTGACACATGTGGATGCATCAGTGGCATTCCTGCTGATGGACAGTACTGCCAGGCTGAGGATCAATACAGTGAGTAGCAGATGGATTCATGTGAATCTGAAATGTAACCTCCAACATTCCTCACATACTGTCCCTGATTTTATAAAAGCTCAACTATTACACACATTTTTCACAATCAACCCTAGATGTCATACTGGTAGCATTGGATAAACACTAGCACACACTGACATTTGTGTATACAATGTATTATGGCCCTTAGTTGGAGGTCCATGTATTGCTAAAAACTCTGTATTTCACATCCGTCTGATTTTCTATTGTGAGCCTAATTTGACACACATAACAGTGGACACTTGGCAAAGAAACATCACTTTCATTCAGAATAAAAGCAACATTTCTGGCTTTCCCTCCCCAGTTACTCCTAAATTACTGGATTTTCTGTTAAACACAGCAGTTTTCCCCCCATCATCCTTCTGCAATGTTTGATCTTTTTTTAAATGAGCTAGCAAACTGATCAATCAATGCCTTCTTAGTGTCTTTATTTCATTTACTAAAGGCTTTTCTTCATCTTTACAGACTTTACACCCTGTCCTCCAACAACAGCAATAACTCTAACACGTACAAGTAAGACTCAAAAGATGCTTAATGCGATAAAAAGAAAGCATTTAATGGTATTATTCTGGTGATAAGCGTAGGTTCATGTTTTCCTTTCTTCTTAAATTGCAGCCTCCACAGTGCCAGCAGTCATCCATCGATTCATCATTTCTGTTGATCTGACGACCACAGATGCTGGAGTCGTAGAGCAGCTGAGAAACATCAGCTACCCCATCAGCCTCAGTGAAAGCGTCCAGCTCTCTACTGTGAACATTTCTACAGGTAAAACTGTGTGCCCCATTACAGCATTGGAAGCAATGTTGTCAACATGAACAGCCTGTCTTCTTTTTCAGTGTGCTCCCCCTACAATACCAGCTACCAGTGCAGATGTGAGGATCAGTATGGTTGGCCTTGTGACATGTGCTCCACTTATGGCCAATGCAACAATGTTCTGGACAGTACCTGTGGATGCATCAATGCACTTCTTCCAAATAATACTTACTGCCAGCCACTATCAGGTAGGTGGAGCACATCTCTCAGAATCTCAAATCATTTTTTCAATGTATTTACTTGATGTTATTTGTTATTTTTCTTAAAAATTTCCTCCATCTCATTCGAATAGATCTTGATGTTTGTCCAACACCAACTCCTAGTGGTATGAAAACCTACAACACTTCTACAATCAGTATATTTGGTGGCTGTGCTAGTCGATTATGTGAAAGCAGCTCACTGTATTTTTATATGACTGAGGCAAGAATCTGTGAGAGTGAAAACCAGAACATTTCTGAAGAAATTTTAAAGGAGCTGGGTGTGTGTTGAGAACCGAATCAGAGGTTCTGATGCCGAGTTAGGCCTCAGGTTTGATTATAAAAGCCTATAGTACTAGCATGCTGACCTACAGTTTAATGCTCCTTTTGGCACACAAACGGTACTCTATGAAGTAAACTGACAAGTGCTAAAATGCTGTTAATAGCATGTGAGCAGTAACTAGCATATTGATTAATATTGACTTTCTCCATTATACATTAGTGTATCAGCTAAAATGCTATGTGTGCTATCACCAGCATGTTGACTAATATTGATTTACTGCATGCAGTATGTGAGGTAGAGCTTTCATATCAAAGTGAGCTTAGCAAAATGGTAATGTTAACATTACGCTAACATTAGCATCAGTAGCGACTTGACAAAAATGTGTGATGTCCAAAATATCAACACCGAAAAATAATCCAAGTAAGACTTAAGGAATAAGTGTGTCCTCCTTAAATCCTTAAATGTTGCATTTTAAAATTTATTTTGAGTATCTAAAAGAGTCTGCAAAACACTAAGAAACTTTCTTCTGGTATATAATAAATGAATCTAGTTTTTGTAAACCTGCGAGGTTAGAAGGGTACACATCCAGTTTTTTTCTGATTTAATACCAGAATGTGCAGTAGTTGGATTGTTGGGACAAGAACATGTCTTATTGAGCAGCACTAATCCTAAAATTCTCAACCTAGAATGCAGATTAAAATAAATGTAGCTGGAGCTAAGAGATGCTTCAGCGTAACCAATCAGAAGTTGATCACTCCGAAGCATGAACAGTCTGGACTTTAAAAATACAGTGATGTGTTTTTTTCATTCTGTTTTTTAGGTTCAATACCAGCTCCCTCAACATCTGCAAACATTACCACGACTGTACCAACAAGTAAGGCTTTCTAAGCTACTGGAAGAATTAGAATTGAATCAAAATTGGCTTTTTAATGCTATAACTCAATTCTTCAATTATAGAAAATGATTTTGATTCAACTCTGCTTCCTAAAACAGCCTTAACCGAACCCAAGAAACTCATTTAATTAATGCTTGGCTGTTAATTAAATGAATAAATAAAATGTGATTTATGTAATCTGCAGCTTTAATACATTTAACACAATTTGTTTTAAAATGATAAACCCACTTAAAAAGGTAATATAAACCTGGAGAATATTGATATCAGTGTCTTTTACAGCTAATGAGACGGCTCCGACTCCATCTGCTCCTACTACAACCTCAATACTTGTAACAAGTAAGTCTTTAACTTTAACTAAAAGACTAATTAGCTGCACTATTAATGCTTATACATTTGAAAGTGTTCCACTGAATTCTAGCACACCAGGTTTAACTTTTTTCCCCGTACAGATTCAACACAAGCCACCACTAATGCAACAACAACACCATATATGACAACTGCTGTGACAAGTGAGGTTTTCTACAAAATGTCACTCTGTAGCCTCTGAAGTTAGGCTACGGATGATAACTTAAAGTATTTGCTCTGTGAGAGTTGGGGTTAATAACATGTTAAACTATCTACACTGAACAGCCGTTGCTGCAGTAGACCAGTTGTTATCTGTCATCTGCCAGGATTCTGCTGCAGTTTAATTCATTTAGGGTGATAAAGGCATTTTTATTGTCTCAGACACTTTTGAAACATTCAAATGAAACATTCAAATTATTTTAACTGTATATTTACAAATGCAAAAACATTTTCAACCTGTAATAGAGTCAAATATATGTAACTGGAGCTAAAAGATGTTTCAGAGTGATCCATCAGAAACTGGAGAACGTAATCTTGACTGCAGTTCGTCTCCCTCATATTCAGCTTTTACTAATGGAACAACGAATACAACAGCTCCAGAGACACCACTTATTGCAAGTAAGGGATTCTGTATTACAATATTTTTTTCTAACACAGATTAAACACCCATTGTCACAAATTCAACACCTGTTACAAATAAGGGCCTCTATGTCAGTGTGGCTCTTTGTTCTCTGGTTCATAGAAAGCTGCAACTTAAAAATGTGAATCTGTAGATTTATGGTTTTTGAGGCACTTATATTTTGTCTGTGCTTCTTGTGGGGAGGTTTTTTGAATTTCTGGTAATCGGCTCAAATAGTTGTTTTATTCAGCAATATCATACACAATAATAATTCCTAATATGTATTCTTCTTTACAGTTAGCTTCTACTAATGCAACAACAACTACAACTTCTATGTTGTTTCGCTTGTCATTTTAGTAATATGTAATACATGAATTTTAAACTGGGTCTCAAGTTCAGTTCAAACTCAATATATAATGCTACTGAACCGCTATTTTCACTGTATATAATTGTAAGATATAAGAATTTGATTTTAGGAGTTCAGCACATGAAACTACAAATTCCTATTGTAAATGTTTCAATGTTGTGCGGTCAGAACTTTGTATGATACACAACTTATTATCTTAAACATAATGAATAACTATTATCTGTATGAAAATCTTAAGTGTATGCTTGATACATAAAACAGAAGGGAACACAGTGATTTTCTATTAATTGTCAACATTATGACAACTAGAAAACAAAGTCCAAGGGTATCATATTTCTCCAGTCAGTGGAAAAAAATGGGTACCCTAACACTGACTCTTACAGATCATTAGTAGAGTATATGTGTAATTTAGCTAATCAACCAAAGCTGTGTTCAAGTGATCACTTATTAATAATTAATATAAACCTCAAGCCTGAAAACACAAAACTGTAACAAACTGAATGTTCCAGGTTTAATATCGGGGACTGTCTCGGCCTTCTAGTTTCCAAAAAACAATATTCCAACAAAGGCCGTGGGTGTTAACAGGTGGTCTGATTTGAATGCACTTCTGACTTAATTTGTTTTGAAAAAATATATTCTTTATTTCTTGTAAAAAATTAGCGACAAACTAATTACCAAAAATGTCCTACAACTTAGCCAAAAATGAAAGTAAACTTAATGTGATGTTTCAAGTACAAAAAAGTGGAAAGTGGTCAAAAATCATTTACAAAAAACCTCCCGTCCGCACCAAACATTTGCCAAACAATGCCTCCACCAAGCCATGGTGTGTTTTTAATTACTCAAATTAATGGGAAGGTATAACCAATTACCAACATAATCTAATCAATTCAAATATACATATTAAATATACAGATTTTGGATCTAAACTAACTTAAATAAATTCTAAATAGAAAACTAAATTAGTAGAAATTACAATTTGCAAACTTCACATAAATGGCCACAACAGGGACTATCAGTGCCATTCATGCAGTGACGCCATCAGTGACACCAAGAGTTCACATGAAACTAATTACAATTATTTTCTTTTCAGCTACACCTCTACCTCCTCCAACTCCAACTTCAACAGCTGTAACAAGTAAGTCTCTAAGAAGTAGCTAAAATATTATCTGTTAATGCCTATAGGAAGAGGCATTAAAACTATATATTAAAACTGAGAAAAGTGTCAATTTTAATACTTTTCTCCTCTAGATTCAACACAAGACACCACTAATGCAACAACACATATGACAACAGCAGTGACAAGTGAAGTTTTTTACAAAACAGTTACGGAGTAGCCTGTAGATTGGCTGAATAGATTAGACCTGAGCTCAACAAATAAATCAAGTTTATTTGTATAGCACATTCAGCAAGAAGGCAGTGCAAAGTACTTTAGATCATAAAAATACAAAGTTATAGAAGAGACCACAGTACATTTTACATTACATTACATTTTGCCAAGACCCATCATTACACATCAAAATATTGGTCAGTGTTTCACTTTATTGTTCAAAAGCAACTCTAAGCAGGTGGGTTTTCAGTCTAGATTTAAAGGAACTCTGTTTCAGCTGTTTTGCAGTTTTCCAAAAGTTTCACAGGGAAACACTGACACCTAATATTCTCACCTAGAATGCAAATTAAAATAAATGTATCTGGATGAAAGAGATACTTCAGCTTGACCAATCAGAAGATGCCATGTACTCAGTATCCCTATGTATGTTTTTTTGCTCTTTCTCATAAGTTAATCAGAAATTAAGCTGTTAGTGAGTGTCTGACTGTACCTGAAAGCAACGAGAATAAACACTCGCCACACAATCATAATTCTTGCATTTCTCAAAGCTGGATATAGTCACTAACTAGTTAAATTGGAGAGGATAATCTTGGTTTTCGTGAAAAAGTGCATGATCGGTGATCGGCGATCATTGGCTCTTGTTGCCGATACCGATCACCTGCATCTCATTTCGAAGCCTGCCTGTGCAGCTGGTCTCCTCTTTCTTTCACACTGCGCAAACGCGCAGCAACAAATCCTAAGCGATGTTGAACTATAACGCACTGAGTGAATGGGGAAGTTTGCGTGTTGCGGCGGAAAATTGAAGCACGTCAAAATGCATCAACACAACGAAGCTAATACGACATAAAAACAATGCCATACTTGACGGAGTTTGGCTACTTCGAGGCTCACGGCAGTAAAAAAAGACATATGGAGGATCAGATAGCAGGTAAAGCAGCGCACAGCTACGAACACTCACCCAGATTAGCATGACGGTCAGAAAGCTAAACAAATAACTCGCAAAATGATTTAAGTCTTCGAGCTGCGATGTAAGACGCTGGTTCGGCAACTGCTCTCGCTGTTGAATCGCTGCTACGCGCTACAGGTAGTAATATTTCACAGACAAAGCGCCGCTTCTGCTCCACCTGGTAGTGACTCTCACACCGAAACTCTGTTTAAAGCTGCAGCATCTAACTTAAAAAAATACATTTTACATACGTATTAAAACTTTCGCTGTCCTAACATGAGACAGATAATCTCTAAAAAAATAATCGATCTCCTCCCTGTTCTGCATAATTACTCCGCTCAGTCAAAAACAGCCACTCAGAACTAGCAGTAATCAGCTAGCCGCCATGCTATCAGGAAGTTTTCATTCAGTAACTCAGGATTGTTTATTGTAATGGATCCTGTATTTGCCTTTGAATGTTAAGTTTTATACTTGAATTTTTTTGGCAATGTTGAGAGGTTTTATTTTGGCTCTTTGCATTATTTAGCCTCTTCAGAGCCATCATATGTTATCAGTCCGTTAAAGATAGTATTATTGATAGCAGTACAATTTGCAGAATGCCTGTTTTGTTTAGTTTTCTTCTTGGAAAAATTCATTAAAAACAAGTTTTTGTCTAAATTAAGGTGAATTTATGGTTCCTTTTTCCACATAATGTAACCGGTAGTGTTTATGATAAAAAAAATAAAATAATAATAATTATGTGATCGGTATCGGTGATCGGTATCGGCAGGAAAAAACCTGATCGGCATATCTCTAATATTATCATAATATAATAATATTAATAATAATCAAATTAATATTATTATTAATGATAGTAAAATAATAATAATGGTAATTTATTATTACTGTTATTATTATTATTGTTATTATAAACAATCACATTTAAGCAGTATTAGTATTAATTTTTGAGGAGTTATTTAGCAAAACCATCAAGTTGACAATATCTCTAATGTATCTATTTTTGTAGCAATAATAATGACTCCAAATATATCTTAAAATTCTGTGAGGTACCCTTTATTGACAATGGGAATCTCAACTGAACTCCTTCTGTTTGTTATAAACAAATACATTAATATTAAAGTCCATTATTTGTTCCAAATGCAGAGCTGAGTTTTGCATTACCAATCATCACAAATGCAACCGAGGAATATCTTTTTTTTTGGATATAGAGTCTGCGAAATTCTATAGAAGCAAAATTTGTCACAACATTTAAATTAAAATATTTTTTTATATTCAACATTGGCTGCAACAACAATTATAGACACTACAACAGCTGGAACAACGTTGCCGAATACAACAACAGCTGGAACAATGTTGCCGAATACAACAACAGCTGGAACAACGTTGCCGAACACAACAACAGCTGGCACAACGTTGACGAATACAACAACAGCTGAAACAACGTTGCCGAATACAACAACAGCTGGAACAATGTTGCCGAATACAACAACAGCTGGAACAACGTTGCCGAACACAACAACAGCTGGCACAACGTTGACGAATACAACAACAGCTGAAACAACGTTGACGAATACAACAGCAGCTGGAAAAACGTTGCCGAATACAACAACAACTGGCACAACGTTGACGAATACAACAACAGCTGGAACAACGTTGCCAAATACAACAACAGCTGGAACAACGTTGCCAAATACAACAACAGCTGGAACAATGATGCCAAACACAACAAGAGCTGGAACAACGTTGCCAAACACAACAACAGCTGGAACAACATTGCCGAACACAACAACAGCTGGAACAACGTTGCCAAACACAACAACAGCTGGAACAACGTTGCCGAACACAACAACAGCTGGCACAACGTTGCCGAATACAACAGCAGCTGGAACAACGTTGCCGAATACAACAACAGCTGGAACAACGTCGAACACAACAGCTGGAACAGCATTGCCGAACACATCAACAGCTGGAACAACGTTGCCAAACACATCAACAGCTGGAACAACGTTGCCGAATACAACAGCTGGAACAACGTTGCCGAATACAACAGCTGGAACAACGTTGCCGAACACAAAACCAGCTGGAACAACGTTGCCGGACACTGCAACAGCTGGAACAACGTTTCCGAACACTGCAACAGCTGGAACAACGTTGCCGAACACTGCAACAGCTGGAACAACGTTGCCGAACACTTCAACAGCTGGAACAACGTTGCCGAACACAACAACAGCTGGAACAACGTTGCCGAACACAGCAACAGCTGGAACAACGATGCCGATCACAGCAACAGCTGGAACAACGTTGCCGAACACAACAACAGCTGGAACAACGTTGCCGAACACAACAACAGCTGGAACAACGTTGCCGAACACAGCAACAGCTGGAACAACGATGCCGATCACTACAACAGCTGCAACAAGGTTGCCGAACACATCAACAGCTGGAACAACGTTGCCGAACACTACAACAGCTGGAACAACGTTGCCGAACACAAAACCAGCTGGAACAACGTTGCCGGACACTGCAACAGCTGGAACAACGTTGCCGAACACTGCAACAGCTGGAACAACGTTTCCGAACACTGCAACAGCTGGAACAACGTTGCCGAACACTGCAACAGCTGGAACAACGTTGCCGAACACTTCAACAGCTGGAACAACGTTGCCGAACACAACAACAGCTGGAACAACGTTGCCGAACACAGCAACAGCTGGAACAACGATGCCGATCACAGCAACAGCTGGAACAACGTTGCCGAACACAACAACAGCTGGAACAACGTTGCCGAACACAACAACAGCTGGAACAACGTTGCCGAACACAGCAACAGCTGGAACAACGATGCCGATCACTACAACAGCTGCAACAAGGTTGCCGAACACATCAACAGCTGGAACAACGTTGCCGAACACTACAACAGCTGCAACAAGGTTGCCGAACACATCAACAGCTGGAACAACGTCGAACACAACAGCTGGAACAGCATATCCGAACACAACAACAGCTGTATTAGGTAAGGGACTTTTATTAAGCAATAGATAAGTTTCCTTAAAATGTATTAGCAGCAAATATCTTAAAGATTTCAAAAAATTATTTTTCATTTTATATTCATGGATATGCCAGTATACTTCTCTTCTTAAAATGGGCTTCATGACATTGTGTCAAGAGGTGATTTGTTTTAACGCTTGCACAATCCACAATGGTTGCATGATAAATGTATCATGCATTATTATTGTGACAGGCCTAATGGAGCTGTGCATGAAAACTGAACTTTATTAACTAAACTACCACCACAAAAAAGACGCAATCAAAACTGTCAGATGACTCTTACCCCATGAAAATAACTCAAAATAACTCAAATAGTTTGAATATATTTTTCTTCCTTTTCTTCTTGAGTTTAGTTC
The DNA here is from genome assembly GCF_904066995.2 of Poecilia reticulata. Taxonomy (NCBI): domain Eukaryota; kingdom Metazoa; phylum Chordata; class Actinopteri; order Cyprinodontiformes; family Poeciliidae; genus Poecilia; species Poecilia reticulata. Next base: position 21,893,372 of record NC_088850.1, on the reverse strand, counting down.
AACCATTTATTTACTGTGTTTTACAAAAACCAACACAGAAACACTGATAACTTTTATTCTAGCACCTGTCAGATGTCACCCAGACCCCACCTACCAGAAGACATGGGCTCTGGGCACAGAGGTGGGGTTATAACCAGATCACCACTTAAACAATTTAAAGCAGGCCACCCACGTGCTGTTAAAAAAAATCATAGCATAAACTTACATAAATGATTTATAAGTATGTCTATATTATTATATCCTCCTGACTACCAGTAGTTCATTTTTGTCCTCTGTACAGGACATTTCTAAACTTGAATATCTCCCACCCCCTGCATTCCACTGAATTAATTCCTTTTGGTATCTGGAGAGGACATTTAGGGCTTTTCAATGATACCACATGTGAAGGGGTGGGACTTTTGTACATACCTTTTTCTAATTCATAAAAATGGCATTTATCAGTAATAACACATTTTATGGGAAGAGACAAAGTAAGTGCATAAAACCTTTTATTACCTTACAAAGTCTGTGGGATTTAAAAAAAATGGTTATTGGACAATATTTTTTTCCTGGTAGTCAGGAGGATATGAGTTCATTATGAGTTTAGCCCTGATAGGAGTCTGAACGCATGACAATGAATAGACAGATGAATTAATGTATGAATTAATGATTTATTAGAAAATGGTCTTGGTCCCTCACTGTTTAATTGTATAATAACACACCTGGCATAAATAACATTTTTAGCTATATATCAAGTTACTTAAATATGTGTGTATATATTCCATCTTAGATCCAGTGCATGCTAGTTTCTTTACTGCTTTTACTACCATTATGCTACACACATATAGCATATAATATAGCATATAATGCAAACAGAACTGTGAGGGATGCAATGAGTTTATAGTTTGTGTGTGAATGATCTAATCATCTGCTTGGTGACCACAGCAATTCACATTAACATAAATAGAGGGCCCCAAAACCAAATTTTACTCAGGGCCCAGGGAGGCTTGGGCCAGCCCTGGTTGTCAATTAGGCTCATGTACACCCTTCCAACACACAGGGCATGCAGTCATTCAGGCTCAAGATGGCTGGTGTGCTTCAGCTGTACAGAGAAACAACCTAATGTTACAGGACAACTGCCAATTTCTCAAGTTCTTAGTTTTCTGTGTTGTGGGGAAAGAGTTATGGAGGGCTATAGTGCAGCAGAGATCAAGGAGGAGGGGCTTGTAATGTGGGCTTCTTTAAGTCTGGCAAGGTCCACAGTGTTGCCAGAACCTCCTAAAGTAGCTTTAATTCTCAGGATCGGCTTTAACATCTGAGGTTATGCCATGTATCAGTCTTTCTCAAGCTGTAGGTCCCGGACCACTGGTGGTCTGCGGGGGCACCCTCTGGTGGTCCACAAGGTACTGCATGTAAGCGACTATTTTAAAAATAATAATAATGGGGTGAGTGACTTAAAACCAGGTCACTCAAAAGAAAAAATGAAGATACTGGTGGAAAGAAAACACCAGGCCTATGTGATCAGACGGTAAACTTCACGGTAAACTGTCGTTTACATGCAGTACCTGATGGACCACTAGGGGGCGCCTGCTGCCCACCACCTGTCTGGGGACCACAGTTTAAGAAAGACCGAGTTAAGAGACTAATATTTTCATTTCAGGTTGTACATATTAATATGTTGGGTTATTCGAGTTAGGTGGTCTATAAGTGTTTGTTAAATGGGTTTTTACACCTGAAAAGTTTGAGAAACGCTGCTACATATTTATGTCTCAACTGTCTCTTTTTCAGGTACAAGTGTGACGACACAAAACACAACGATTCCAACTACCCCAGTCCCGTCAACTGTTCTCCCGACACCAACCAGTACTACAATTACTACCATCCCCACTACTACTATCCTTATTACAAATCATACCACCACTGTTCCCACCACACACCAGACAACAACTACCCCATTTCTCCCTACGAGTGCAACAAACATGACTACTGCCATCACAAAAACACAAAGTACTTCTGCTCAGCCCAGTACAACTGCTATATTCAATACAAATACTACCATGAACTTGACCAATATTATTACTACCAAGGCACCCACACCTGCTACCAATGTCACTGTTACCACAGTTGCTTCATCTACTGTCTCGACCACCACTGTCACCTTACCTCCTTCACCCACACCAACAGGTAACATTGCTGTGACAAATTCTGCTTATTCCTTGATTATTTACCCGAGGAATTTCCTGGGATTGCATTTTTTATAGTCATGGAGAGCTGCCTTGCTAATGATTTAAAATAACTGAATACATATTTATAAATGATTCTTTATAAGTGACGATACATTTATAAATAATTAAACATTTTGTCCCCAGAAATACAAAAAGATAAATTATTTCAGTGTAAAGAATTCTCTGTGAACTATTTATCTTTAAACAGAATGATATTGACTTGTTCTACTGTTTTTATATTTTTATCCATGAAGTGTTGTTTTTTTTTGTTTTTTTACTAAATTGCATTCAGCTAGAAACCAAATATCTAATTTTTATTATTTTGTTAATAGTTGTTAATGCAAACTATCAAAGTTGACAGCTTGTCTTCCTAGACCTGAGACTGCTTGATGCCTTTCTAGTAAATACTCTTTACCATGTGTGTGTTTTGTATGGATGCTCATGTTTCTATGATGCCCAAAAAAGTAACTTTCCATTTTTCACAAACAGCAACTGATATTAAAAGGTCAATCAGATTAAATAAGGATTTTATACAGGACTATAATAATAAGAGCAGTTCTAAATACAAAGAACTTGAAGGACAATTTAATGGACTAGTAAGTATATTCTTTGCTCAATATGATTTCAGATTTTCAGCTGTTTGTGTTTTGATGCTTATAATTTCACCCACATCTATTTCCACAGCTTTCACAACAGTATAACATCAAAAATGGAGTCATTGCTGCTTTTGTGACTAACATCAGGTAATTAGCTTTAACAGTTGTCTAAAGTAAAATGTGTTAGTCTGAACGTGCTTCTGATCATAGTTTTGTTTCATTTGTTTTACAGACAAGGAAGTGTTATTGTGGACTTTACTATCAGGACATTTGAATATAACACACAGATGGCTGAGGCAAATAATAATCTCATTACCGCCATCGAAAGGGAAATTGCTCCTGTTCTGGATGGAAAAGTTCCAGAAGTCCAAAGTGAGTGCCCAGTGCTTTTTTGATTCTGTATTTAACAGGGAACCCCAAAAGGTTTGACTCAAGTCATGCAGTTTAGAAAATAGTTATCCCAGATATTGAACAAATGTATGTGAACTTTGAATTCAAGGGAAATTACAAAAATGTTCTCACTAAGTTTTCTGGCATGAGAAAACAGAAATGATTTTATTTAAGTACCTGGTTTTATCTGTATTTGACTCTCTCTGTAGGTGACACACCATTGACCTTAAACTCTGAGGTCATCTATACTGATGAAACCATGACACTGACATGTGCCCCCCCTGGTTTTAATTTGAAAGACGGGTTTAGTGTTAAATGGAAATTTAAAGGGTTGGAACTTTCACCATCACGAAGACATACGATTTCTTCTGTATATCCATTCACACTGGTTATTGCCCAAGTGATTCCTTTTGATGCAGGTAAGTTAAAGCCAACTTTATTTTAAAAAGCAATAAGTGAAAAGTTCATGTGGTTCTTTATTTCTTCACAAATATTTTAATTCATTCAATAGATTAAAAATACTTGATCACATTTTCTCATTTCCAACATGTGTAGGTTTGTAGGTGTGTAGAACAAATTCATCTGAATTTGAGAACTGAAAAAAACATTTAAACAAAGTGATGCATCACCTACAACTGTGCAAAAATAGAAATAATTGCCGTATTTATCTATGAAACAGGAACACTATCACACTGCAACATGGCTGTATTAAATTAGTTCTTTTAAAATGTTTTAACTTGTCTGACTTATGACCTCATGAAGACACAGGAAGAGCAACACTGCAGAATTAATTGTTAGTACAAGTAAATTAAGGAATTTCAGGCATACCACAACATTCTTGTAAAAATTCATAATCAGTGATATTATCCTGCAAGAATAGTCAGTTATTCGTTGTTGTTAGGGTGCAATTTACAGTTATAATCAAAACTGAGTTCAATAAGACACCAAAATTTGTCTCCTTTTATGACTGTAATAAATCTGACTTTTACTGACAACAAACTTTCAGTTTATATAAGACTTTTGGTTCATTCATGTAATTACTAATAATGATTTCCTTCATTTTAGGAACTTATGAATGCACATCAACACGAAAAGATATTATTGTCCATCAGAAAAGGGATGTGTTGCCAAGTAACATCAGATCTGCTCCCGTTATCAGTGTCAGTCGTACAGTTCTTGCTAAATGTGACCAAGGGAAGAGTGTACCACTTCAGTGCTGTGTCCAGTCCCCTTTCACACTCAAGTGGTATTCAGGAAATACACCATTACAATCAGGTATGCAGTAAATGATGAAATACACAAATTTCAAATACTCAGAAGCTTCGGACTGTCTTAATAATGTTTATCATAATTCAAAACGTTTGCAGATTCAACCCTGAACTGCATCACTTATCAATATCCAATGCAAAGCTGCACTCAAGAACAGAAAGCAACATTCACCTGCCAAGTTGACATTCCGCCGGGTTATGAAGAAAAAACAGTGCTGACTGTTTTTCTCAATCGTAAGAGCAAAGAGTGAAATTTTGTTAAATTCCTGCTGTTTTATTAGCATTTTGACCTGCATGTTTTTAAATTTTTAGCTATAATCTGTAAAGATGCTGAGTATGGAGAAGGAAGAGAAAATGACATAAAGGAAGGAAACTGTGAAGAAGGACAAACGGGAACCAAGACTGCCGTTTGTTTGGCTTCAGGAACCTGGAAACCTGTGAAAGACACCTGCATTATAACCATAATCAAAGATTTGCTAACTGAGTCATTGGTAGGTAGTTTCAATTTTACAAATATTGTGGATCTGAGAATCTAGTAATGCCTTAGAATCATGTCTAAGTTTCATTTACATTTGCAGTATGTGGAGACCTCATATATTCATGCATATTGACCAAGATGCTTTCCAGAGTAAAAACAAATACAGAACACAATGAAACAGAAACAAAAACTGATCAGAGAATGGCTTGCAACTCATAGGGAAGACTATGCTAGGCTGTTGGGCCAGCAACTGAAAAGGACTAATGGCCTCCACCTATGGAGGCCCCTCCAGCAGATATTTACTGGCTGACCATAACATTCTGCTGGGCTGAAGGGTTTTCTAAAGTGGTGTGAGAACATTCAGTGCTTTAAAAACAAGTTCCAACAATTTAAGTTGTATCCTGAGCTGAACTGGTGGATTTTTTTACTACTCTGTTGAAGTGGAGGGTGAAAGATCCAGACTGAGTGGAACGATGACTTACCAGAAGCATCAAACAAAATCCTTCTGGTTTTGCCACTATCTTTCTCTCTGTATCTCTATCTCTCTCTAATTATCTAATCTGTCTGTCTATCAAACATGGTATACAAAGCTTGGAATCAGACTATAATACATCATATGATGTTACCTGTGTCTTGAGGTCTATGGTTGTACCATTTTTGCAATATGTACATGTTTTTTGTAGACCTTATGAAGTTTTCATTTTAAGTCTAAGACCAGTAAAACCAGACAGTTGTCTTTGTCTAAGCTTAATGGATACATATGTGTATTTTTGCATGTAAACAAAAAATGGCACAAGTATAAACTTAAACTTGGAGGTATCTTCATTTGATGTATTTCAGTCTGATTTTATGATTTGCAGTAGAGGACCTGAACTTTACCCAGTTTCAGGAGGTTTTCCACTGGAGGACCTCTAACTGGTTCTGCCTCAATCCACCCCACTCACATTTATCTCCATTAGCAGATCTGGTGCTGCTCTATGTGGCTGTTCTCAGTTTTTCGTACCAACTTCTGGGGTAGTACTAGCCCCATCCAGCTAAGTAATATACAGAAGCCATTTGATTGACAGTTGACTGCATTTGTTGATTGGCTTGTGTTTACCTCACTGGAAACCCCAAACAACGTTATTCGTATAGTTCAGTTGTGGGCAGGTGAACATGCCGTCTGCTATCAAAGAGCTCCTCAGTCTGGAGGAACAATTATGAGTTTAATCATAAGCAGAGCCAAAAACGCGTGTTAAATTTTGTAGCTCACTGACGTGATTTAGCAGCTCTGCTTGCAGTTCATCGCTTTGAAGAACTGACTTCAATAAAAAAGACAAATGCTGTGGTCAGCTTTCTGACGGAGCTGCAGTTTTGTCCCAGCAGTGCAAAACAGCAGAACTACATAATACCAACTTGGTGTGATGTGAACCAGAACCTCAAGGTTTTTCAATGCTGAGTGTCATTCCAAATGTTAGTGGAGTGTTGACCCCAGCTGCTGTGCTCACTTCTCACCTATAATCTGTCAAATGTTTCAGCTCTTTTTATAACTCAATTGAGTTTACCAGTAATACAAAGCAGCTTACTGTGGTTCCTGGTTGCTCCTCTCAGTTCACACATCTGCCTCTATGTTCATAAGAAAAACTTAAGACGCGAGACCATAGGTCTGATGACCTGATTACAAAATCGATTCCTGTCTTTCAATCTTTTACCACATACATTTCTATAAAACTTATTAACAGTAACCTGTGCTTAGGAACAAAGTCCAACAACCAAACTACTTGTTCCTCCTAATCAGACCATTCCAGATGATTCCATCTTTGCTCACATGGGCTGTGGCACTTGAGTACAGACAACAGTGAAAGTCTTTCTTTTTGCAACTCAAAGCCTCAAAAATGTGGCTTTTTGACTTTCTAGGATAGAACCAATGTTCTCAGCTGGTGGTTTATAAATATCTCAGCATTCACATGGTACCTCTTTGCCTTTTAAAATCTGAAGTGGGAGAAAGTCAAGCCTATTTTCCCCATCATTGTCAGCTTGGTCAGATGGACCTAACAGTGACCTCTCTTCCAGGCACTGAACAGTTCATTTTCCCCCATTGTGACTGGCTCAATTATCCATTTGGTTAACATTTAAAGGCTTAAGATAATAACTTATCTTACTTTAGGTGACTGGTCAGTTACTACAAATCTGGTTTGCTCCTGCTGAAAAGGAACTCGTCTGATTCTTAATATTTTTACATATTTATGCAGTTTTTGTTTATATTGTCCTCGCATTTACTCAGGATTTGAAAAATGAAGAAGTTCCAGAATTTACAGGGAATTTAACTAAAGCTGTCAACGAGAAACAACAACAAGTCACTCAATCACCTGCAACAATCTCTGCCATTGTCAATATATTAACTACCATTGCACAAGTTTCAAAGAACGTAGAAGAAGGCGTCATGCAGGTACAGTGAATATGTTACATTCTATATAAACTTTGTAGCCAAGGTTTGAGAATGTTGTGGATTTTTATAACATATTTCTTCATCTACAGGATGTATTGAAAACTGTTGATGTCCTCATTAGTGACAATGCCAAGGAATCTTGGAGCTTTCTGAATACAGGTGAAACCCAAAATTCCAGCTCACTATTGCTGTTTTCAATGGAGACAATTTCAGAAAGACTGAATGGTTCATTTACAATAACTACTCAACGGATTCAGCTCAAGAGAACCAAATTTACAGACCCGATCAGTGATGTACTGAACTCCACAGTTACTATAGAAATTCCAGAAACAGGTTTCGACAATACATTTATCACCACCATTCTTTTCTCCTCCTTGGAAAACGTTATGCCACCACGGACCTCTGCATTTAACTTCAGCCTTTTTAATGAAACCAGCAATGAAACTTACCCCGAGAATGTTATCAATGCTGCTGTTCTGCTTGTCAAAATAAATGAAGCAGTTCACAATGTCAGCTTAAGCTACAACAAGCTCAATACCACCCTGGAACTGAATCCTCAGTGTGTCTTCTGGAATTTTAGTCTCTTAGATAATCTTGGTGCCTGGGATGACCAGGGCTGTGAGTTTGTTTCTGATATAAACGATACTGTGACCTGCACCTGCAACCATCTCACATCGTTCTCAATTCTGATGTCAACTGGCATCCCTGAAAAACTAAGAATATTACTGGATATAATGACATATTTCGGAGTTGGAATATCAATGGTCAGCTTAGTTATTTGTCTCATCATTGAAGGAATTGTATGGCGACCCCTTACCAAAAACAGCACTGCCTTTATGCGCCATGTTGCCATTGTTAACACAGCCCTGTCCTTGCTGATTGCTGACATCTGTTTCATCATTGGGGCCGCTATTTCAAAGAACCCCAAAGAAAACCCAGGCGAGGACTACAAAGTTCCAATTGGACCATGCAGTGCAACAACCTTCTTCATGCACTTTTTCTATCTCGCCATGTTCTTTTGGATGCTCGACTCAAGCCTGCTGCTGTTGTACCGGTCAGTCATGGTCTTCTCCCAAATGTCCAAATGGACCATGTTCGCCATTGGCTTGACTGTGGGATATGTTTGCCCTCTGATCATTGCTGTTACTACAGTAGCTGCCACTGCACCTGGGGGTGGATATGTAAGGGAAGATCAAGCTTGTTGGCTAAACTGGACAAAGACCAAGGCCCTCCTGGCCTTAGTGATCCCTGCTTTGGCCATAGTTGTGTTCAATATTTTGGTCATTATGGTGGTTTTGTACAAGATGCTCAGAAGACAAAGCACTGGAAATCAAGCCCAGGCAGATGAGAAAAATGTCCTGCTAGTCATTTTAAGATGTGTGGCTATACTGACTCCATTATTCGGACTGACCTGGTGTTTGGGAATTGGAACCATGGTGGACCCAACAAATGGAGGGATCCATGTTGCTTTTGCTTTCTTCAACTCATTGCAGGTACTTGCATTTAATCAGAAAAAGGATTGCAATTTTTTTTTTGGCATTTCAGTATTTATTTTTCAAATTTTTCTTGTACTCTGTTAATGAAATAATTTTTGACCTTCCTCAGGGTTTCTTCATTTTAGTGTTTGGGACATTATTCGATGCCAGGGTACGTTGACTTCTTAAAAGTTTTGCAATAATTATTTCCTTTGTGTTTATTTTGAACTATGGATATGCATGTACTAGTATTTTCTCCTAATAAAGGGGCAGACAGGTTTTCACACTAATAGCTGTCACAAACACAGAAAAAGAAAAATCTAAATTAGCCATATTTGAATTTAATCTTCATATTAAATATAAGGATAAGCAGTTTGGATGTGAAGGTGCCTGTTTGAAACATTCATAAATTTTAGTAAGGCAAGTTGACACACAACTTACAGTACTCTGGTCGTGATAGTAGCTTCTAGTGGCCGTTTTTGGTGATGATCCAGATGATCCTTCTCCACAAACTACCACAAACATTTGTGTTTAACTTTTGTAAATAAAACTTAGATGTCCACGTTTTTTAAACTGTCCACGTCCTATATTAGTCTTTCTGATTTTAGTGTATTCTGATATTTTAGTCTTTTTTCATCCTTTTCCACACAACTTCAAAGAATTATAAAAGCAAAAATTGGATGTTCAAGACTAAATTAATAAATTTCTCTCTGTCACTCACATTCAAAGACACTTTTTTTCTAATTTCAACTTGGTTCTTTTTGGATGTTTCATCACTCTCTAAAGAGCTGGTAGAATTTAACTGTTCCTCTGATGTAGCTTGACTCACTGCATGAACCACATTTATTTCCACCTCCCAGGAGATCAGGGGCATTCTTCCCACTAATTTCAACGTTTTGTACTTTACTTTCTTGGTCCAACCAGTTCTGTGAAATAAACATTTTACTACTAAAGAAAAACTCCTCACTGCAGTCAGCGATGTGGCTTTTGAAGCTTAGAAAACATTTCTCAACCATCATCACCCCAAGATTCTGATGAATGTATTTGAAGATTTTTCATAATTTTGACATTTTGCCAATTTCACAAAATTGGAAAAAAATCAAAAATAAAGTGAAAGAGTTTGTTTTATATCATTTTCACCCAGAAACAAATAACTAAAGAAATGATAAAAGAATAAAATCTCCACATAAAAAAAAAAACAAAACAAAACTCCCACACCCTTGTTGCAGGTGTAAAAGGCTTCTGACAGGAACTGCATTCAACTGTTGAATAAGGCTCATGTCTGGTTTGGTCTGTTATCCAAACTATGGGACTAGTAAATACATGGTGCTCAAATTTCTACAAAATCTAAGTCACCACAGAAAAGGAAATTAGCTTAGCTTAACAAAAATATCAAAATTAGTTATGTTGTATGCTGGATAGTTCACCCCTCCCCCCAAACGTATTAGTTTTTTTCTTTAACAAATATATTTATTTTCAGATCCGCTCTCTTGTTTTGCTACAAGTACCTGCATTAAGCACTACTTCTAATCGCACAAGGGTAAGTTCTAATTTGAAAACTAAAGATCACCAAAAATGTTTAAAAATCTATAATCTGATCAGTTTTACATTTTGGATTAGTGATATGTCAAAGAGCCTGCAATAGACCTGTGATTTCATTAAATATACACAATGCAAACTTTTAATTTCCACCTATTTCCTATTGTAGAGCACTATTGCAGGAACTTCCTCCAGTGGTGCAGAAAACGTCATAAACCGAATTTTTCGGAGAAGGGGTAAGTTGTTTTCATGTTCATTGTGATCCTTTTTGAATTTGAGTTCACTATAATGATTGATATGTTGTTTGTCTTCCAGGGGTGTACCGTGTTTCACCAGTTACAAACACAAGCAGCAACACTGACTTCTCACAGTCATACAGCAACATCTAAATCAGTTCAAATCATGTCTGCAGATTTACGCACAAAATTCCTCATTTTTTTATTTATTTGCAAACGCTGCTTTTTAAAGATAGAAAATGGTTATGATGATTTAAATAGTCCATGCTCCATTCCACAAACTTATGAAGGAAACTTAAATAGTATTTTAACACAGTGGCACATCTCGTTTTTACTACATGTCCCTTTACTGCTGTTTCTGACTTGATATTGTGAAGCCTACAGTTTCACAGTCAGTGTATAGGAGTTTTTACAGTACAATGCAGAGAGCTGAAAAGAAGGAAAATAATAATGTCCCCCCCCCCCCCTGAACTTTTCCACTAATGTTACACAAGATTATTTCATGGATGATTGAAAGAAAAGTTATGTAAAATATGACGACATAAAAACAGTCACATTAGGAATTTGGATTTAAAATTAAAGCAAAGATACAATGATGCCGCTTTAGAAAATGGAGCTAAGAAAGTATTTTTAAAAAATGTTGAAGGGTAATTCAAAAACTGAGTGAAATGTTAATCTCTATATAAATTCACATGAAATATGGATATTGGTTTGATTCCTATTCAAAGATATGGACATTAGATGAGTTTGACTTGGGTGATGATTAAGAACATTTTATCAGAAAAGCTCCAGATCCCAAAGGGTTGAAAATAAAACAGTTAATGAAGTGAAAGCTTAATGAACAAAAAACGTGTTCCCTTATATCCCACACTGAATGCACACAGTATGATCTGCTGAGCAGTTGTAGCAAATGCTTGGCTCAGTGGCTGCAGTAAATAAAGTTACTTTTCTTGTTTTCAGTTGGATGAGAGTATTTTAATGAGAAAAGTTGCAGAGGAACTTTTCTCATAATATATTAACATGTCCTAATGAAAATTCTTTATAGTTGCATTTGCTTAAAATATTATGTATTTTTGTGAAATCATAAATTAAACTCTTTGATACAACACAAAGGGCAGTATAAAGTGTTTACTTTTAAGTGTGTGTTTCCTGTCATCTCACACAGAAATGCTTCTTTTAAAGCTGATATTGCTGTTAGAACTAACAACTCACTTTAGAAAGGCACAACTGTCAAAACCATACTATAAATTAGGTCCATCAATTTAATAAGTACTAAAATAACTATTAAATTATGACAACTTAAAAGTAATTTTGTTGCAATTTAAAATATCTCAAGTGAGTGGGGAAAACTATCCTGAGGTTTAGAAGTTATTCGCTAATCATTTTTATGCCAAATTTAAAACTGTCTTTCATCTGTCGTTTTAATTACCCGTGTTGGCAAAAATTGCTCAGTTATTTTGCTGTAGTTTTTTTGTTTTGTTTTGTTGTTGTGTAAATAGTTCACTCTTACCTGACCAAATGAAAGTCGGTGCTTTCATTGCATCAACACAAAGTTATTTACTTATTTTAAGCTTTTGAAGAAAAGTGTCCAAGTTTTACAGACATTCAAACTCAGGTTATTTCCACTCACACATATTTCCATGATTGTTTCTTTCCAGTTTTGGAAAAAGTTGTTTTCATTTTCAAAACAATAAAGCTTGTAAGTGATTCAATCTTTGGCCGATGCTTGCTGTTCATTAATTTTGAGGCCATTTTCTGCTGCAAACTTTTCAGCAATCCACAGAAATCTGTCTTCCAGTAATATATGCAATGGACTGCTTTTGGATGGTTTTATTTGACTAGAGAACTTGCTTTAAAGGTGTAACCGTGAAGATTTTTTAAGACGCGAAGACTTTTTACCCTGTCAGGTTTGATGGAATGTTTTGATTCAGTACCGAAGACTCTTCCTTCTGGCTTTTTAATATATATTTTTTCTTTTTGTAACTAAAGCAGACATCAGCGGTTAGAAGGGTTTAATTGCTTTAATGCTGTTAATTTTTTTATTATAAGGAAGAGTATTTCACCTTCCTAAATAGGTAATACACCTATTTAGGAATAGGTATTTCACCTATACAAATAGGTGAACAAAGGGTAAATGAACAAAAATAAAATGTAAATTAAAAACTGAAAAAAATATTTTCCAAGCTAATACTCATTCTACATAGTTTCATAGCCTTTTCTTTGTCAAATGAAAATAATTTTATTTCTAAATCCAAGAGAGGTTATTGCATAAATTTGGTCAGAACTGTCCAAAGTTACGCATTGCCCTACTCGGCATGCGGAGAATCAACCAAAGGCGTCACCATCAGGACCTCAACTTGTTGTGCCCGTCTGATTTGCTGAGTCATCATCACGGCTCATCAATGCTTGTAAACCCAAACCAGTTACAATGTGTTTTGGTCAAACAGCTATTCCTCTGAAATGTCCGTTTGATGCTTGTGTTCAGAGGTAAAGTGAAAGGGATGGCTTTTAGGAAGGCACACAACTTTAAAAGGGAGGTCAAAAGGAAAGAAACAATGAAACAACCTTTCAACCAAAGGATACCTACTTTCACTTGCACATTGAACAATACTTGAAGCTGCATTCTCTAACTTTTTGTAAAAAAGCAAATATGCCGTTTCATTTTTTACATATTTGTTAAAACTGTCGTGACGGTATAATATGAGACAGAGGGTGAGCAACGTGTCCTCTTGGCTCTGACTGGCTGTCTCTAGGTGGCACTGGGAGAAGACAAAGGAGCTCTTTTTTTCCCAGATCTCTAAGTGAGGCCAGTTTCAGACTAAAGATTTTAAATTAAAATTGTGTTCATTTTGTAAACGTCTGTAAATCAGATCTCTTTTCCTTTTCGGCGGCTTGTCAGATGAATGTGCTACCACTCAGAGCAGGTTGAAAGACAGCGATTGGGGACAGAATACTTCTGACTGATCTACAGGTACAATTCCATTTTGACATTCTTGTCCTATATGAGATAAAAACATGAAGCCCAAGACGGCTGCAGTTAAGATGGTGATGCTGTGGTAGATAAGGACTCGCCACATTTGATAAAATGTCACAAATATAAAGCTAATTCAAGGAACTTCCTGTTGGGCCATGATGAACCTTCCAGGAACTCAGAGGCAGGGCTTGAGCATGACATGCCAGTCAACTGGAATTACTGGAACACTGCAAAGAAGTATGCAGAGGAAGGCTTTTATACAACAACTAGAAAAAAAATTTCTTTGGCATCTGTTAAAAGAAGCATAAAGAAAAAAAACTTGGCAAATCTTAAAGCTCTATAGCAGCAGAAACGGGAACAGCTGGAGCAAAGCAAGCACGGCAGCATGCTTTAATGATGATAGATGACAGGATAACATTTGAAACCAGATATTTACACACACTGAATAAAAAGATGAGCATGCAATTTTTTTTTCTTCCTCATGGTCTGAAGTTGAATCAGACCAAACTTCTTTTCAGGTCTGTCAGATTTACCAAACTTATTTCTGCTAAATACCAGAAAACCTGGTGAGAACATTTTTTAGAGATGGTTTATAAACTTTCCTTAAATTCAGAAGTCAGTCAGTATTTAATCAGGGTTAGCTGTCTTTTAGGCTGTGTTGTCAAAGTCATAGTTTACTAGACTTCTGGTCCATTCCTCTTGAGAGAACTGGTGTAGCTTAGCCAGGTTTGTAGGCCGCCTCAGATTTCACATCTTCCCACAGCTTCTCCATAGGACTGAGGTCAAACTGCCATTTGGCTTTTTATTTTTCTGTTGAAGTAAGAGCTTCTGTCTCGCTGAGTTGTCTTTCAGCCCATGTTGGTACAGGACCGTTTGACTGCAGATAGGACTGTTTTACCAACTACAGCAGCATCTACACCAGGTCTGTGAGTTTTGTTCTGGGTTCCGTCTGCTCATTTGAGGCCAAAACATATTCCTCTCTTATCTGGGACACAAAACCCGTCTCCTTCTTGAGCGGTATGATGGTTGTACTTTCCCATCATATCTATTCTTGCAGATAAATTTTTTGAACAGATGAATGCGATGCCTTCAAGCATCGGTAAATTGTTCGCATGGATGAACAAGATTTGTCTTTGAACAAGATATCTTAGCTGATTTCTTTTGACTTCCGCATTGTGTCAAACAAGAACACAGTGTGTTTAAGGTGTGGCCTTAAAATACATTGTCGTTCAAACTAACCTAAAACAAAAGAAGTTTGACAATTCAGACAGTGAGAAAGAATGTATGTGCTTTTTATTCAGTGTATGGAAACATCTGGTTTCAGCTGTATACTTTAAGCCGATTGTGCAAGTCTCAATCAATGCTTCTGCTTTCTGATCTTCCAAATCCACACCACCAGGATCCGCAGCAGGGACATCAGTGTTGAGGAGAGCTGCAAATAACAGGGAAACAAGGAAAGCAGAAACAGCCAGACACTTACAGTTAGTAAGGCAAGTTCTGAAAAGTCAGCTAAGTGGCAAGAACAACATAATTAATCTATTTGTGTTTCACTTGGTGAAGTTCCTGAAATAAATTGATTTTTTATATTATTAAGTAAATCTGCAGTTAAGCACTCCAAACCTTCTGAGTTCTTCATCTCAATTTAAGTTCTTAGTCATTTTATGCTGTCTTCAAAGGAGAAAAAAGTATTTAGGAAGGCGTGTATAAAAATTTACCTCATGGATTTTTTTGCGATAATTTTCTACTTGCAGGTAATAAAAGAAAACATGACAGTTTAATACAAACATGTAGTAAAATGTATGAAAAGTATGTTTAACACCTGGTTAAGGGTTAAATTTGTAAAGGTATTTTCAATCTGACAAAACAAGATTCGTCAGGGCGCATGTTCTAATTAATGGTAATGACTGCAGAGGCCCAGATCTAGCATAGCAGGCTGGAGACAGTTCAATCAGAAATAACCCAGCTTCTCTGCAGGCTGGAAGATACTAGCAAGAAAGGGATACATGGAACACCGCCTCCAAGCTGGTGTAGTGTACAGAAACGTCTCTGTGGAATATAAACTGGAAACTCCAGGGTCAAAGTGGAAAAACTAACCAAAAAAATTCTCACTACGCTTTCTGGCATTTAGCAAATAGAATAATTTTGGGAATTCTAACTAAACTAAAACAAGAGAATTGATCAGATTTAACTTCAGACAATGAGAAAAAAATTATGTGCCTTTTTCCCACCATTTCCCAAGTTGGTGGAAAATAACCGGACTCAAACAGACAAAATGGTGATGGGCAACCAACTCAAGGCCTCGTAGTTCTCATTCTTTCAGAGGAATGTTAATCTACAAATGGAATAGCATTCAGCAGAGACTGTAGGCCTTTAAATCACTTTTACACAGATCACCGTGATAACTTACCTCATTTCGCTGTTGACATTAACAAAGCATGAGGAGCGATGGAACCTGTTGAGTCACTGCCAGTGCACTGACTCTTCCTGGCTGTATTCCAGGAAGCTCTTTGTTGGCTGTTACTTAATGTCTTTATTGCTCTAGTCTGCTCTCTGCTGTCATTCACAGTGTTGCCTCAGCACACAGCACAGGATGCAAGACCGAGAGAAGAATTATGGTAAGTAGGCTGATTATTTTCTGCTGTTTGATTCACTCTGGAAGGTCTTTATACATAATGTGGTTTATGTGAAAAATATGGTGTTTTCTGTATGCTTTCCTGACACTGGAACAAAGAAAATCCATTTCATTTGTCGTAGAAGATTTACTTCTGCAAGCAGGATTACACTGAAGAGCTTCATGGCAGTTTTTTCTTACTAACCTCTTTACAGTTAACTCAGTTTTTGAGTGTTTAGCATTGTTAGATGATATTTTACACTGATGTGTGTGAAAATGTAACAGGAAAACAGAAAATAAGGTTAGAGCTTGTTGGAAAGTAATTAATTTTGATGCATCACATGACACTTTATGAAGGGAAAGAGAAATGGGCATGTCTGCATCTCTTTGGAAGGATATTCTTTTTCTGGACGTTTTCCGCTGTTCGTAGCTGCCGCTGTTAACAAATATGTTGCTGCTTTAATTTACTGATTGAAAAAAAAAATTGATCTCCGGCATGGTCACCCATATTTGGAGCTTTTGCCACATGTCTACCTTCTCTCTCAACCCGCTTTCTTGTCAGATCACTAACAGATAAAGGCCACAAGAGCCAAAAACCTTAAAATAAAAAAAATAAATATACATCTCTACTAAATCAAAGTAAACAGATTTTATTAAAAGTCGTAGGATAATAGAATTTATTCCTAAAATGTGCCCAGAATCCTTAAATGTGAGTGAAACTAAACCATCTAAATGTTGTCATCTCTTTTTTAGCATTTGGTGTAATGTTCTTACTAGGACCCCTTTTTGCTACGTTTGTTCTCGTAAATGAGTGAAGTGTCACTTGGATCATGAACCAAGTTTTTATACAACATCTTCAGTTTAACTGTCAATTCTAGATGTTCCAACATTACAAATTTCCCACACAAGGTCCTGAATTGATTAGGTCTTAATGTTTCACAGTCATTTATTACTTTATTATATATTATTTGTAACTTGTCTTTTGTTCATCTCATGTTTTATTGTTTTGGCTCAATAATTTAAGCAATATCAAGCTTAAACCAAACTATAAAACTGCTCGTCCTGATGTTTTTTTTGTTTGTTTTTTCTTCAAAACATCATCTTGAAGTCATTGTTATCAGCAGCTGATCAATACTAGGAACTATTGCTGTTCTATGTTGTTCTGGTTTCATCAGATAAAATTGATCCCACTATCAACCCTTTGGTGACTTGCTAGATAAGATTGTTCGTTTTTATAATTTTGTGTTCAGCTTTGTTTTCCCAGCACTTTGCTTATATAAGTAAAAGTGGCTTGTCTTTATAAAAAACCGAAACAAAAAAATATTTTTATGATTTACACTTTAATTTCTGACAAGATCGAAATCCCCCGTGAGATTAATTTAGGATGTGAAGTGAAAATAAATGCTAGATTTGATGAGATGTTATGACTTGAACAAGAAAATGTCCGTCATGCAAAAAATGTATGCTTGCTCTGACTCTGATAGCATAACTTCTTTAACACCTTTTACACCCGAGACTGTTGCTGCTAGCAAAACTACCTCTTTTCAGAGCAGACAGAAACCCAGAGAAGGGTGAAAAACAGCTGTTTTATGAATGCATAACCCTGGTTACACATTAATTGGTCAGAACTACTCTATAAACATAACATAAATGTATATATTTTTTACCCACTTCCTCTCAGGTTTCATTCTGACAGCAGAAGGATAATATTCTCCTGCATATTCAGCATATGAACAGCATATTCTCCAACATGCTGTTCAGCAACACTGAATTTACTGGAAACACAACCAATGCTGCGTGGCATCTTGGTCTATTTCAGCTGAAGTCATTTTGAAGAGTACAAGTCACTGAAGGTGTGTATAATAATAAAACACTGTGAAGTAGTCTGAAAACATACCGGCAACCACTTGGATTGTCAGTTCTCAAGACTTACTACTCAAATCTGATTTATTTCATAGATATAGAAGAAACAAAATCTAAAAGGACATTTTAAACAGTGATGTGGTGGTCACTTGCTGTTTTAATGTTTTTAATCCTGAATATGGGTCAGAATTGATCCTAAAATTTCCAAACATAACTCAAATCTAAGCATCTTTTCAGCGGTGGGTAGCTGGTTGAATTGCTTTTAAGAGCCAATGTATTGCATTTTTCAAATCTTCCTGTCACATATCCTGGATCGGCCTAGGAACCTATTAATAAATGACTAACTTAAATCAGATTATATTCTAGTAGGAAAAGCTCTAAAGCATCTTATACAGTCTCCATCATAGATCAGAGCTGTCCACTTCCAAAAGTATGTGTACCCTTAGGAGTGAGCTTATTTATTTCTATTTATTTTATCAGAATAATTAATCTTATGTTAATCAATGACAATACACTTTTGGAAAGTGTATTCACAAAACCTAAATGGATGTTCTTTTTTCCCCCTCATTGTCCTTCTCTCATTTCCTTGAAAGGAATGGCCTTATGTCTGAAAACCTTGACCATCTTTGCCCTTGTAGTGATTGTGCTTATTTTGGAAACAAGGAACCATAACTTTCAGTTTCACTTTCCTGCTCTGGATTATCTGGTAAGGCCACTTTATTTAGGTCACTAAACAGAAAATATGGGATTTGAGCATTTCTATTTTTAGGTAAATAACTGTTATTTATACTTTTCATCTGCCCTAGGTGCAGGAAGAAGAACAAATTCTTCCTCACATACGGCAGGAAAGAAGTGGTTAGTGCAAAGAGAGAAGACTGAACATGAATTAATTGCTCATATTCAATATTACGTCTTAGATTTTTTATTTTATTTTTTAAAAGATCCAACATTGACATGAATCTTTTCTGATGTTAATCCTTGCAGTACTTTCAGACCCCAGGATTTACTCTGCAAACATTTTATTAAATGCATCGAACGTGGAAACCTATGAGCAGCTGCTGTCAACCCTGAACACCACCAGTTATCCTCTCCAGCTTGATAACACCACAGAGATCCAGGATATTACTGTTACAACAGGTGAGTGACGGCTGTAACACAAACAGCAGCAGTAACAACATTACATAGTCATCTTCTTCTCATCTCTCCTCACACAGTTTGTGTCTCCACTGAAACTGGTTTCCAGTGTGAGTGTGAAGAGCAGTTTGCTTGGCCGTACAGCACCTGCATCGCATATGGAGCTTGTGATTCCATATCCAGCGGCGTCTGCAAATGCATCTCAGCGATTCCAGCTGACGGCTCTTCCTGTCAGCTGATCTCAGGTAATCACAGCTAAAGAAATGCAGTGGCATACGTATTCTGTATTATAATGTATTTTATAATTTATCCTGCATGAGTGCACAATTAATAGCCCTGTGAGCAGTTAGTTGTCATTATTTACCAGCCAGCAACTGACTCTTAAAAGTCAAAATTACTCATCTGTCAGAAGGGTGCAGTACTCTTGAAACAGTCTGTACCAGTTTCTAATAACATTTTAATAAAAAAGGAAATAAATGAGAAAGATTTGAAAAGAATCAAATGTGAGAATCCCACTAGGAAAATGATTGAGAAACTCTGGTGATACTATTTGGTGTTTGTGATGTTGAGATGTTTATCCAGACAGACTGACTTATGTACGGAAGCCGAGAGCTTTTTGTTCTCTGCGTAATTTTTTTCCGACAGTTTTTCTCGAGATAATGAGCTTATCTCAAGAAAACAAAGTTTGTTTGAGATGATTGGTTTGTGTGTGTGTGTATATGTGTTAAGCCTGATTCCATCCCACAAATGGATGCTACATGACTATATGCTATAGGACTTATAGCATGGCAAGTTTGTTTATCAGTGTCAGGTGCGCCATGATCTGACATTTTCAGCTCGAGTCCCTTCTTAGCCAGACTTTAAGAACACTGAGAAACCTATCATGTGCATTCAAGAGAGGATAATCATCTCATTATTTCAAGTAAACAGTCAGTTATTTTGTGATAACATAAATATGTTGTCATATTGATTAAATGTGAGTGTGACTGCTCTCAGCTTCTGTTGGAAATCTCTTTCAAAAGTGGCTAAAAGATTGTGTCTAGATGTACGTACAATCACCATCAGACTTCAGACTAGCAGCATCACCATGCATGCTGCACCTTCTAGACTGATTTAGTGAAAGACTCAATAATCAAGAATAATTTTGCTGTCAATTCACAATTATGCCATATTGTGTTCTATAACTGAATGTAACATTTTACTGTTGCAATGCAAACAAAGGCAGGTCTTAGTCATAACAGGGCCTTTACAATGCACAGCCATTTCAAATCTACAGTTATGTTACACTTTACTGTATTTAGTGATGTAAAAGACTTCTAGACACTGATCGATATCTTCACTGCAATTCTTGTGCTAAAGTACAAACTTAAACAGAACAAACATTAAAAAAATTCTGTAAACAATATAATCAGAGAAATGTGAGGTTCAGCCCCATCTTATTTTAGCTACCCAATTGTAATGCTACTCACACAAACAAAATCCAAATCATACATAACTCCTATTTCCACTGCCTTCCAGAGCTGCTGGTTCAAACTGAATATGTGATCGATCTGGAGCTGAATTTAACGGACATCGCAACAGTGGACTTCCTTAGACGCCTCCTGAGTAATAGCAGCGATTTTCTAACCCAGAGTCCAACAGTGAATGTCACACAGCTTGACCTCTCTACAGGTAACAGAGGAGCATCATGGGAATACCTGGAAAGTCCCCCGTTGGAATCTTGATTCATTAAATGTTTGTTTCCTGCAGTTTGTTCTCCAATCAGTGGTGATTACCAGTGCAGATGTGAGGATCAGTATCGTTGGCCATGTGACCAGTGTGTAACATATGGATCATGTGACAACATCACTGGTGACACATGTGGATGCATCAGTGGCATTCCTGCTGATGGACAGTACTGCCAGGCTGAGGATCATTACAGTGAGTTGTTCCATAAAACCTTCAAACCCTTAAATTTCATCTAAACATTTAGGTTTATCTAAAATGTCTTTGTCTTTGTATAAATCACATTTCCTAAGCAAACTAGTTTCAGCAATGTTACAGAGAATTTAAGGAATGACAGTATCTGAATGGCTGCCATTAGAAACCAGAAATGAAAAAAATAAAGAACAATAAAACGTTTTGCTGACACTGGCCTCATGTAGGCCAGTACCAGCATAAATGAAGATGTGGTAAGGTTTTTATCAGAAAATCTTGGACGCATTTCCTCATTGTTTAAGTTTACCAGCATGCACCAGTACCAGCACTTTTCATTGCGTAGGCCTTCTGGGAATGTTTCCAGTGTTGAAACAGGTGTTACATTAGATCAGGGGAGGTTTCCCCTACACTAATTTAACAAAACTCAATACAAATGCACACAGAGCAAAATATAGGAATAAACTATAGAATGATATGGGAAGACTGTCATAATAATTACTTGACATGGCAAGATCTGAAGTGAAATAAAAACACAAATATTGATATACATTTAGGTAAAAAAATATCCATCCATCCAATTTCTTACACCCTTGTCCCTAAGTGGGGTCGGGAGGGTTGCTGGTGCATGTCTCCAGGTAAAGTTCTGGGAGAGAGGCAGGGTCACCCTGGACAGGTTGCCAGTCTGTCACAAGGCAGTAAAAAATTATAAATTTTATTTTTCAAAAGAAAGACAAGATATTGTTGAAAAAGTGCCACGGGTTTGTTGAAACCACGCCAAATACTTAGAAGAATTTTAGTAATTCTTTTACACTGAACACATTTGATAAATCCATGGATGCCGATGCGTCAGAGAGTTCATGTAGATAAACAGGATTCTCATGAGGTCATGTGATGCTTCCTAGCCAATGGCATGCAGAGATTTATGGTAAAAATTTGTTTGCTTCCTTTCATTAGAACCTAAAAACTTTTCCAAATGTGTTACTTTTTTTGAATTCTAGATACCTTTGGCTAAATCAGAGCGAATGTGTAATGCATCAAGTTTGTTCTTTTGAGGTCTATTAACGAGTATAAAAAAACCCAAACCTAACTCCTGTTTCCACTGCCTTCCAGAGCTGCTGGTTCAAACTGAATATGTGATCGATCTGGAGCTGAATTTAACGGACATCGCAATAGTGGACTTCCTTAGACGCCTCCTGAGTAATAGCAGCGATTTTCTAACCCAGAGTCCAACAGTGAATGTCACAGAACTTGACCTCTCTACAGGTAAGAAGAGGAGCATCATGGGAAATCCTACAAAGTCCTACGTTGGAATCTTGATTCATTAAATATTTGTTTTGTCTGCAGTTTGTTCTCCAATCAGTGGTGATTACCAGTGCAGATGTGAGGATCAGTATCGTTGGCCATGTGACCAGTGTGTAACATATGGATCATGTGACAACATCACTGGTGACACATGTGGATGCATCAGTGGCATTCCTGCTGATGGACAGTACTGCCAGGCTGAGGATCAATACAGTGAGTTGTTCAATAAAACCTTCAAACCATTTATTTGTTTTTACTATGTTGATCTGAAAAAATAAAAACATACTCGTTTTTATTTCTCTGCTAATGAGTTTCGTTGATAATGTGCATGTGAATTATTTTCTTTACAGACTTTACATCATGTCCTGCTACAACACGACCTCCAGGTAAGATCGAAATGCAGCACGGCCACAAACAAAAACAAAAACACATCATGGACAGGAAAAGTGTGGGATTGTCAATATGTGTTCATTTAAATTAACAGAGGAATACATTTAAAAATTTCATCTAAACATTTAGGTTTATCTAAAATGTCTTTGTCTTTGTATAAATCACATTTCCTAAGCAAACTAGTTTCAGCAATGTTACAGAGAATTTAAGGAATGACAGTATCTGAATGGCTGCCATTAGAAACCAGAAATGAAAAAAATAAAGAACAATAAAACGTTTTGCTGACACTGGCCTCATGTAGGCCAGTACCAGCATAAATGAAGATGTGGTAAGGTTATTATCAGAAAATCTTGGACGCATTTCCTCATTGTTTAAGTTTACCAGCATGCACCAGTACCAGCACTTTTCATTGCGTAGGCCTTCTGGGAATGTTTCCAGTGTTGAAACAGGTGTTACATTAGATCAGGGGAGGTTTCCCCTACACTAATCTAACAAAACTCAATACAAATGCACACAGAGCAAAATATAGGAATAAACTATAGAATGATATGGGAAGACTGTCATAATAATTACTTGACATGGCAAGACCTGAAGTGAAATAAAAACACAAATATTGATATACATTTAGGTAAAAAAATATCCATCCATCCAATTTCTTACACCCTTGTCCCTAAGTGGGGTCGGGAGGGTTGCTGGTGTATGTCTCCAGGTAAAGTTCTGGGAGAGAGGCAGGGTCACCCTGGACAGGTTGCCAGTCTGTCACAAGGCAGTAAAAAATTATAAATTTTATTTTTCAAAAGAAAGACAAGATATTGTTGAAAAAGTGCCACGGGTTTGTTGAAACCACGCCAAATACTGAGAAGAATTTTATTAATTCTTTTACACTGAACACATTTGATAAATCCATGGATGCCGATGCGTCAGAGAGTTCATGTAGATAAACAGGATTCTCATGAGGTCATGTGATGCTTCCTAGCCAATGGCATGCAGAGATTTATGGTAAAAATTTGTTTGCTTCCTTTCATTAGAACCTAAAAACTTTTCCAAATGTGTTACTTTTTTTGAATTCTAGATACCTTTGGCTAAATCAGAGCGAATGTGTAATGCATCAAGTTTGTTCTTTTGAGGTCTATTAACGAGTATAAAAAAACCCAAACCTAACTCCTGTTTCCACTGCCTTCCAGAGCTGCTGGTTCAAACTGAATATGTGATCGATCTGGAGCTGAATTTAACGGACATCGCAATAGTGGACTTCCTTAGACGCCTCCTGAGTAATAGCAGCGATTTTCTAACCCAGAGTCCAACAGTGAATGTCACAGAACTTGACCTCTCTACAGGTAAGAAGAGGAGCATCATGGGAAATCCTACAAAGTCCTACGTTGGAATCTTGATTCATTAAATGTTTGTTTCCTGCAGTTTGTTCTCCAATCAGTGGTGATTACCAGTGCAGATGTGAGGATCAGTATCGTTGGCCATGTGACCAGTGTGTAACATATGGATCATGTGACAACATCACTGGTGGCACATGTGGATGCATCAGTGGCATTCCTGCTGATGGACAGTACTGCCAGGCTGAGGATCAATACAGTGAGTTTGTCTGGAGTTTGTTATATTGAAAATTTAGGATAAATCTTTAGATTCAGGTTATTGATGGGAGGCCTTGTTCTACTGGGGCTAACTGAGAGTGAGAGCAAAACCATTTTCCTCAGGAATGTCAGAGAATGGATTTGTGTCAAGCACTTACTCCTATTCTGTCTTCATCTTTACAGACTTTACAGCATGTCCAATCACCACAACAACTCCACAACCAACAAGTAAGACAGAAAGCATGGTTCATGTTGATCAGTCACTCAACAGTACATATTTGAAAGGGTTATATTGATATTTGTCTTGTTTCTTATTCATTTCTTCTTTCATTTGTGCTTCTACAGGTCCACCAGTCTTCCGTCAGTACCAGCTCTCCATTGAGCTGAACTCCACAGATGTTACAACTGTAGAAAAGCTGAGGAACATCAACAACACCATCAGCATCAACAGGAACTTACGAATCTCTGATGTTAACATTACTACAGGTTGGACTAAACAGTTTTCAGTGGATTCTGAGGCTTGAACAGAAACATTTGAACCAATTTCAATAAAATAAACTGCTGCATGTTGTGAAACTGATCAAATATTACCTTTGTTTTGTCTGCAGTTTGTTCTCCAATCAGTGGTGATTACCAGTGCAGATGTGAGGATCAATATCGTTGGCCATGTGACCAGTGTGTAACATATGGATCCTGTGACAACATCACTGGTGACACATGTGGATGCATCAGTGGCATTCCTGCTGATGGACAGTACTGCCAGGCTGAGGATCAATACAGTGAGTTTGTCTGGAGTTTCTTGGAATGACAATTTAGGATAAATCTTTATGTATCATGTAATGTCCAGGAATCAAGAAACAGGTCAGACTTGCATGAAACACAGTACTAAGAGATCATTTTACACATTTAACACAAATGAAGAAAATAAAATCTCTTATGTATTTGAAGAGATAATATAGTTGGATCCTGACTGTTGTCAGCACCTTTCCTTGAATCTTGATCTGTGTCTGATGGTTTGCTCTCTCATACACTGTTTTGCTGTCTAGACATCTAACTTATTGAAACTTTAGCTTCTATTGTGCATTTGAGTTCTTGATAAATACTATTCTGTATCATCATTTGATTTTTCTTAGTGAATGAGCATTTTTAGTTCTTTAAGGTACAATAACATAATGCATCTATAGTTGTTTGGTGTCCCATGACTTAATGCCAAATCAAATTACATTTCTGTGCCAGTACCTCTTAAATTTTGCGGTTATTTAAGCATCTAACAGCACCATCTTAAAACAGCGCCACATGTTATTAAAGTCTTGCAATACTATTGGATAATAAAAATATGTGTAGGATAAAAGGATAGGCTTCAACTAATTAAACACCTATCTTAAAGGCCAGATGGAAAACTGGCTACTAACCATAGTAACAATCTAACCAGAAGTAGTAATTTAAGCTAATGCCAGTGTTTTTTTATTGCACATTAAATTTGCACAATTATATATACTTTTTTGACTAATTAATTGGCATACGTACCATAACTGGTGCCAAAAAACCATATCTGCAAGTCTTGCTGTCGTTGTGTGTGGTGGCCATATTGGATTTTGACAATTGGTTTGGTCAGCTACCTGGTGGTTTTTAAATTGGAATTCTGACATTTTGTGCCTTTCGCCTAATATTTAAAACTTGGAACGTTGAAACTCAGGTTATTGATGGGAGGCCTTGTTCTACTGGAGCTAACTGAGAATGAGAGCAAAACCATTTTCCTCAGGAATGTCAGAGAATGGATTTGTGTCAAGCACTTACTCCTATTCTGTCTTCATCTTTACAGACTTTACAGCATGTCCAATCACCACAACAACTCCACAACCAACAAGTAAGACAGAGAGCATGGTTCATGTTGATCAGTCACTCAACAGTACATATTTGAAAGGGATACATTGGTATTCATCCTTTTTCTTATTCATTTCTTCTTTTCATTTTGTTCTTTTTCTTGTCCACCAGTTTTCCGTCAGTACCAGCTTTCCATTGAGCTGAACTCCACAGATGTTACAACTGTAGAAAAGCTGAGGAACTTCAACAACACCATCAGCATCAACAGGAACTTACGAATCTCTGATGTTAACATTACTACAGGTTGGACTAAACAGTTTTCAGTGGATTCTGAGGCTTGAACAGAAACATTTGAACCAATTTCAATAAAATAAACTGCTGCATGTTGTGAAACTGATCAAATATTACCTTTGTTTTGTCTGCAGTTTGTTCTCCAATCAGTGGTGATTACCAGTGCAGATGTGAGGATCAGTATCGTTGGCTGTCTACAGTACCAGCTTCCATTGAGCTGAACTCCACAGATGTACAGCTGTAGAAAGCTGAGGAACATCAACACCATCAGCATCAACAGGAACTACGAATCTCTGATGTTAACATTACTACAGGTTGACTAACAGTTTTCAGTGGATTCTGAGGCTTGAACAGAAACATTTGAACCAATTTCAATAAAACAAACTGCTGCATGTTGTGAAACTGATCAAATATTACCTTTGTTTTGTCTGCAGTTTGTTCTCCAATCAGTGGTGATTACCAGTGCAGATGTGAGGATCAGTATCGTTGGCCATGTGACCAGTGTGTAACATATGGATCCTGTGACAACATCACTGATGACACATGTGGATGCATCAGTGGCATTCCTGCTGATGGACAGTACTGCCAGGCTGAGGATCAATACAGTGAGTTCATCTGGAGTTTCTTGGAATGACAATTTAGGATCAATCTTTATGTATCATGTAATGTCCAGGAGTCAAGAAACAGGTCAGACTTGCATGAAACACAGTACTAAGAGATCATTTTACACATTTAACACCAATGAAGAAAATCAAATATCTTATGTATTTGAAGAGATAATATAGTTGGATCCTGACTGTTGTCAGCACCTTTCCTTGAATCTTGTTCTGTGTCTGATGGTTTACCCTCTCATAGGCTGTTTTGCTGTCTAGACATCAAACTTATTGAAACTTTAGCTTCTATTATGCATTTGAGTTCTTGATAAATACTATTCTGTATCATCATTTGATTTTTCTTAGTGAATGAGCATTTTTAGTTCTTTAGGGTACAATAACTTAATGCATCTATAGTTGTTTGGAGTACAATGACCTAATGCCAAATCAAACTACATTTCTGTATCGGTACCTTTTAAATTTCATGGTTAGATAAGCACATACATCTAAAAACAGCACCAACTGTTATTAAATTCTTGAAATACTATTGGATAATAAAAATACGTGTAGGATAAAAGGACAGGCTTCAACTAATTAAACACCTATCTTAAAGGCCAGATGGAAAACTGGCTACTAACCATAGTAACAATCTAACCAGAAGTAGTAATTTAAGCTAATGCCAGTGTTTTTTTATTGTACATTAAATTTGCACAGTTATATATACATTTTTGACTAATTAATTGGCATACGTACCATAACTGGTGCCAAAAAACCATAACTGCAATTATTGCTGTCGTTGTGTTTGGCTGCCATATTGGATTTTGACAATTGGTTTGGTCAGCTACCTGGTGGTTTTTAAATTGGAATTCTGACATTGTGTGCTTTTAGCCTAATATTTAAAACTTGGAACATTGAAACTCAGGTTATTGATGGGAGGCCTTGTTCTACTGGAGCTAACTGAGAATGAGAGCAAAACCATTTTCCTCAGGAATGTCAGAGAATGGATTTGTGTCAAGCACTTACTCCTATTCTGTCTTCATCTTTACAGACTTTACAGCATGTCCAATCACCACAACAACTCCACAACCAACAAGTAAGACAGCATGGTTCATGTTGATCAGTCACTCAACAGTACATATTTGAAAGGGATATATTGGTATTCATCCTTTTTCTTATTCATTTCTTCTTTCATTTGTGCTTCTACAGGTCCACCAGTTTTCCGTCAGTACCAGCTTTCCATTGAGCTGAACTCCACAGATGTTACAACTGTAGAAATGCTGAGGAACTTCAACAACACCATCAGCATCAACAGGAACTTACGAATCTCTGATGTTAACATTACTACAGGTTGGACTAAACAGTTTTCAGTGGATTCTGAGGCTTGAACAGAAACATTTGAACCAATTTCAATAAAATAAACTGCTGCATGTTGTGAAACTGATCAAATATTACCTTTGTTTTGTCTGCAGTTTGTTCTCCAATCAGTGGTGATTACCAGTGCAGATGTGAGGATCAGTATCGTTGGCCATGTGACCAGTGTGTAACATATGGATCCTGTGACAACATCACTGGTGACACATGTGGATGCATCAGTGGCATTCCTGCTGATGGACAGTACTGCCAGGCTGAGGATCAATACAGTGAGTTTGTCTGGAGTTTCTTGGAATGACAATTTAGGATAAATCTTTATGTATCATGTAATGTCCAGGAATCAAGAAACAGGTCAGACTAGGACAAAAATATACATATTGTGATCATTTTAATACATTTAACAAATGTGGAGAGGAATGACTGTTGTTCTCTTTCAACCTTGTGTGTATGAGGTTGTTTTCTCTGTCAATATACTGGCTTCCTGTCCAGTTCTGTCTCTTAATTGTTAATAGGCAGAGGAAGAGATGGTGCCTTTTGTTACCTGAAACAAATTATTTTTTATTGAAAGTCACTTTTATTTATTTTAAATCTTCCTCAATCATCATTTCATTATTTTTCTTAATTCTTCTTAAACTTCGATTTGCACTTACTGCCCAATCAAAATATATTTCTGCATCAGTATCTCTTATATGTCACAGTTAGATAAGCACATACATCTAAAAACACCTCCACCTGCTATTAAAGTATTGCAATAAAATTGGATAATACAAATACCTGTAGATTAAAAGAATACGCTTCAACTAATTAAACACCTAGCTTAAAAGCCAGATAGAAAACCAGCAGTGTTTACTGTGCTAAACAAGGCTAACAATAGATGTAGCAATTTAAGCTAATTGCAGGGTTTGTTTGAGTTTTGTCTTTTTAACTTTGCACAACTATGTTTATGTTGTTGACTGATGTAAAGGCATACAACCAATAACTGCTGCCAAACGCATGTCGCTATGTGTGCTAGCCATAATGGATTTTGAAAATGAATTAGATCACCAACCTGTGACTTTTTGGTTGGAATTCTGACATTAGGTGCCTTTCTCCTAATATTTATAACTTGGAACGTTGAAACTCAGGTTATTGATGGGAGGCATTGTTCTACTGGAGCTAACTGAGAATGAGAGCAAAACCATTTTCCTCAGGAATGTCAGAGAATGGATTTGTGTCAAGCACTTACTCCTATTCTGTCTTCATCTTTACAGACTTTACAGCATGTCCAATCACCACAACAACTCCACAACCAACAAGTAAGACAGAGAGCATGGTTCATGTTGATCAGTCACTCAACAGTACATATTTGAAAGGGATATATTGGTATTCATCCTTTTTCTTATTCATTTCTTCTTTCATTTGTGCTTCTACAGGTCCACCAGTTTTCCGTCAGTACCAGCTTTCCATTGAGCTGAACTCCACAGATGTTACAACTGTAGAAATGCTGAGGAACATCAACAACACCATCAGCATCAACAGGAACTTACGAATCTCTGATGTTAACATTACTACAGGTTGGACTAAACAGTTTTCAGTGGATTCTGAGGCTTGAACAGAAACATTTGAACCAATTTCAATAAAATAAACTGCTGCATGTTGTGAAACTGATCAAATATTACCTTTGTTTTGTCTGCAGTTTGTTCTCCAATCAGTGGTGATTACCAGTGCAGATGTGAGGGTCAGTATCGTTGGCCATGTGACCAGTGTGTAACATATGGATCCTGTGACAACATCACTGGTGACACATGTGGATGCATCAGTGGCATTCCTGCTGATGGACAGTACTGCCAGGCTGAGGATCAATACAGTGAGTTTGTCTGGAATATGTTGGATTGACAATTTAGGATAAATCTTTATGTATCATGTAATGTCCAGGAGTCAAGAAACAGGTCAGACTTGCATGAAACACAGTACTAAGAGATCATTTTACACATTTAACACCAATGAAGAAAATCAAATATCTTATGTATTTGAAGAGATAATATAGTTGGATCCTGACTGTTGTCAGCACCTTTCCTTGAATCTTGTTCTGTGTCTGATGGTTTACCCTCTCATAGGCTGTTTTGCTGTCTAGACATCAAACTTATTGAAACTTTAGCTTCTATTATGCATTTGAGTTCTTGATAAATACTATTCTGTATCATCATTTGATTTTTCTTAGTGAATGAGCATTTTTAGTTCTTTAGGGTACAATAACTTAATGCATCTATAGTTGTTTGGTGTCCAATGACTTAATGCCAAATCAAATTACATTTCTGTGCCAGTACCTCTTAAATTTTGCGGTTATTTAAGCACATACATCTTAAAACAGCGCCACATGTTATTAAAGTCTTGCAATACTATTGGATAATAAAAATATGTGTAGGATAAAAGGATAGGCTTCAACTAATTAAACACCTATCTTAAAGGCCAGATGGAAAACTGGCTACTAACCATAGTAACAATCTAACCAGAAGTAGTAATTTAAGCTAATGCCAGTGTTTTTTTATTGCACATTAAATTTGCACAATTATATATACTTTTTTGACTAATTAATTGGCATACGTACCATAACTGGTGCCAAAAAACCATAACTGCAAGTCTTGCAGTCATTGTTTGTGGTGGCCATATTGGATTTTGACAATTGGTTTGGTCAGCTACCTGGTGGTTTTTAAATTGGAATTCTGACATTGTGTGCCTTTAGCCTAATATTTATAACTTGGAACATTGAAACTCAGGTTATTGATGGGAGGCCTTGTTCTACTGGAGCTAACTGAGAATGAGAGCAAAACCATTTTTCTCAGGAATGTCAGAGAATGGATTTGTGTCAAGCACTTACTCCTATTCTGTCTTCATCTTTACAGACTTTACAGCATGTCCAATCACCACAACAACTCCACAACCAACAAGTAAGACAGAAAGCATGGTTCATGTTGATCAGTCACTCAACAGTACATATTTGAAAGGGTTATATTGGTATTCATCCTTTTTCTTATTCATTTCTTCTTTCATTTGTGCTTCTACAGGTCAACCAGTCTTCCTTCAGTACCAGCTGTCCATTGAGCTGAACTCCACAGATGTTACAGCTGTAGAAAAGCTGAGGAACATCAACAACACCATCAGCATCAACAGGAACTTACGAATCTCTGACGTTAACATTACTACAGGTTGGACTAAACAGTCTTCAGTGGATTCTGAGGCTTGAACAGAAACATTTGAACCAATTTCAATAAAACAAACTGCTGCATGTTGTGAAACTGATCAAATATTACCTTTGTTTTGTCTGCAGTTTGTTCTCCAATCAGTGGTGATTACCAGTGCAGATGTGAGGATCAGTATCGTTGGCCATGTGACCAGTGTGTAACATATGGATCCTGTGACAACATCACTGATGACACATGTGGATGCATCAGTGGCATTCCTGCTGATGGACAGTACTGCCAGGCTGAGGATCAATACAGTGAGTTCATCTGGAGTTTCTTGGAATGACAATTTAGGATAAATCTTTCTGTATCATGTAATGTCCAGGAATCATGAAACAAGTCAGACTAGGACAAAAATATACATATTGTGATCATTTTAATACATTTAACAAATGTGGAGAGGAATGACTGTTGTTCTCTTTCAACCTTGTGTGTATATGGTTGTTTTCTCTGTCAATATACTGGCTTCCTGTCCAGTTCTGTCTCTTAATTGTTAATAGGCAGAGGAAGAGATGGTGCCTTTTGTTACCTGAAACAAATTATTTTTTATTGAAAGTCACTTTTATTTATTTTAAATCTTCCTCAATCATCATTTCATTATTTTTCTTAATTCTTCTTAAACTTTGATTTGCACTTACTGCCCAATCAAAATATATTTCTGCATTAGTATCTCTTATATGTCACGGTTTGATAAGCACATACATCTAAGAACAACTCCACTTGCTATTAAAGTATTGCAATAAAATTGGATAATAAAAATACCTGTAGAGTAAAAGAATACGCGTCAACTAATTAAACACCTAGATTAAAAGCCAGATAGAAAACCAGCAGTGTTTACTGTGCTAAACAAGACTAACAAAAGATGTAGCAATTTAAGCTAATTGCAGTGTTTGTGTCAGAGTTTTGTCTTTTTAACTTTGCACAACTATGTTTATGTTATTGACTGATTTAAAGGCATACAACGAATAACTGCTGCCAAACGCATGTCGCTATGTGTGCTAGCCATAATGGATTTTGAAAATGAGTTAGATCACCAACCTATGACTTTTTAGTTGGAATTCTGACATTAGGTGCCTTTCTCCTAATATTTATAACTTGGAACGTTGAAACTCAGGTTATTCATGGGAGTCCTTGTTCTACTGGAGATAACTGAGAGTGAGAGCAAAACCATTTTTCTCAGGAATGTCAGAGAATGGATTTGTGTCAAGCACTTACTCCTTTTCTGTCTTCATCTTTACAGACTTTACAGCATGTCCAATCACCACAACAACTCCACAACCAACAAGTAAGACAGAAAGCATGGTTCATGTTGATCAGTCACTCAACAGTACATATTTGAAAGGGATATATTGATATTTGTCTTTTTTCTTATTCATTTCTTCTTTCATTTGTGCTTCTACAGGTCCACCAGTCTTCCGTCAGTACCAGCTGTCCATTGAGCTGAACTCCACAGATGTTACAACTGTAGAAAAGCTGAGGAACATCAACAACACCATCAGCATCAACAGGAACTTACGAATCTCTGATGTTAACATTACTACAGGTTGGACTAAACAGTTTTCAGTGGATTCTGAGGCTTGAACAGAAACATTTGAACCAATTTCAATAAAATAAACTGCTGCATGTTGTGAAACTGATCAAATATTACCTTTGTTTTGTCTGCAGTTTGTTCTCCAATCAGTGGTGATTACCAGTGCAGATGTGAGGATCAGTATCGTTGGCCATGTGACCAGTGTGTAACATATGGATCCTGTGACAACATCACTGGTGACACATGTGGATGCATCAGTGGCATTCCTGCTGATGGACAGTACTGCCAGGCTGAGGATCAATACAGTGAGTTTGTCTGGAGTTTGTTGAATTGACAATTTAGGATAAATCTTTCTGTATCATGTAATGTCCAGGAGTCAAGAAACAGGTCAGACTTGCATGAAACACAGTACTAAGAGATCATTTTACACATTTAACACCAATGAAGAAAATCAAATATCTTATGTATTTGAAGAGATAATATAGTTGGATCCTGACTGTTGTCAGCACCTTTCCTTGAATCTTGATCTGTGTCTGATGGTTTACACTCTCATACACTGTTTTGCTGTCTAGACATCTAACATATTGAAACTTTAGCTTCTATTATGCATTTGAGGTCTTGATAAATACTATTCTGTATCATCATTTGATTTTTCTTAGTGAATGAGCATTTTTAGTTCTTTAGGGTACAATAACTTAATGCATCTATAGTTGTTTTGAGTACAATGACTTAATGCCAAATCAAATTACATTTCTGTGCCAGTACCTCTTAAATTTTGCGGTTATTTAAGCACATACATCTTAAAACAGCGCCACATGTTATTAAAGTCTTGCAATACTATTGGATAATAAAAATATGTGTAGGATAAAAGGATAGGCTTCAACTAATTAAACACCTAGCTTAAAGGCCAGATGGAAAACTGGCTACTAACCATAGTAACAATCTAACCAGAAGTAGTAATTTCAGCTAATGGCAGTGTTTTTTTATTGTACATTAAATTTGCACAGTTATATATACATCTTTGACTAATTAATTGGCATACGTACCATAACTGGTGCCAAAAAACCATAACTGCAAGTCTTGCTGTCGTTGTGTGTGGTGGCCATTTTGTATTTTGACAATTGGTTTGGTCAGCTACCTGGTGGTTTTTAAATTGGAATTCTGACATTGGGTGCCTTTCGCCTAATATTTAAAACTTGGAACATTGAAACTCAGGTTATTGATGGGAGGCCTTGTTCTACTGGAGCTAACTGAGAATGAGAGCAAAACCATTTTCCTCAGGAATGTCAGAGAATGGATTTGTGTCAAGCACTTACTCCTATTCTGTCTTCATCTTTACAGACTTTACAGCATGTCCAATCACCACAACAACTCCACAACCAACAAGTAAGACAGCATGGTTCATGTTGATCAGTCACTCAACAGTACATATTTGAAAGGGATATATTGGTATTCATCCTTTTTCTTATTCATTTCTTCTTTCATTTGTGCTTCTACAGGTCAACCAGTCTTCCTTCAGTACCAGCTTTCCATTGAGCTGAACTCCACAGATGTTACAGCTGTAGAAAAGCTGAGGGACATCAACAACACCATCAGCATCAACAGGAACTTACGAATCTCTGATGTTAACATTACTACAGGTTGGACTAAACAGTTTTCAGTGGATTCTGAGGCTTGAACAGAAACATTTGAACCAATTTCAATAAAAAAAACTGCTGCATGTTGTGAAACTGATCAAATATTACCTTTGTTTTGTCTGCAGTTTGTTCTCCAATCAGTGGTGATTACCAGTGCAGATGTGAGGATCAGTATCGTTGGCCATGTGACCAGTGTGTAACATATGGATCCTGTGACAACATCACTGATGACACATGTGGATGCATCAGTGGCATTCCTGCTGATGGACAGTACTGCCAGGCTGAGGATCAATACAGTGAGTTCATCTGGAGTTTCTTGGAATGACAATTTAGGATAAATCTTTATGTATCTTGTAATGTCCAGGAATCAAGAAACAGGTCAGACTTGCATGAAACACAGTACTAAGAGATCATTTTACACATTTAACACAAATGAAGAAAATAAAATCTCTTATGTATTTGAAGAGATAATATAGTTGAATCCTGACTGTTGTCAGCACCTTTCCTTGAATCTTGTTCTGTGTCTGATGGTTTACCCTCTCATAGACTGTTTTGCTGTCTAGACATCAAACTTATTGAAACTTTAGCTTCTATTGTGCATTTGAGTTCTTGATAAATACTATTCTGTATCATCATTTGATTTTTCTTAGTGAATGAGCATTTTTAGTTCTGTAGGGTACAATAACTTAATGCATCTATAGTTGTTTGGTGTCCAACGACTTAATGCCAAATCAAATTACATTTCTGTGCCAGTACCTCTTAAATTTTGCGGTTATTTAAGCACACACATCTTAAAACAGCGCCACATGTTATTAAAGTCTTGCAATACTATTGGATAATAAAAATATGTGTAGGATAAAAGGATAGGCTTCAACTAATTAAACACCTAGCTTAAAGGCCAGATGGAAAA
Organism: Poecilia reticulata; assembly: GCF_904066995.2. Classification (NCBI taxonomy): domain Eukaryota; kingdom Metazoa; phylum Chordata; class Actinopteri; order Cyprinodontiformes; family Poeciliidae; genus Poecilia; species Poecilia reticulata. The sequence goes on along the minus strand of NC_088850.1, from coordinate 21,857,603 downwards.
CTGGCTACTAACCATAGTAACAATCTAACCAGAAGTAGTAATTTCAGCTAATGGCAGTGTTTTTTTATTGTACATTAAATTTGCACAGTTATATATACATCTTTGACTAATTAATTGGCATACGTACCATAACTGGTGCCAAAAAACCATAACTGCAAGTATTGCTGTCGTTGTGTGTGGTGGCCATTTTGTATTTTGACAATTGGTTTGGTCAGCTACCTGGTGGTTTTTAAATTGGAATTCTGACATTGGGTGCCTTTCGCCTAATATTTAAAACTTGGAACGTTGAAACTCAGGTTATTGATGGGAGGCCTTGTTCTACTGGAGCTAACTGAGAATGAGAGCAAAACCATTTTCCTCAGGAATGTCAGAGAATGGATTTGTGTCAAGCACTTACTCCTATTCTGTCTTCATCTTTACAGACTTTACAGCATGTCCAATCACCACAACAACTCCACAACCAACAAGTAAGACAGAAAGCATGGTTCATGTTGATCAGTCACTCAACAGTACATATTTGAAAGGGTTATATTGATATTTGTCTTGTTTCTTATTCATTTCTTCTTTCATTTGTGCTTCTACAGGTCCACCAGTCTTCCGTCAGTACCAGCTGTCCATTGAGCTGAACTCCACAGATGTTACAGCTGTAGAAAAGCTGAGGAACATCAACAACACCATCAGCATGAACAGGAACTTACGAATCTCTGATGTTAACATTACTACAGGTTGGACTAAACAGTTTTCAGTGGATTCTGAGGCTTGAACAGAAACATTTGAACCAATTTCAATAAAACAAACTGCTGCATGTTGTGAAACTGATCAAATATTACCTTTGTTTTGTCTGCAGTTTGTTCTCCAATCAGTGGTGATTACCAGTGCAGATGTGAGGATCAGTATCGTTGGCCATGTGACCAGTGTGTAACATATGAATCCTGTGACAACATCACTGGTGACACATGTGGATGCATCAGTGGCATTCCTGCTGATGGACAGTACTGCCAGGCTGAGGATCAATACAGTGAGTTTGTCTGGAATATGTTGGAAATGACAATTTAGGATACATCTTTATGTATCGTGTAATGTCCAGGAATCAAGAAACAGGTCAGACTAGGACAAAAATATACATATTGTGATCATTTTAATACATTTATCAAATGTGGAGAGGAATGACTGTTGTTCTCTTTAAACCTTGTGTGTATAAGGTATTTTTCTCTGTCAATATTCTGTCTTCCTGTCCAGTTCTGTCTCTTAATTGTTAATAGGCAGAGGAAGAGACGGTGCCTTTTGTTACCTGAAACAAATTATTTTTTATTGAAAGTCACTTTTTTTTATTTTAAATCTTCCTCAATCATCATTTCATTATTTTTCTTAATTCTTCTTAATCTTCGATTTGCACTTACTGCCCAATCAAAATATATCTCTGCATCACTATCTCTTATATGTCACAGTTAGATAAGCACATACATCTAAAAACAACTCCACCTGCTATTAAAGTATTGCAATAAAATTGGATAATACAAATACCTGTAGAGTAAAAGAATACGTGTCAACTAATTAAACACCTAGATTAAAAGCCAGATAGAAAACCAGCAGTGTTTACTGTGCTAAACAAGGCTAACAAAAGATGTAGCAATTTAAGCTAATTGCAGGGTTTGTTTCAGAGTTTTGTGTTTTTAACTTTGCACAACTATGTTTATGTTGTTGACTGATGTAAAGGCATACAACCAATAACTGCTGCCAAACGCATGTCGCTATGTGTGCTAGCCATAATGGATTTTGAAAATGAATTAGATCACCAACCTGTGACTTTTTGGTTGGAATTCTGACATTAGGTGCCTTTCTCCTAATATTTATAACTTGGAACGTTGAAACTCAGGTTATTGATGGGAGGTCTTGTTCTACTGGAGCTAACTGAGAGTGAGAGCAAAATCATTTTCCTCAGGAATGTCAGAGAATGGATTTGTGTCAAGCACTTACTCCTATTCTGTCTTCACCTTTACAGACTTTACAGCATGTCCAATCACCACAACAACTCCACAACCAACAAGTAAGACAGAGAGCATGGTTCATGTTGATCAGTCACTCAACAGTACATATTTGAAAGGGATATATTGGTATTCATCCTTTTTCTTATTCATTTCTTCTTTCATTTGTGCTTCTACAGGTCCACCAGTTTTCCGTCAGTACCAGCTTTCCATTGAGCTGAACTCCACAGATGTTACAACTGTAGAAATGCTGAGGAACATCAACAACACCATCAGCATCAACAGGAACTTACGAATCTCTGATGTTAACATTACTACAGGTTGGACTAAACAGTTTTCAGTGGATTCTGAGGCTTGAACAGAAACATTTGAACCAATTTCAATAAAATAAACTGCTGCATGTTGTGAAACTGATCAAATATTACCTTTGTTTTGTCTGCAGTTTGTTCTCCAATCAGTGGTGATTACCAGTGCAGATGTGAGGATCAGTATCGTTGGCCATGTGACCAGTGTGTAACATATGGATCCTGTGACAACATCACTGGTGACACATGTGGATGCATCAGTGGCATTCCTGCTGATGGACAGTACTGCCAGGCTGAGGATCAATACAGTGAGTTTGTCTGGAGTTTGTTGAATTGACAATTTAGGATAAATCTTTATGTATCATGTAATGTCCAGGAGTCAAGAAACAGGTCAGACTTGCATGAAACACAGTACTAAGAGATCATTTTACACATTTAACACCAATGAAGAAAATCAAATATCTTATGTATTTGAAGAGATAATATAGTTGGATCCTGACTGTTGTCAGCACCTTTCCTTGAATCTTGTTCTGTGTCTGATGGTTTACCCTCTCATAGGCTGTTTTGCTGTCTAGACATCAAACTTATTGAAACTTTAGCTTCTATTATGCATTTGAGTTCTTGATAAATACTATTCTGTATCATCATTTGATTTTTCTTAGTGAATGAGCATTTTTAGTTCTTTAGGGTACAATAACTTAAAGCAACTATAGTTGTTTGGAGTACAATGATTAATACCAAATCAAACTACATTTATGTATCAGTACCTCTTAAATTTCACGGTTAGATAAGCATCTAACAGCACCATCTAAAAACAGCACCAACTGTTATTAAAGTCTTGCAATACTATTGGATAATAAAAATACGTGTAGGATAAAAGGATAGGCTTCAACTAATTAAACACCTAACTTAAAGGCCAGATGTAAAACTGGCTACTAACCATAGTAGTAATCTAACCAGAAGTAGTAATTTCAGCTAATGGCAGTGTTTTTTTTTATTGTACATTAAATTTGCACAGTCATATATACATCTTTGACTAATTAATTGGCATACGTACCATAACTGGTGCCAAAAAACCATAACTGCAATTCTTGCAGTCTTTGTGTGGCAGCCATATTGGATTTTGACAATTGGTTTTTGTCAGCTACCTGGTGGTTTTTAAATTGGAATTCTGACATTGTGTGCCTTTCTCCTAATATTTAAAACTTGGAACATTGAAACTCAGTTTATTGATGGGATGCCTTGTTCTACTGGAGCTAACAGAGTGAGAGCAAAACCATTTTTCTCAGGAATGTCAGAGAATGGATTTGTGTCAAGCACTTACTCCTTTTCTGTCTTCATCTTTACAGACTTTACAGCATGTCCAATCACCACAACAACTCCACAACCAACAAGTAAGACAGAAAGCATGGTTCATGTTGATCAGTCACTCAACAGTACATATTTGAAAGGGATATATTGGTAATCATCCTTTTTCTTATTCATTTCTTCTTTCATTTGTGCTTTTACAGGTCCACCAGTCTTCCGTCAGTACCAGCTGTCCATTGAGCTGAACTCCACAGATGTTACAGCTGTAGAAAAGCTGAGGAACATCAACAACACCATCAGCATCAACAGGAACTTACGAATCTCTGACGTTAACATTACTACAGGTTGGACTAAACAGTTTTCAGTGGATTCTGAGGCTTGAACAGAAACATTTGAACCAATTTCAATAAAACAAATTGCTGCATGTTGTGAAACTGATCAAATATTACCTTTGTTTTGTCTGCAGTTTGTTCTCCAATCAGTGGTGATTACCAATGCAGATGTGAGGATCAGTATCGTTGGCCATGTGACCAGTGTGTAACATATGGATCCTGTGACAACATCACTGGTGACACATGTGGATGCATCAGTGGCATTCCTGCTGATGGACAGTACTGCCAGGCTGAGGATCAATACAGTGAGTTTGTCTGGAGTTTGTTGAATTGACAATTTAGGATAAATCTTTATGTATCATGTAATGTCCAGGAGTCAAGAAACAGGTCAGACTTGCATGAAACACAGTACTAAGAGATCATTTTACACATTTAACACCAATGAAGAAAATCAAATATCTTATGTATTTGAAGAGATAATATAGTTGGATCCTGACTGTTGTCAGCACCTTTCCTTGAATCTTGTTCTGTGTCTGATGGTTTACCCTCTCATAGGCTGTTTTGCTGTCTAGACATCAAACTTATTGAAACTTTAGCTTCTATTATGCATTTGAGTTCTTGATAAATACTATTCTGTATCATCATTTGATTTTTCTTAGTGAATGAGCATTTTTAGTTCTGTAGGGTACAATAACTTAATGCATCTATAGTTGTTTGGTGTCCAATGACTTAATGCCAAATCAAATTACATTTCTGTGCCAGTACCTCTTAAATTTTGCGGTTATTTAAGCACACACATCTTAAAACAGCGCCACATGTTATTAAAGTCTTGCAATACTATTGGATAATAAAAATATGTGTAGGATAAAAGGATAGGCTTCAACTAATTAAACACCTAGCTTAAAGGCCAGATGGAAAACTGGCTACTAACCATAGTAACAATCTAACCAGAAGTAGTAATTTCAGCTAATGGCAGTGTTTTTTTATTGTACATTAAATTTGCACAGTTATATATACATCTTTGACTAATTAATTGGCATACGTACCATAACTGGTGCCAAAAAACCATAACGAAAGTTACGTACGTAACTACGGTTCTATGAATCCCGGATGAGCGCCAGAGGGCGGTGCTGAAAGCACTGAATGTTCCCTTCGCGCATGCGCTGTTCGAGCAATAATGTCAACAGAGTCACACCTGTGACATATTGAATGATCAATCAGAGGCTATATAGCATTACGTCATCCGAGGTTCTGTTCCTTAAGAATCTTCTCGCGAAAACGCAAGGATTCTAAGTGACAGAGAATCTCTGGCGGTCATCCGGGATTCATAGAACCGTAGTTACATACATATCTTTCGTTCTATTTCATCCCTACTGACCGCCAGAGGGCGGTGCTGAAAGCACTGAATGACTAATACCAGCGATGTCACAAGGAATCCTGAGCACAAACCTCACTGAGGAGACCCAGAGGACACTTGTAAAAGAACCTGGTCTAGAGGATGAGGGGAGGTCACACTCACATTGTAAAATCTAGTGAATGTGCTTAGAGAAGCCCATGATGCAGCAGCACATAGCTTCCAGTGGAACTCCTCTCAAGGCTGCCCAGGAAGTGGAAACACTCCTGGGAGAGTGTGCCTTCATGCCGGCTGGCCGGGCCGGCGCCCTGCAGTGTAGGTGTGACAGATGACATCCACACTAGGAGACGCTGTGTAGAAAGAGGGCAACCTAATCTAGGGCCCCCATAACACAAGAACAGCTGGTCTGAGCATCTCATAGCAGCAGTGGCTGCATTATACACCAGCAATGGTCTCACTGGGCACAGCAACTCAGAACCATCGCCAGGTTCCCCTGCTGTAGGTTGAAAACGCACCAATCTCAATGGTTGGTTAAAAGAGGAATGAGAAAATACTTTAGGGACAAACGCCAGGTTTGGCCACAAGGCATCATCAGAACCATCTGAACTCCATTGGAGACATGATGGGCTGATAGAAGGCACGTAGCCCTCTTAGCTGAGACAATAGCCAACAAAAAGGCAGTCTTGCACAACAACCACTTGAGGCCCACCTAAATGGAGGGTGGCATAGAGCACTGAGGACCAAGGACAGGTCCCAGATGGGCTCGCGGAACCAGTGGCAGGTGCAGTCTACGAACACCACACACAAAAAAACGGAAACCAGATTATGGGTCCCCACTGTACAGCCATCAAGGTCAGCATGACTAGATGATATAGTCACTACATATACCTTAAGTGTCGAAGGAGACCGGCCCTTATCAAGAAGAGACTGAAAGACTCCAAAAGAGTGTGTACCACACTGGCGACTGGATCATCAATACAAGCAGAACACCCAAGGGAAAACAGACGCCAGCTGTTTCCATATTGCTGACGGGTTGAGGTGCCTATCGGGACCCGAATACCCAGTCAGCTACTATTAAAGCCTCCCAGTGGCCACACCCACAGCTGGAGGCGTTGAGGATCAGAATGCCATATCCAACCCCCCAACTGAGACAGTAAATTCCTCCTGGTTGGAAGACACAATGGGACCTTGTGACCCAGGTTCCATAGAAGTGGGAAGCATGGCCGTGCCGGCCAATACTTTGGCCCTCCTGGAGAACTCTGGAGAGTCTGCCAAATCAAGGAAAGGGGTGGAAAGGCATATAGGATGACCCTGGGCCAAGGATGGCCAAGGCGTCCTGGCCCAGTGCACCCGCGGCCCCTGTAAGGAAAAACCATGGACAGCAACGGGTCGACTCCTCTGTGGCAAACAGGTCGACCTCTGCCTCATTGAAAAGGTCCCAGATCACGCGTACTATCTCGCCATGGAGGGACATAGTAAAAGCCAAGCTCTCCCAGAGCTGCAAAGGGTGCAGTGACAGCATGCCAAAGGGTACAACTCGAGTAACCATGTTAGTTTGCTTAGCAGCTGCAGGAAGGCGACGCAAGGAAGCTGCCTGTCCTGCCTGAATTGACGCAGCTGGAGAATGTCATTCACCCTCTGGACACATGGGTTGGCTGTCATGGGGGGAGAATCCAGAAGCAATCCAAGAAAAGTGGCTGACTGCGATGGAACCAGACAGCTCTTCAAGTTCATCTTGATGCCCCCTTGGGGCGCATAAGCGAGCAGGCGACTTGTATCGCTAGATGCATGTTCTCGGCAGGGTGCAGAGAAGCCAATCGTCAAGGTATAGCAGAACCTACATGCCATGGCCATGCATAAGAGAGAGGGCTGCCTTCACGCACAGTGAGAACACCCTCGGAAAAGGGAGAGGCCAAACGGGAGCGCACGGAACTGCCAGTGGCGACCCAGATAGGCAAACCTGAAAAAGGCGGTGATGTTCCGCCGTGATAGGTACATGAAAGTACACATTCGTAAGATCGATTGATGCAAGCCATTCTCCCGTTGTCACAGCCTGAAGAACCTCTGCTGTTGTGAGCATGTGAAAAGGCAGGACCTTCAATACTGTCAAGACCCCCGATATTCAAAATGGGACGAAATCCGCCTGTCATTTTCGGCATGAGGAAATACAATGAATATTAGCCTCTGGGTCGCCGTAGAGGATCCACTGCCTTGATTGCACCCTTGGCCAGGAGGACCCTGGCCAAGGGCTTGAGCTTCCACCGGGTCGGTGATGATGGTCAACCTGACCCAACGTGAGATGTGAGGCCACCGCCAGAACTGTAGCCAGTAACCATGGGTTGGAGTGGCAACCACCCATGGATCCACAGCGAGAGCAACCCAGTAACTAAGCTGCTGACGAAAAAAAAAATCATCTAATGGCTGGTCTGGCGGCCTCAGATCCTCTGCCCACAGCGCCTGGGATCCTGGGGGGCCGGCGGCCAAGGTCTGGCCCGGGTGTGTCTGGTCGGTTGGCGGACTGGCTCACGAAAGTCCCTGCTGGGTCTCTGCTGCACATCACGAGGGTAAGACCACCAGGCCGAACAGCTGAAAGCTGGGGCCAGCTGATGGGCACCTCCGATTATGAAAAGGAGGGGACCTACCCTTGCCGAGGCCTGAAAGCCGTAGCCTAGTCCAATGCGCAGAAAGGGCAACCCTGAGGTGCGCCAAGGAATTGCCAATGCGGCCGGCATGTGCTCCGGTATTCCGAGTTACAGAGGAAGCCATCTGTAATACAACAATGAGCCCGCGGGCACCAAACATCACTACGTAGGGCTTCGTCCAGAGACACAATGAGCGGGGCAATAGCAGGTTTGACTGCAGGCATGTGATCCAAGCCTGTCTGGACCAGCTCATGCATAGCTGCCAACACTTGACCATCGGTAGAGAGATGCGAAAGGCTCTAGGGTCCCTCCGACAAGCATGCAACTCCCCGAGGTACTCCTCCATAGGAGGAGCCAGAGATTGGAGGCCTCAGTTCGGCGCTTAGAGCGCCTAGGAGTGGCCACCTGACTAGAAGGCGGAAGGTCATTCACATACATAGGGTGTAACTGGGACAGTCAAGCCACATTCACCACATGGGGCCTGTAGCAGCAGTTTATCAGTTGTCTCACAGAGCTTTAACCAGGTGATCATGCCTGAGGCAGGCAGGGCACAGGTCATGACCATCATCCGCCTGAAGCACAGCCCCGCAATCAGAACAGTGGGAGCCATTCATGTCCAAAACTGAAGTGAGTCCCACCACAGGCAGACAGCAGACTTACGATTGGGAGAGGGGGCGGAAAGCACTACCATCACCAATTATAATAAAAGAGACACTGTCAGCTAAGGGTAGAAAAAATAAAACTGAGAGGAAGCGATAACGCTGCCCTCGCCAATTAAATACGCATGGAGGGGTACCAGAGGCTTGCCAAAATCGGGAGAGAGGGCAAAAACCTGTCTCCAATTGGAGCAGCAAGCGGAAAGTCGGGTGAGCCCAACACAAAACTATGATCACAAGATCGGCTGAAATTGGGAGAGGGGGCGAGACGCAACTGTCACCAATTACAGAAAAACCCGCAGACCAACGACAGGTAGACAGGTCAGCCACATTCAGCATAGGATGCAAAACCGAGATTGGGAGAGGGGGCGGAGAACGCTACCGTCACCAATCACAGCAGCAGCAAACTAAGAGTCAGGGGAGCTCAACACAAAGATACAATTGGCTGAAATTGGGAGAGGGGGCGAGATGCTACCATCACCAATTACAGAAAATCCAGCGGACCAACGACAGGCAGATGTGGTCAGCTACGTCGAGTATAGGATGAAAAACACATCAAGATTGGGAGGGGCCGGAGAACACTGCCATCACCAATCAAAGCAAACGAAGAGTCAGGTAAGATTAACACAAGGCTATGATCAACGAGATCAGCTGAAATTGGGAGAGGGGGCGAGACTCCACCATCACCAATTACAGAAAAAAAACAGCGGACCAACGACAGGCAGACGTGGTCAGCTACATCCAGCATTAGATGAAAAACGGATCAAGATTGGGACAGGGGGCGAAAACGCTGCCGTCACCAATCACAGAAAAAACAGCGGACCAACGACAGGCCAATGTGGTCAGCTACATCCAGCATTAGATGAAAAACGGATCAAGATTGGGAGAGAGGGCGAAAACGCTGCCGTCACCAATCAAGAAAAAACAGTGGACCAACGACAGGCCGACGTGGTCAGCTACATCCAGCATTAGATGACAGACAGATCAAGAACAATAAGAATTTGCTTATAAGGTCGGCGAAAATTAGGCCAATTAAGACGAAACATCAAACTTAATAGCTAACACCGTTAGCTAAGCTCCAACATGTGTACAAACACAGTGGTTATAAGTTGGGAGAGGAGGCGTAAACGCTGTCATCACCAGTAAACAGTACCTTAAACGAAGATCCGTCGCAGCCCTCGGAGGGCGATATACCGCAACTCCGGCCAACAGGCAGTTGGGCGTCCAACGACGGCGAGAAAATCAAGGCCTACGCCATACAAGCGAACAGCACGCGAGAAGAAAAAAGGAACAGAACCTCGGATGACGTCATGCTATATAGCCTCTGATTGATCATCCGATATGTCACAGGTGTGACTCTGTTGACATTATTGCTCGAACAGCGCATGCGCGAAGGGAACACTCAGTGCTTTCAGCACCGCCCTCTGGCGGTCAGTAGGGATGAAATAGAACTGCAATTCTTGCTGTCGTTGTGTGTGCTAGCCATATTGGATTTTGACAATTGGTTTGGTCAGCTACTTGGTGGTTTTTAAATTGGAATTCTGACATTGGGTGCCTTTCGCCTAATATTTAAAACTTGGAACGTTGAAACTCAGGTTATTGATGGGAGGCCTTGTTCTACTGGAGCTAACTGAGAATGAGAGCAAAACCATTTTCCTCAGGAATGTCAGAGAATGGATTTGTGTCAAGCACTTACTCCTATTCTGTCTTCATCTTTACAGACTTTACAGCATGTCCAATCACCACAACAACTCCACAACCAACAAGTAAGACAGAGAGCATGGTTCATGTTGATCAGTCACTCAACAGTACATATTTGAAAGGGATATATTGGTATTCATCCTTTTTCTTATTCATTTCTTCTTTCATTTGTGCTTCTACAGGTCCACCAGTTTTCCGTCAGTACCAGCTTTCCATTGAGCTGAACTCCACAGATGTTACAGCTGTAGATAAGCTGAGGAACATCAACAACACCATCAGCATCAAAAGGAACTTACGAATCTCTGATGTTAACATTACTACAGGTTGGACTAAACAGTTTTCAGTGGATTCTGAGGCTTGAACAGAAACATTTGAACCAATTTCAATAAAATAAACTGCTGCATGTTGTGAAACTGATCAAATATTACCTTTGTTTTGTCTGCAGTTTGTTCTCCAATCAGTGGTGATTACCAGTGCAGATGTGAGGATCAGTATCGTTGGCCATGTGACCAGTGTGTAACATATGGATCCTGTGACAACATCACTGGTGACACATGTGGATGCATCAGTGGCATTCCTGCTGATGGACAGTACTGCCAGGCTGAGGATCAATACAGTGAGTTCATCTGGAGTTTCTTGGAATGACAATTTAGGATAAATCTTTATGTATCTTGTAATGTCCAGGAATCAAGAAACAGGTCAGACTAGGACAAAAATATACATATTGTGATCATTTTAATACATTTAACAAATGTGGAGAGGAATGACTGTTGTTCTCTTTCAACATTGTGTGTATATGGTTGTTTTCTCTGTCAATATACTGGCTTCCTGTCCAGTTCTGTCTCTTAATTGTTAATAGGCAGAGGAAGAGACGGTGCCTTTTGTTACCTGAAACAAATTATTTTTTATTGAAAGTCACTTTTATTTATTTTAAATCTTCCTCAATCATCATTTCATTATTTTTCTTAATTCTTCTTAAACTTCGATTTGCACTTACTGCCCAATCAAAATATATCTCTGCATCACTATCTCTTATATGTCACAGTTAGATAAGCACATACATCTAAAAACAACTCCACCTGCTATTAAAGTATTGCAATAAAATTGGATAATACAAATACCTGTAGAGTAAAAGAATACGCATCAACTAATTAAACACCTAGATTAAAAGCCAGATAGAAAACCAGCAGTGTTTACTGTGCTAAACAAGGCTAATAAAAGATGTAGCTATTTAAGCTAATTGCAGTGTTTGTTTCAGAGTTTTGTCTTTTTAACTTTGCACAACTATGTTTGTGTTGTTGACTGATTTAAAGGCATGCAACCAGTAACTGCTGCCAAACGCATGTCGCTATGTGTGCTAGCCATAATGGATTTTGAAAATGAGTTAGATCACCAACCTATGACTTTTTAGTTGGAATTCTGACATTAGGTGCTTTTCTCCTAATATTTATAACTTGGAACGTTGAAACTCAGGTTATTGATGGGAGGCATTGTTCTACTGGAGCTAACTGAGAATGAGAGCAAAACCATTTTCCTCAGGAATGTCAGAGAATGGATTTGTGTCAAGCACTTACTCCTATTCTGTCTTCATCTTTACAGACTTTACAGCATGTCCAATCACCACAACAACTACTCAACCAACAAGTAAGTCAGAAAGCATGGTTCATGTTGATCAGTCACTCAACAGTACATATTTGAAAGGGATATATTGATATTCATCCTTTTTCTTATTCATTTCTTCTTTCATTTGTGCTTCTACAGGTCCACCAGTCTTCCGTCAGTACCAGCTGTCCATTGAGCTGAACTCCACAGATGTTACAGCTGTAGAAAAGCTGAGGAACATCAACGACACCATCAGCATCAACAGGAACTTACGAATCTCTGATGTTAACATTACTACAGGTTGGACTAAACAGTTTTCAGTGGATTCTGAGGCTTGAACAGAAACATTTGAACCAATTTCAATAAAATAAACTGCTGCATGTTGTGAAACTGATCAAATATTACCTTTGTTTTGTCTGCAGTTTGTTCTCCAATCAGTGGTGATTACCAGTGCAGATGTGAGGATCAGTATCGTTGGCCATGTGACCAGTGTGTAACATATGGATCCTGTGACAACATCACTGGTGACACATGTGGATGCATCAGTGGCATTCCTGCTGATGGACAGTACTGCCAGGCTGAGGATCAATACAGTGAGTTTGTCTGGAGTTTGTTGGATTGACAATTTAGTATAAATCTTTCTGTATCATGTAATGTCCAGGAATCAAGAAACAGGTCAGAGTAGGACAAAAATATACATATTGTGATCATTTTAATACATTTAACAAATGTGGAGAGGAATTACTGTTGTTCTCTTTCAACCTTTTGTGCATATGGTTATTACCTGAAACAAATTGTTTATTAAAAGTCACTTTTATTTATTTGAAATCTTTCTCAATACCATCCTTTATCCATCCATCCATCCATCCATTGATCCATTTTCTGCCGCTTATCCGGTGTCGGGGGCAGCAGCTTCAGAAGGGAGGCCCAGACTTCCGTCTCCCCAGCCTCTTCTTCCAGCTGCTCCGGGGGAATCCCAAGGCGTTCCCAGGCCAGCCGAGAGACGTAATCCTTCCAGCGTGTCCTGGGTCTTCCCCGAGGCCTCCTTCCGGTGGGACGTGCCCGGAACACCTCACCAGGGAGGCGTCCAGGAGGCATCCTTACCAGATGCCCGAGCCACCTCAACTGGCTCCTCTCGACGTGGAGGAGCAGCGGCTCTACTCTGAGTCCCTCCCGGATGACCGAGCTTCTCACCCTATTTCTAAGGGAGAGCCCAGCCACCCTGCGGAGGAAACCCATTTCGGCCGCTTGTACCCGTGATCTCGTTCTTTCGATCATGACCCAAAGCTCATGACCATAGATGAGGGTGGGAACATAGATCGACCGATAAATCGAGAGCTTCGCTTTTTGGCTCAGCTCTCTCTTCACCACGATGGACCGGTACAGCGCCCACTTCACAGTAGACGCTGCCCCAATCCACCTGTCGATCTCCCGCTCCCTTCTTCCCCCATTCGTGAACAAGATCCCCAGATACTTAAACTCCTCCACTTGAGGCAGGACGACCCCCCTGACCCGTAGAAGGCACTCTACCCTTTTCCAGCTCAAGACCATGGCCTCGGATTTGGAGGCACTGAGCCTCATCCCGGCCGCTTCACACTCGGCTGCGAACCGCTCCAGTGAGAGCTGCAGATCACGTTCCGATGAAGCCAACAGGACCACATCATCCGCAAAAAGCAGAGATGCGATCCTAAGGCCACCAAAACGGATCCCTCAACACCTCGGCTGTGCCTAGAAATTCTGTCCATAAAAGTAATGAACAGAATCAAAGCGCAGTGACAAAGCGCAGCCTTGGCGGAGTCCAACTCTCACCGGAAACGAGCCCGACTTACTGCCGGCAATGCGGACCAGACTCTGACACCGGTCATACAGGGACCTGACAGCCCGTATCAAAGGGCCCGGTACCCCATACTCCCGGAGTAGCCCCCACAGGGCCCCCCGAGGGACACGGTCGAACGCCTTCTCCAAGTCCACAAAACCCATGTAGACAGGTTGGGCGAACTCCCATGCACCCTCCAGGACCCTGCTGAGGGTGTAGAGCTGGTCCAGTGTTCCACGACCAGGACGAAAACCACACTGCTCTTCCTGAACCCGAGGTTCTTCTATCCGACAGACCGTCCTTTCCAGGACCCCTGAATAGACCTTATCAGGGAGGCTTAAGAGTGTGACCCCCCTGTAATTGGAGCACACCCTCCGGTCCCCCTTTTTAAACAGGGGGACCACCACCCCAGTCGGCCAATCCAGGGGAACTGCCCCCGATGTCCATGCTATATTGCAGAGTCGTGTGTGCCAACACAACCCTACAACATCCAGAGCCTTAAGGAACTCCGGGCGGATCTCATCCACCCCCGGAGCCCTGCCACCGAGGAGCTTTTTGACCATCTCGGCGACCTCGTCCCCAGAGATTGGAGAGCCCAACCCAGAGTCTCCAGGCTCAGCTTCCTCAACAGAAGGCATGTTGGTGGGATTGAGGAGGTCTTCGAAGTATTCCGCCCACCGGCCCACAACGTCCCGAGTTGAGGTCAGCAGCTCACCATCCCCACTATAAACAGTGTTGGTGCTGCACTGCTTCCCCCTGCTGAGACGCCGGATGGTGGACCAGAATCGCCTCAAAGCCGTACGGAAGTCTTTCTCCATGGCCTCTCCAAACTCCTCGCACGCCAGAGTTTTTACCTTAGCGACCACCCGAGCCGCATGCCGCTTTGCCTGCCAGTACCCATCAACTGCTTCTGGAGTCCCACAGGCCAAGAAGGCCCGATAGGACTCCTTCTTCAGCTTGACAGCATTCCTCACCGAAGGTGTCCACCAACGGGTTCGAGGGTTGCCGCCGCGACAGGCACCCAACAACCTTGCGGCCGCAGCTCCAATAAGCCGCCTCAGCAATGGAGGTACGGAACATTGTCCACTCAGACTCAATGTCCCCCACCTCCCCCGGAACGTGTTCAAAGTTCTGCCGGAGATGGGAGTTGAAGCTCCGTCTCACAGGGGACTCCGCCAGACGTTCCCAGCAGACCCTCACTACACATTTGGGCCTGCCAGGTCTGACTGGCTTCCTCCCCCACCACCAGAGCCAACTCACCACCAGGTAGTGGTCAGTGGACAGCTCCGCACCTCTCTTCACCCGAGTGTCCAAGACATACGGCCGCAGATCCGATAAAACAATGAAAAAATTGATCATTAAACTGCGGCCTAGGGTGTCCTGGTGCCAAGAGCACATATGGACACCCTTTTATGTCCATATAAGCATTATTTTATTATTTCTTTAAATTCTTCTTAAATTTAGATTTCCACGATGTTAATACCAAATCAAACTACATTTCTGCATCAGTACCTCTTAAATTTCACGGTTAGATAAGCACATACATCTAAAAACAGCGCCACCTGTTATTAAAGTCTTGCAATACTATTGGATAATAAAAATACCTGTAGGATAAAAGGATAGGCTCCAACTAATTAAACACCTAGCTGAAATGCCAGATGGAAAACTGGCTACTAACCATAGTAACAATCTAACCAGAAGTAGTAATTTAAGCTAATGGCAGTGTTTTTAAATTTTTTATTGTACATTAAATTTTCACAGTTGTTGTGTGTAGCAGCCATATTGGTTTTTGACAATTGGTTTGATCAGCTACCTAGAGGTTTTTAAATTTTTGTTTGTGTTTCAGTCTTCAATGTGTGCATAAATATACACTGCTCAAAAAAATAAAGGGAACACTTAAACAACACAATATAACTCCAAGTAAATCAAACTTCTGTGAAATCAAACTGTCCACTTAGGAAGCAACACTGGTTGACCCGACGAGGGTCCCCGTTGTCAATCAGTGTTGCTTCCTAAGTGGACAGTGTGATTTCACAGAAGTTTGATTTACTTGGAGTTATATTGTGTTGTTTAAGTGTTCCCTTTATTTTTTTGAGCAGTGTATATTTATACACATATTTATTTCTTTTATTTTTGTGAATTTAATATTTCCATTCCCAACACAGTGAGATTTTACCATTCCCTGTGTTATGATGTCCATTAATGTGAGCTTTTAAATCGTTGGCCATGTGTTCAGTGTGTAACATATGGATCATGCGACATGTCCACCAGTCTTCTGTCATCACCGTTTATTCCACCAGCTTTCGGGGTTTAAATTTACTTAATCCAATTAACATTTTCTGTATATCAGTCCCTAAAAATATCTTTACCTTTTTAAATTTTTTTCCTCATAAATTTAATTCCTTTAATAATTTTTAAAAAAATGTTTTGAGATGAGTTTGATTTACTTTAACTCTCTGTGATCTTGCTCTTCATAAGTGGGGGGCATTGTTACTGTGCCGATCTACAAACACACCCTGATCATAAGTGCTTGAAGTGAAGCCACAGGAGCTTCTCTTCAATTGCCCTGGCATCTGTTCAAGAATGTAGGAATTCCTCTTTCAGAATGACTGGAAATCTTTTTCAACACATTGATGTATTAGCAATAATGACAGCACTGTTTGCCGGTAATAAGGTGTGTGACATTCCATTACCCTGCCTCGTCATGCCCTTATTCCTGAACAACCAGTTTGTTAGTCACATCTGTTCAAATCGCTTCTCCTTAAGCCTTTTACACTACATTAACACAATAAACTTCTTAACTAAACACAACCAATTGTTAGATTTCACATTATTTTTTATGATATTCTTCAATCCACATGAACAATCATATGTGCACTTGTGCTATTAAGTTGTTCTTCTCTATCATACATTTATCCATCTACTGTTTTCTGCTTAAGCTAGATTGGATCATGAGGACTAACCGGTCCATTAGAAAAACGTATTCCTCCTTTATCCCAGTGATACACTGAATTCACCAAGGTGACACTGTGTTCATATACCTGAATTCTTTCAATTTCCCATTGCTGATGGGGAAGCAGTGACTTAACTTCTAAGTCTCACACCTCATGGCAGAGCTCATTGGCTTATATCAAAGTTCAGTTGTGCTATGCAGGAAACTTGTTTTCCTGCTTTTAACCAGGTTGTTCTTTCTGTCATAATCCATACCTGATTACCGTAGGTTAAGCTTGAAACATAAACTGGTAAATCAAGAGTTTGTTTTTCCGTTGAGCTCTTTCTTGAACATGATAGATCACTTTCATTAACCACCTTTTCTCCATCCAAAAAAACACCTCAAAACAAGTTGGAAAATTTTAAGTCCTCCATTAGATGGTATAACACTGGACTGGAAATATGGTCGGCTTTGTCCCAAGAATCCAGACACAGACAGTTCTTTTTATTTTGTAAGACTTGATAGTCCTGAAAATTAAGCCCCCTACCACATAGGTGCATCCCCAACAAAACAACTCAATGACTTAACTGTTATGAGGACACACGCGTCCTCATGAACCCATTGACTAACATCTAAGTGATTCGAGGGTGAGGTATAGATCTGGCCAGGAAGAAAGCCACACTGTTCCTCCTTCATCCAAGCTATGACAATCCATCAGAGCAATATTTACAACGCCCTACTGTAAGCTTCCCCTGAAGTGATGAGCAGGATTCTTGACAGCTCTGCCACAAATCTTGTCCCAGCTGACAATGCAACTTTGAAGAAGCCTTTCAAACTCAAAACTTTTTAGGAGCCTGGAATGTATGTCCCCTGTACATAGACTGCAGAGACTATGTTTTCTTTATCTGTGATGCTGTCTCCCGTTGTCCAGTCCTCTGAACAAGAAGCCCTTGAGAACGTTCAACATTGGGATCTGAAAAACTGCCAAACTGATGCATCATAACAAAAACGGAAATTAATTGAATGTCACTGAAAGAGTTGGAGGCTTTAAATCTGATTTGAACACTTCTAACTTCAAGTTTGTTCCTTCTCAAAAACAAATGATTGGATATTGATCCATTCTCATTTCCTTCTTTAAAAACATATTGGTTTGGTTTCAAACTTATAAATGAAAAACTGATGATTATACATTGAATATAAATGTGACAATTTTTGAAAAGTTGAGTATCTTTGAAGCAGTTTCTAAGCTTGTTTTCAGCTGGTTTACTGCCACACAAAAACAGTAAAAGCACTGCCATCTGCTGTTTTGAAAAATGTATGGCAGTTATTTGCTTTTGGCTTGAATTTGAGATCACCCTCAAGAGGACAATTTGTACTCAAACAGAAAAAAGTGTACCTGATAAAAAAAAATGAAATAAAGAAACAGAAGGATATATATATTTTACCTACTTTTTGCTGTTACAATATTTTAAAGATCTTTGTGAGTTTGGAAATATATCTGAAATATTTTAAAATCCCATTCAAAACATGCTACAGTTGTGGAATGTGAGCACAATAGTGCATAGATGTAAATCTAGATGTTACTCTACAACTGTACAAAAAAATAACTCATAACATACTCGGGATAACTTTAACTTTTGATAATATGTTCACTTCTGTCTCTTTTTATCTGTTCAGACTTTACAACATGCCCACGAACATCAACAACCGTGGTACCAACAAGTAAGTCTTAAACCATACTTTGTGAGGTTAACCCACAGGACCATGTGAGCTTATATGAAAATTCTCTACGTTATTCTTATTTTCAGCTGACACAACCTCACCAGAGATCCGTCAATACCTGCTTTCCTTTGAGTTGAAAACCACAGACGCTAGAGCTGTAGAAGAGTTGAGAAACATCACCTCCCCTATCGGTTTCAGTGGCCGTCTACTGATCTCTCATATTAACATCTCTACAGGTAATAACTGTACCTTTAGCTATATGGAGACATTACATTGGATGTTTTATTTAAAACTTAAAATAAATAGCCTGTTTTGTTTTCAGTGTGCTCCCCCAATGATACCAGCTACCAGTGCAGATGTGAGGATCAGTATGGCTGGCCTTGTGACATGTGCTCCATCTACGGCCAATGCAGCAGCATTCTGAACACCTGCGGATGCATCAATGCGCTTCCTCCAAATAATACTTACTGCCAGCTTCTGTCAGGTGGGAGTAGCAAGTTTTATTTTACTTGGTTATTTAATTATTTGATCAGTTTTACTTTATTAAAAACATTTCTTTTTCAACAGATCTTGGTTCCTGCCCGACACAATCACCAACAATTGGTGAGAAATACTATACTCTTCCATCTACAATATTGTTTTCAACATGTATGTTAGAACTAATTGAAAACTTTATTGGATATTGTCTATTTTAACTAATTTAATTTAACATAGTACTGATATATTCTTTATTGAGTAAATGTTCCAACAAGAACATATTTTTGACAGATATTGAAATATGCAGTTTGCAGAGTAAGTTGTTCAACTGAAATATATTTCTTTATGTATATTTCAGTAATATTAATAGTATCACAATATAATAATAATAATAATAATAATAATAATAATAATAATAATAATATAAAATCAATATTATTATTAATGATATTAAAATAATAATAATGGTAATTTATTATTATTTTATTATATATAATATATATTTTTTATTGTTATTATAAACAATAACATTTAAGCAGTATTAGTATTAATTTTTGAGGAGTTATTTTGCAAAACCATCAAGTTGAAAAATATCTCTAATGTATCTATTTTTGTAGCAATAATAATGACTCCAAATATATCTTAAAATTCTGTGAGGTACCCTTTATAGACAATGGGAATCTCAACTGAACTCCTTCTGTTTGTTATAAACAAATACATTAATATTAAAGTCCATTATTTGTTCCAAATGCAGAGCTGAGTGTTGCATTACAAATCATCACAAAAGCAACCGAGGAATATCTTTTTCTTTTTGCATATATAGTCTGAAAAATTCTATTGAAGCAAAATTTGTCACAACATTTAAATTAAAATATTTTTTTATATTCAACATCAGCTGAAACAACAATTACAGACACAACAACAGCTGGAACAACATTGCCGAATACAACAACAGCTGAAACAACGTTGCCGAATACAACAACAGCTGAAACAACGTTGCCGAATACAACAACAGCTGAAACAACATTGCCGAATACAACAACAGCTGGAACAACATTGCCGAATACAACAACAGCTGGAACAACGTTGCCGAATACAACAGCAGCTGGAACAACGTTGCCAAACACAACAACAGCTGGAACAACATTGCCGAATACAACAACAGCTGGAACAACGTTGCCGAATACAACAACAGCTGGAACAACGTTGCCAAACACAACAACAGCTGGAACAACATTGCCAAATACAACAACAGCTGGAACAACGTTGCCAAACACAACAACAGCTGGAACAACATTGCCGAATACAACAACAGCTGGAACAACGTTGCCAAACACAACAACAGCTGGAACAACGTTGCCGAATACAACAACAGCTGGAACAACGTTGCCGAATACAACAACAGCTGGAACAACGTTGCCAAACACAACAACAGCTGGAACAACATTGCCAAATACAACAACAGCTGAAACAACGTTGCCAAACACAACAACAGGTGGAACAACGTTGCCGAATACAACAACACCTGGAACAACGTTGCCGAATACAACAACACCTGGAACAATGTTGTCGAATACAACAACACCTGAAACAACGTTGCCGAATACTACAACAGCTGGAACCACGTTGCCAAATACAACAACACCTGGAACAACGTTGCCGAATACAACAACACCTGGAACAACGTTGCCGAATACAACAACACCTGGAACAACGTTGCCGACTACAACAACTGGAACAACGTTGCCGATTACTACAACAGCTGGAACCACGTTGCCGAACACAACAACAGCTGAAACAACGTTGCCGAATACTACAACAGCTGGAACCACGTTGCCGAACACAACAACAGCTGGAACAACGTTGCCGAACACAACAACAGCGGGAACAACGTTGCCGAACACAACAACAGCTGGAACAACGTTGCCGAACACAACAACAGCTGGAACAACGTTGCCGAACACAACAACACCTGGAACAACGTTGCCGAATACAACAACAGCTGAAACAACGTTGCCGAACACAACAACAGCTGCAGCAACGTTGCCGAACACAACAACAGCTGCAGCAACGTTGCCGAACACAACAACAGCTGCAGCAACGTTGCCGAACACAACAACAGTTGCAGCAACGTTGCCGAACACAACAACAGCTGGAACAACGTTGCCGAACACAACAACAGCTGGAACAATGTTGCCGAACACAACAACAGCTAGAACAACGTTGCCCAATACAACAACAGCTGCAGCAACGTTGCCGAACACAACAACAGCTGCAGCAACGTTGCCGAACACAACAACAGCTGGAACAACGTTGCAGAACACAACAACAGCTGGAACAACGTTGCCGAATACAACAACAGCTGGAACAACGTTGCCGAACACAACAACAGCTGGAACAACGTTGCCGAACACAACAACAGCTGCAGCAACGTTGCCGAACACAACAACAGCTGCAACAACGTTGCCGAACACGACAACAGCTGCAGCAACGTTGCCGAACACAACAACAGCTGCAGCAACTTTGCCGAACACAACAACAGCTGGAACTACGTTGCCGAACACAACAACAGCTGCAGCAACGTTGCCGAACACAACAACAGCTGCAGCAACTTTGCCGAACACAACAACAGCTGGAACTACGTTGCCGAACACGACAACACCTGCAACAACGTTGCCGAACACGACAACAGCTGCAACAACGTTGCCGAACACGACAACAGCTGCAACAACGTTGCCGAACACGACAACAGCTGCAACAACGTTGCCGAACACGACAACAGCTGGAACAACGTTGCCGAACACGACAACAGCTGGAACAACGTTGCCAAAAACGACAACATCTGGAACAACGTTGCCCAATACAACAACATCTGGAACAACGTTGCCCAATACAACAACAGCTGGAACAACCTTGCCGAACACGACAACAGCTGGAACAACGTTGCCGAACACGACAACAACTGGAACAACGTTGCCGAACACGACAACAGCTTTAACAACGTTGCCGAACACGACAACAGCTGGAACAACGTTGCCGAACACGACAACAGCTGGAACAACGTTGCCGAATACGACAACATCTGGAACAACGTTGCCAAATACGACAACAGCTGTATTAGGTAAGGGATTTTTATTAACCAATAGATAAGTTTCCTTAAAATGTATTAGCAGCAATATCTTAAAGATTTTAAAAATTATTTTTCATTTTATATACATGAATATGCCAGAATACTACTCTGCTTAAAATGGCTTCATGACATTGTGTCAAGAGGTGGTTTGTTTTAATGCTCACTGACACAAAAGACTTGTTTAAAGATATTTAAAATCTTATTTACAACATTGTTTGGGTTAGTTTTTACACCTATGAGAAAATAATGTGTAACTTTTTTACTCCACCAGTTAACACCTTTATCTCAGAGTTTGAAGACCTCAATCAAATCTCAGCTGAACTTTCTGTGTTGAAAATACACAACAGGTGTATTTTCCACCTTTTGTTGGGAATTAAAATTGTGGAGACCAAAAATATTGTACCAAAAATGTTGATTGGTCTGATGCCACAACAAGATTGCATCAATCAATCAATCAATCAATCAATCAATCAATCAATCAATCAATCAATCAATCAATCAATCAATCAATCAATCAATCAATCAATCAATCAATCAATCAATCCCATCTGTAATAATTGAAGCTGTTCATTCCTTTTTCGGTCCAACTTCAGTTTTGTTTCTGTTCAGCTTGATGATGTCAATTTTGTAAAATGACAAATACCTTTAAGCAAGAAAACATGTTTACACATACGTAACTCTTTGGTGCAAAAAAAACTGATCGATTACTGCATGTAATCGCAAACAAACATTCATGTTTGTTTTTTTGTTTTAGATGGGACTTAGGCCTGTCATGATAAGAAATTTTGCTGAACAATAAACTGTTGCACAACTTATTGCAATAAAAATAATGTTTTGAGACCATTTTTAAGTAATGTAGCAGTAATGGCAAATTATACCATGCCATACCAACTTTATTTATTAAGCACTTTAAAACAACCATAGCTGATGCAAAATGCTGTGCATTAAAACACAACATAATATAATATATATATATATATATATATATATATATATATATATATATATATATATATATATATATATATATATATATATATATATATATATATATATAAAATGCAAGAGCATGTTCTAAAAGGTCTGTAAATTATAAATTCTAATTAACATTTAATGCTGGAACTGGAAGACATTTTAAATATTCAAAATAAACAAAACAACAAATAAAATTAATTTTTAAGTTTTTGTAAACAAAATTGGCCTTCAAAGTAAGGGCTAGTTGAGACCAAACCACCAAACTGAAGACTTATCCAGTTTTTGGAAGAAAGACATAAAAAAAGAGAAGCAATAAATCATACCAATGGAAATTATTGAGCTTGTTTTAATTTATCATGCAATTGATTTATTGATAATTGTGCAAGAAAACTGAACTTTATTAACTAAACTACCACCACAAAAAAGACGCAATCAAAACTGTCAGATGACTCTTACCCCATAAAAATAACTCAAAATAACTTAAATAGTTTGAATATATTTTTCTTCCTTTTCTTCTTGAGTTTAGTTCAATCATTTATTTACTGTGTTTTACAAAAACCAACACAGAAACACTGATAACTTTTATTCTAGCACCTGTCAGATGTCACCCAGACCCCACCTACCAGAAGACATGGGCTCTGGGCACAGAGGTGGGGTTATAACCAGATCACCACTTAAACAATTTAAAGCAGGCCACCCACGTGCTGTTAAAAAAAATCATAGCATAAACTTACATAAATGATTTATAAGTATGTCTATATTATTATATCCTCCTGACTACCAGTAGTTCATTTTTGTCCTCTGTACAGGACATTTCTAAACTTGAATATCTCCCACCCCCTGCATTCCACTGAATTAATTCCTTTTGGTATCTGGAGAGGACATTTAGGGCTTTTCAATGATACCACATGTGAAGGGGTGGGACTTTTGTACATACCTTTTTCTAATTTGTACAAATGGCATTTATCAGTAATAACACATTTTATGGGATTAGACAAAGTGCATAAAACCTTTTATTACCTTACAAAGTCTGTGGGATTTAAAAAAAATGGTGATTGGACAATATTTTTTTCCTGTTAGTCAGGAGGATATGAGTTCATTATGAGTTTAGCCCTGATAGGAGTCTGAACGCATGACAATGAATAGACAGATTAATGTTTTATTAGAAAATGGTCTTGGTCCCTCACTGTTTAATTGTATAATAACACACCTGTTATAAGTTACATTTTTAGCTATATATCAAGATACATAAATATGTGTGTATATATTCCATCTTAGATCCAGTGCATGCTAGTTTCTTTACTGCTTTTACTACCATTATGCTACAGTTTAAGAATGACTGAGTTAAGAGACTAATATTTTCATTTCAGGTTGTACATATTAATATGTTGGGTTATTCGAGTTAGGTGGTCTATAACTGTTTGTTAAATGGATTTTTAGGCCTGAAAAGTTTGAGAAACGCTGCTACATATTTATGTCTCAACTGTCTCTTTTTCAGGTACAAGTGTGACGACACAAAACACAACGATTCCAACTACCGCAGTCCCGTCAACTGTTCTCCCGACACCAACCAGTACTACAATTACTACCATCCCCACTACTACTATCCTTATTACAAATCATACCACCACTGTTCCCACCACACACCAGACAACAACTACCCCATTTCTCCCTACGAGTGCAACAAACATGACTACTACCATCACAAAAACACAAAGTACTTCTTCTCAGCCCAGTACAACTGCTATATTCAATACAAATACTACCATGAACTTGACCAATATTATTACTACCACGGCACCCACACCTGCTACCAATGTCACTGTTACCACAGTTGCTTCATCTACTGTCTCGACCACCACTGTCACCTTACCTCCTTCACCCACACCAACAGGTAACATTGCTGTGACAAATTCTGCTTATTCTTTGATTATTTACCCGAGGAATTTCCTGGGATTGCATTTTTTATAGTCATGGAGAGCTGACTTGCTAATGCTTTAAAATAACTGAATAAATAATTATAAATGATTCTTTATAAGTGACGATACATTTATAAATAATTAAACATTTTGTCCCCAGAAATACAAAAAGATAAATTATTTCAGTGTAAAGTATTCTCTGTGAACTATTTATCTTTAAACAGAATGATATTGACTTGTTCTACTGTTTTTATATTTTTATCCATGAAGTGTTGTTTTTTTACTAAATTGCATTCAGCTAGAAACCAAATAATAGGGTTAATAGTTGTTAATGCAAACTATCAAAGTTGACAGTTTGTCTTCCTAGACCTGAGACTTCTTGATGCCTTTCTAGTAAATACTCTTTACCATGTGTGTGTTTTGTATGGATGCTCATGTTTCTATGATGCCCAAAAAAGTAACTTTCCATTTTTCACGAACAGCAACTGATATTAAAAGGTCACTCAAATTAAATAAGGATTTTATACCGGACTATAATAATAAGAGCAGTTCTAAATACAAAGAACTTGAAGGACAATTTAATGGACTAGTAAGTACATTCTTTGCTCAATATGATTTCAGATTTTCAGCTGTTTGTGTTTTGATGCATATAATTTCACCCACATCTATTTCCACAGCTTTCACAACAGTATAACATCAAAAATGGAGTCATTGCTGCTTTTGTGACTAACATCAGGTAATTAGCTTTAACAGTTGTCTAAAGTAAAATGTGTTAGTCTGAACGTGCTTCTGATCATAGTTTTTTTGGGTTTCATTTGTTTTACAGACAAGGAAGTGTTATTGTGGACTTTACTATCAGGACATTTGAATATAACACTCAGATGGCTGAGGCAAATAATAATCTCATTACCGCCATCGAAAGGGAAATTGCTCCTGTTCTGGATGGAAAAGTTCCAGAAGTCCAAAGTGAGTGCCCAGTGCTTTCTTGATTCTGTATTTAACAGGGAACCCCAAAAGGTTTGACTCAAGTCATGCAGTTTAGAAAATACACTGTTCAAAAAAATAAAGGGAACACTCAAATAACACACCCTAGATCTGAATGCATGAAATATTCTCATTGAATACTTTGTTCTGTACAAAGTTGAATGTGCTGACAACAAAATCACACAAAAATTATCAATGGAAATCAAATTTATTAACCAATGGAGGCCGGATTTGGAGCCACACACAAAATTAAAGTGAAAAAACCCACTACAGGCTGATCCAACTTTAATGTAATGTCCTTAAAACAAGTCAAAATGAGGCTCAGTATTGTGTGTGGCCTCCACGTGCCTGTATGACCTCCCTACAACGCCTGGGCATGCTCCTGATGAGGTGGCGGATGGTCTCCTGAGGGATCTCCTCCCAGACCTGGACTAAAGCATCCACCAACTCCTGGACAGTCTGTGGTGTAACGTGACATTGGTGGATGGAGCGAGACATGATGTCCCAGATGTGCTCAATCGGATTCAGGTCTGGGGAACGGGCGGGCCAGTCCATATCTTCAATGCCTTCATCTTGCAGGAACTGCTGACACACTCCAGCCACATGAGGTCTAGCATTGTCCTGCATTAGGAGGAACCCAGGGCCAACCGCACCAGCATATGGTCTCACAAGGGGTCGGAGGATCTCATCTCGGTACCTAATGGCAGTTAGGCTACCTCTGGTGAGCACATAGAGGGCTGTGCGGCCCTCCAAAGAAATGCCACCCCACACCATTACTGACCCACTGCCAAACCGGTCATGCTGAAGGATGTTGCAGGCAGCAGACCACTCTCCACGGCGTCTCCAGACGTTGTCACGTCTGTCACATGTGCTCAGTGTGAACCTGCTTACATCTGTGAAGAGCACAAGGCGCCAGTGGCGAATTTGCCAATCCTGGTGTTCTCTGGCAAATGCCAAGTGTCCTGCACAGTGTTGGGCTGTGAGCACAACCCCCATCTGTGGACGTCGGGCCCTCATACCATCCTCATGGAGTCGGTTTCTAGCCGTTTGTGCAGACACATGCACATTTGTGGCCTGCTGGAGGTCATTTTGCAGGGCTCTGGCAGTGCTCCTCATGTTCCGTCTTGCACAAAGGCGGAGGTAGCGGTCCTGCTGCTGGGTTGTTGCCCTCCTACGGCCTCCTTCACGTCTCCTGGTGTACTGGCCTGTCTCCTGGTAGCGCCTCCAGCCTATGGACACTACGCTGACAGACACAGCAAACCTTCTTGCCACAGCTCGCATTGATGTGCCATCCTGGATGAGCTGCACTACCTGAGCCACTTGTGTGGGTTGTAGAGTCCGTCTCATGCTACCACGAGTGTGAAAGCACCACCAACATTTAAAACTGACCAAAACATCAGCCAGACAGCATAGGTACTGAGAAGTGGTCTGTGGTCCCCACCTGCAGAACCACTCCTTTATTGAGTGTGTCTTGCTAATTGCCAATAATTTCCCCTGCTGTTGTCTATTCCATTTGCACAACAGCAGGGGAAATTGATTGTCAATCAGTGTTGCTTCCTAAGTGGACAGTTTGATTTCACAGAAGTTTGATTTACTTGGAGTTATATTGTGTTGTTTAAGTGTTCCCTTTATTTTTTTGAGCAGTGTAGTTATCCCAGATATTGAACAAATGTATGTGAACTTTGAATTCAAGGAAAGTTACAAAAATGTTCTCACTAGGTTTTCTGGCATGAGAAAACAGAAATGATTTTATTTAAGTACCTGGTTTTATGTGTATTTGACTCTCTCTGTAGGTGACACACCATTGACCTTAAACTCTGAGGTCATCTATACTGATGAAACCATGACACTGACATGTGCCCCCCCTGGTTTTAATTTGGAAGACGGGTTTAGTGTTACATGGAAATTTAAAGGGTTGGAACTTTCACCATCACGAAGACATACGATTTCTTCTGTATATCCATTCACACTGGTTATTGCCCAAGTGATTCCTTCTGATGCAGGTAAGTTAAAGCCAACTTTATTTTAAAAAGCAATAAGTGAAAAGTTCATGTGGTTCTTTATTTCTTCACAAATATTGTAATTCATTCAATAGATTAAAAATACTTGATCACATTTTCTCATTTCCAACATGTGTAGGTTTGTAGGTGTGTAGAACAAATTCATCTGAATTTGAGAACTGAAAAAACATTTAAACAAAGTGATGCATCACCTACAACTGTGCAAAAATAGAAATATTTGCCATATTTATCTATGAGACAGGAACAGTATCACACTGCAACATGGCTGTATTAAATTAGTTATTTTAAAGTGTTTTAACTTGTCTGACTTATGACCTCATGAAGACACAGGAAGAGCAACACTGCAGAATTAATTGTTAGTAAATTAAGGAATTTCAGGCATACCACAACATTCTTGTAAAAATTCATAATCAGTGATATTATCCTGCAAGAATAGTCAGTTATTCGTTGTTGTTAGGGTGCAATTTACAGTTATAATCAAAACTGAGTTCAATAAGACACCAAAATGTGTCTCCTTTTATGACTGTAATAAATCTGACTTTTACTGACAACAAACTTTCAGTTTATATAAGACTTTTGGTTCATTCATGTAATTACTAATAATGATTTCCTTCATTTTAGGAACTTTTGAATGCACATCAACACGAAAAGATATTATTGTCCATCAGAAAAGGGATGTGTTGCCAAGTAACATCAAATCTGCTCCCGTTATCAGTGTCAGTCATACAGTTCTTGCTAAATGTGACCAAGGGAAGAGTGTACCACTTCAGTGCTGTGTCCAGTCCTTTTTCACACTCAAGTGGTATTCAGGAAATACACCATTACAATCAGGTATGCAGTAAATGATGAAATACACAAATTTCAAATACTCAGAAGCTTCGGACTGTCTTAATAATGTTTATCATAATTCAAAACGTTTGCAGATTCAACCCTGAACTGCATCACTTATCAATATCCAATGCAAAGCTGCACTCAAGAACAGAAAGCAACATTCACCTGCCAAGTTGACATTCCGCCGGGTTATGAAGAAAAAACAGTGCTGACTGTTTTTCTCAATCGTAAGAGCAAAGAGTGAAATGCTGTTAAATTCCTGCTGTTATATTAACATTTTGACCTGCATGTTTGTTTTTTTTAGCTATTATCTGTAAAGATGACAAGTATGGAGAAGGAAGAGAAAATGACATAAAGGAAGGAAACTGTGAAGAAGGACAAACGGGAACCAAGACTGCCGTTTGTTTGGCTTCAAGAACCTGGAAACTTGTGAAAGACACCTGCATTATAACCATAATCAAAGATTTGCTAACTGAGTCATTGGTAGGTAGTTTCAATTTTACAAATATTGTGGATCTGAGAATCTAGTAATGCCTTAGAATCATGTCTAAGTTTCATTTACATTTACAGTATGTGGAGACCTCATATATTCATGCATATTGACCAAGATGCTTTCCAGAGTAAAAACAAATACAGAACACAATGAAACAGAAACAAAAACTGATCAGAGAATGGCTTGCAACTCATAGGGAAGACTATGCTAGGCTGTTGGGCCAGCAACTGAAAAGGACTAATGGCCTCCACCTATGGAGGCCCCTCCAGCAGATATTTACTGGCTGACCATAACGTTCTGCTGGGCTGAAGGGTTTTCTAAAGTGGTGTGAGAACATTCAGTGCTTTAAAAACAAGTTCCAACAATTTAAGTTGTATCCTGAGCTGAACTGGTGGATAGGAGTTATATATGTTTGTTTACACAAGTTAGTCAACAAGCTAACAGCAGAGGTTTGGACAAGCAGATGGAAAACTGCTTGATACAGACATATAAAATATTACAATAATCAAACCTCGAGCTAACAAAGGTGTGGAGGACCTTCTGCAGGTCACTGTAGCTAAAGAATGTCTTTACTTCTAAAAAAAATTTAAAAAGATTATTTTCCCAACAGAATCAACCTCTTTGTCAATTTTGAAGCTACGGTCGAGTTTCACTGCTAGATTTTTTTTACCACTCTGTTGAAGTGGAGGGTGAAAGATCCAGACTGAGTGGAATGTCTGTGTGTGTGTGTGTGTATGCGTGTGTGCGTGTGCGTGCGTGTGTGTGTGCGTGTGCGTGGGCTTGTGCGCGTGTGTGTGCATGTACCAGATTTTTATATCCTTTTGAGAACCTATTTCTGTCTACAATGTGGGGTTATGAGGACCATTGCTCCTTGTGGGGACATTTTCACAATCAGTAACTAAAGAACAACCAGTAGAGCAAGGTACCAGATTTTCCAGACCAACCAGTGGAGTTAGAAGATCCATGGTGGCACCCAGTAACTGAGTGTTCCCAACTGGTACACAGTCTTGAAAAAGGTACCTACCCACATACCAACTTTTCTCAGAACTGCTTGTGGTTTCTGGTTCTCCTGCTGTTCTGTTTCACCCAGCCTTTCTCTTAGCTGAGCCTTTTCACTCATCAAATCCATGTTCTCCCTCTCCAGGTTCTCAATTTCTTGGCGAGATCTCTCACATTGGCGATGCATATAGTCAATTTTATTGCAAAGGTCGTCCTTCTCTCCAGATGGCCCATCAATGCTTTCTTCAAATCTATCAGAAGCTCCTGGAGTTCTCTTCTGAGCGATTGTTGGACGACTTTAAAAAAATGCAGTGAATCTCTCGTTTCCATGTATCTGCGCTCTGTCTCATGAAGCGCTGCATGAACCGACCCGAGCTGCGTACAGAGTGCGTTGTTTCGACTAGCCAGTATTTCACACTGTGCTTGCAGGTCCGGTAGCCTGCAAGCATTTCCAGAAATTGTTGCACGCTCAATCTTACAACTGAGACTTTCAGCAATCTGTTTCAGTTGTTGATTTTCCTTCTTCAGTCTCCTGCGTGTCCCGTGATCAAAAGTTACTTCATTTAAAATGTTGGCAAGCTCGCCAGGCACAGGTGTGTAACTCCTATCTTCAGACATTTTTTGTACCCTTGTTGAAAAGTCAAGATTATTGGTCTGTAAAATCCAGTATTGTTCTTCTGAGATGTAGAGCAATCGGACATGTAGCACAAATGAGTTAGGATTAAAGGGAGATGGATCAAAGTCATCAGTGATGTCATAGAGCATGAGTGACATCACTGGTTCATTAAAGGCACTAGAAGCCTGTTGTGCGTGGGTGTGTGTTCTGTGTTTGATGCATTGTGGGAACCATTTTCCTGGCACATATTACATTGTGGGGACTCACTGCTCCCAAACAAGAAATGCTGTTTTTGGGTTAGGGCAGTTGTTCCCAAACTTTTTGTCCTGTGCCCCCCCCCCCCACCGTGGTTTCTAAATATTTTCTAGGCCCCCCTATGGATTACAAATGGCAGTCTGGTTGAACGACATGTGGGAGGGGGTGTGAGGGGGGAGAGAGGATTCTTAGATACTCCTTGTCCCTGCCCGTAGAGGGGGGGTGGGGAGGGACAACTTTTTTGGGGGAAAAATTAATGTACGTAGCTGAACATAGACAACAACATCAGTAGCCTACATGCTACTTGTTAAGCTTAAGATGGTGCTGTATTGATATTAGCCAGTCATCTTTTAGCTAACATTACCTGAATCCAGCAACTTCACTCAACTCAGTCGGTTAGTTTGGGGGAAAAAACTGTAAAAAATTCTTTGCGTTTTGCTGGTTTGTTGCCATGATTCTAACACACCTGCGTAGCTCTGCGCAGCAGCAACAGGTCTCCTTCTGCTGCTGAAGGAGACCTACTGCGCGAGTGGTTTACACCCAGCGCGAGTGTCGTAGCGTTCATGTTCCATTTAAAGGCGGCTCGGACAAACAGGTTACCACATGTTAACAACGGATTAAACAGTTTCAACTAATGATGAAAGTGACAGAGAACACAGATATGGGAAGTGGGGAGGCCCCTACTGTATCAAATTGACAGAGGAATAACAGAGTTTCCATTCTAAGGTAAAAATCCAGTGCATACAGCGTTGATGGGTTTTTTTTCATTCAGACAGCTTCCCGCGCCCCCGCCCCACAGTTTGGGAATCTCTGGGTTAGGGGTAAAGTTTATGTCTAAGGTGTGAATTGAGTTGTGGTTGGGGTTCGGCTGTAGGAATGAATGGAAGTCAATGGAAAGTCTCTGCAAAGACAGGAGACAAACGTGTGTGTGTGTGTGTGGGCGTATGTGTGTTGTATGTGCGTGTGTGTGCGTGGGTGGGCGCATGTGTGCACGTGTGTGTGTATACAAAACATGAAATTAGACTATAATACTTCATATGACGATACCTGTGTGTTGAAGTATCGTCATAGAATGATACCTATGAAGCATTACTTCAGGGATAATGCTTGTCCCATTTTTGCAATATGTATTTCAGATGATTCCATCTTTGCTCACATGGGCTGTGGCACTTGAGTACAGACAACAGTGAAAATATTTCTTTTTGCAACTCAAAGCCTCAAAAATGTGGCTTTTTGACTTTCTAGGATAGAACCAAGGTTCTCAGCTGGTGGTTTATAAATATCCCAGCATTCACATGGTACCTCTTTGCCTTTTAAAATCTGAAGTGGGAGAAAGTCAAGCCTCTTTTCCCCATCCTTGTCAGCTTGGTCAGATGGACCTAACAGTGACCTCTCTTCCAGGCACTGAACAGTTAATTTTCCCCCCTTGTGACTGGCTCAATTATCCATTTGGTTAACATTTAAAGGCTTAAGATAATAACTTATCTTACTTTAGGTGACTGGTCAGTTACTACAAATCTGGTTTGCTCCTGCTGAAAAGGAGCTCGTCTGATTCTAAATATTTTTACATATTTATGCAGTTTTTGTTTATATTGTCTTCGCATTTACTCAGGATCTGAAAAATGAAGAAGTTCCAGAATTTACAGGGAATTTAACTAAAGCTGTCAACGAGAAACAACAACAAGTCACTCAATCACCTGCAACAATCTCTGCCATTGTCAATATATTAACTACCATTGCACAAGTTTCAAAGAACGTAGAAGAAGGCGTCATGCAGGTACAGTGAACATGTTACATTCTATATAAACTTTGTAGCCAAGGTTTGAGAATGTTGTGGATTTTTATAACATATTTCTTCATCTACAGGATGTATTGAAAACTGTTGATGTCCTCATTAGTGACAATGCAAAGGAATCTTGGAGCTTTCTGAATACAGGTGAAACCCAAAATTCCAGCTCACTATTGCTGTTTTCAATGGAGACAATTTCAGAAAGACTGAATGGTTCATTTACAATAACTACTCAACGGATTCAGCTCAAGAGAACCAAATTTACAGACCCGATCAATGATGTACTGAACTCCACAGTTACTATAGAAATTCCAGAAACAGGTTTCGACAATACATTTATCACCACCATTCTTTTCTCCTCCTTGGAAAACGTTATGCCACCACGGACATCTGCATTTAACTTCAGCCTTTTTAATGAAACCAGCAATGAAACTTACCCCGAGAATGTCATCAATGCTGCTGTTCTGCTTGTCAAAATAAATGAAGCAGTTCACAATGTCAGCTTAAGCTACAACAAGCTCAATACCACCCTGGAACTGAATCCTCAGTGCGTCTTCTGGAATTTTACTCTCTTAGATAATCTTGGTGCCTGGGATGACCAGGGCTGTGAGTTTGTTTCTGATATAAACGATACTGTGACCTGCACCTGCAACCATCTCACATCGTTCTCAATTCTGATGTCAACTGGCATCCCTGAAAAACTAAGAATATTACTGGATATAATGACATATATCGGAGTTGGAATATCAATGGTCAGCTTAGTTATTTGTCTCATCATTGAAGGAATTGTATGGCGACCCCTTACCAAAAACAGCACTGCCTTTATGCGCCATGTTGCCATTGTTAACACAGCCCTGTCCTTGCTGATTGCTGACATCTGTTTCATCATTGGGGCCGCTATTTCAAAGAACCCCAAAGAAAACCCAGGCGAGGACTACAAAGTTCCAATTGGACCATGCAGTGCAGCAACCTTCTTCATGCACTTTTTCTATCTCGCCATGTTCTTTTGGATGCTCGACTCAAGCTTGCTGCTGTTGTACCGGTCAGTCATGGTCTTCTCCCAAATGTCCAAATGGACCATGTTCGCCATTGGCTTGACTGTGGGATATGTTTGCCCTCTGATCATTGCTGTTACTACAGTAGCTGCCACTGCACCTGGGGGTGGATATGTAAGGGAAGATCAAGCTTGTTGGCTAAACTGGACAAAGTCCAAGGCCCTCCTGGCCTTAGTGATCCCTGCTTTGGTCATAGTTGTGTTCAATATTTTGGTCATTCTGGTGGTTTTGTACAAGATGCTTAGAAGACGAAGCACAAACCAGGCAGATGAGAAACACGCCTTGGTAGTCATTCTAAGATGTGTGGCTATACTGTCTCCGTTATTCGGACTGACCTGGTGTTTGGGAATTGGAACCATGGTGGACCCAACAAATGGAGGGATCCATATTGCCTTTGCTTTCTTCAACTCATTGCAGGTACTTGCATTTGTGTTTGAGTTGGATACACATTTAGAATTTGCATTTTAATTTAACAAATGTTTCACTCTCTACAGGGTTTCTTTATTTTGGTGTTTGGGACTTTGTTTGATTCCAAGGTATGTTTTCTTTAAAAGACTAGCTAATACAAAATTATAATAGTTATAATAATAATAATAATAATAATTGTTCTTTTGTTTTACGTTAGTCTATCAAAATATGCCTTAACCTTTTGGATAGCTTGCCAAGAATCTGACAGTAGTCTGTATAATAGTTAGCTATTTTAAAAAGGCAGTAAACAAATACTACACAATTACAATTTTTGATTTAAGTGTTAAAAATGCATATTTTATAAAACTGTTTGTACTGGATTTATCACTAACATGTTTGTCTGCCTGTAGATCCGATCCCTGATTTTAAGAAAAATACCAGCTCTAAGCACGACGTCCAATCGAACAAGAGTAAGTTGTAATTTGCCAAAGCACTGCAAAAATGTTGCAATCAACTTGATCTGGCATTAAATCAACAGATAATGTGTTTTACTGAAGTGTTGCATCATCAAATTAAATTCAAATATTAACTTTTTTCTGTAATTGCTTTTTTTTTGACACGTTTGTTATTTTAGAGCACCAGTGGTGGAACTTCAGCTCTGAGTAGCGTTTTTGGTCGACGTCGCAGAGGAAGGAGTAAGTCATTTCACTTTCTCTATCTTTTTTGCTACTTTAAAACCACTTTCCTTACAATTTATTGTTTATGTTCCAGATGGTTACAACGTTTCACGGGTTGGAAACTCAAACACCAGCAGTAGTGGATTGGATTCATTTGCCAACACCTGATTCTGTACAAATAATCTGTTCACTTGTAAAGCTGAAGTGTATTTTATCTTTCAGTTATTTTTATTCAGTCACATATACATGTATGATATCTTGAACGTAAGGTTCAGTGGCAATAATTTGTGAAGGAAACTGTGCAGTAGCATTTTAATTAACTTGTATGTCTTTAAATGCATAATGTTGCTGTTAATTTTAATTATGAGTGTAAAATCACAGTGTAATGGTTTGTATGTGCAATTCAAAGGGCATTCTAAGGGAAAACAACATTAAAAAAAAGATGATTATAAAAGAGTTCATTGGGAAACATATTTACTATTCTGTGACATCACGGGAATATCAGTACTTTAAAATATTTCTGTGCAGAGATGAATAGAGTCTTGTAAGCAACGATATCTACAAATATTCTATCAGGAGTAATGGGCCAAAGTTCTAGCAAACTCTTACCAGAAGATTGAGGAAGGAAACCCAAAACACTTGACTCAAATCTTAGGAGTTAAAAGAAAAGCTGCCTAATGCTATGGAAATACACTTAACAAAAGTATAAACACCCTATGTCGAATACAAGAGTTTTATGAATATTTGGGTTATGTAATATATAGAGAAATTCAAAGTATATTTTCATTAATTATCAATCTTCATATTGACATTAATAACATCATGGTCTGACCATTTGTAGTGGATTGACAGTCCTTTGAACATGATAGGGGACAGGTTGAGGAATTTGATTTTGACCCAGTTGGCTTCTCTTAGGTGGTTATGGACAGTCTGAGGTGTGATGTGTCTGTTGTGCTGACCAATAGTCTCATCGGCTGTGTGTGTCGCTGGTCTTAGCCGATTCTGCAGATGTGGCGATCTTGTGTTGGAGTGGTCACACATGGCCGACGAGGATGAGGTCGAGTAGTGCCAGTCTGTTGGAAACAAACTCTTAAAGGCCAATGGGAATTGACCTTTAAGAGTTTGAGCCGTGCTGCTACTGCTCTACTGGACATCCCTGCATCCAACATGCTGATGGCACACTCCTACATAACTAGTGACATTGAGGCAAACGACTTGTGACCAAATTTGACATTTTGGGGCCTTTTATTGTCCCCAGTTCAAGGATTGTCCAGTTGTTGTTAATTTTGTCTGAAGTTGGATTAAAAATTATTCACAAATCAAGAGAAATATTACTTTTGTGTAATAAAATGTTAGCAAATGCTCATTTACAGTTCTTAACTCCACATGGCAACAATATTGGACATGGGGTGTTCACTGTATATATCACTGTATATTTTTGTTCAGTATATATGTGAGGTTGTGACTTTGAAGAAAGTAATAAAAAAATTCAAAAAATGTCCCTTCTCTCTTTTATGTCTTCTATTTATGTAGCAATAGAAATTATTGTAGTAATTCTGACATGAACAGAAAAGATTAGTCATATCTTTCATGTCATATCAAACACAGTGGTGGGAAGTAACGAAGTACAAGTACTTCGTTACTGTACTTAAGTACAGTTTTCGTGTATCTGTACTTTACTTAAGTAGATTTAATAATGGATACTTTCTACTTTTACTCCACTACATTTTACAGTAAGTATCTGTACTTTCTACTTCACTACATTTCTACAAAACTGTCGCGTTACTCGTTACATCCAAGTCTCGTTGCTCTTTTTTCCGTTAAAATGTGAAGTTCAGGGATTTAAGGTGGCGCCGTAAAATCCAAGTGACTTAGTGTCTGTTGTCACCCATCGGCTCCACCTTTACTCGCACGCGGAGCTCCAAGACATGCGCAGTGGTTTCCTCTGAGCGTCAGTAATATAATAGCTGCATAAATCATAAGATATGGCGACATGTAAAATCAGCAGCGCTTCGCTTTCACAAACGGTGGGGACTTCGTCCAACTTTTAACGTCACTTGGAAGGGAAGCTTAAAGAAAGGTAAGCGCTGTGGACGTGATGCTAGCAAAGCTAGCTGTATTTACTGAAACACATCATCGATGAAAAAAAGTTGTCACTCATGCGCTGAATTACTGTGTGGAGGTGTTGACTGAGGTGTTGCATATATGGGACAACGCTGTGACCAAAGTGCAATATAGTAATATGACATTCATGGACGATCCGATTCTTCTGGACGGATCTTGACCAAGTCCTATAGTACTGAAGCCTCACTGAGAGCCGTTCTTTGTTCTTGTAATTCTCTGCATACACTGCAGTAGCTATTTTATTTCATTAAAATATCTTTATATTTAATTGGCGAATAAATAAAACAAGAACGTAAGAACACAGAGCATGCTCATTGCTCTTTGTTTTCATCACCTGTCATGGTGAAAGACGTTGCAGCAGGAGGGAGGATGAGAACAGTCACGGTGCTCCTCCTGCTTGGTTACTTCTTGCTTATTGGGCCTTGGACAGTGTTCATAGTTGAGCGTTGTTAATTGCTATGTTTAATGGTGCAGACAATTATTATTTCTGACATTGGCAATATGGGCAACTGCACAGGGCGTTATTTTTTTAGGGGTGGCAGGAGACCTCTGTGTATTGTGGCACAGAGATGAAAGCAAAACAGAATGAAGAAGAGTTTGAATTGATACTGGTTAAATTTATTTCAGCTCTAAGTGTTTAATATCTAGGTGTTTTTATGGGAAAGTGAATCTTTCAGATCAATTTGAGAAGCAGTTTTGATAGGTGCACTTAATTTTATTGTCATGTAGCACGGGGTGCTGGTTTTGATTTGGTCTTGGGTTCAGTGGTCTAGACTACAACTCTGCTACGTGGCTCCTTGGTTCCATGTCCTCCTCTGCCAGTTGGATTTCTTTCAAAATAAATGTGTGGCAAAAAAAGTGAAGTTCATGTTATGTTAGGACAGGAGACGAGATGTTTCCATCCCTGAAATTATGATGCATAGAATCACATATCTAAGTCTAAACTATGTTACAGAATAAACTCAATAAAAACATGCTTTATCTGTGGCATTGTTCATTAAAATGGCACATTACTGATGTATTAAAATTAAATACGATTGGTACACTTAATGATATTAGTGATTAGGCAATGCATTCAGCAAGTACTTTTACTTTTAATACTTAAGTATTTTTAAAAGCCAGTACTTTTTTACTTTTACTTAAGTAAAATGTTAATGTGGTACTTTGACTTTTACTTAAGTACATTTTTGTCTGTGTATTTGTACTTTTACTTAAGTAAATTTTTTGAGTACTTTCTCCACCACTGATCAAACATCACGATGACATGAAAAATAGTCTTTTCATACAGTGCATTTAAAAATGTTCTTTTAGTTGTATATATTGTAAAAGAAAGGAATATCTTACTATTAAAACTAAGAAAATAGTTTAACTTAAAAAATGCCTTGCAAATTTAAAATGTTTAGATAATTTCAGAATTGTCATAGATGTAGCTCAGCAAAGTCCAGATGACTGTATGCTCTAAAGATTTCTATACAAATTAAACATGCTGAAAGCCTTTCCTTTCTTGTTTTTGTGGAACAAATTGTTTTAGTAATTCTGCAAGATATATTTTACTTGTAGAACTACTTTTGCCAGCCTGTTTTTTTTCCACTTTGTTCTGCCTCCAATCCCGCTGGATTTGTGTTAACTTACTCACTGAGTAGGTTACACTCAGAATTATGGTAGTGGGCCATATTAATCGTTATGTACCGAAAATTAAGGATGGATTCAAGACCAGGCCTTCCAAGACCAAAGCTGAATGTTTAGAAAAAGCTAACTCTTCCTATAAACATATATCCTGGACATATCGATAAATTAGGCATCTTAATAATAGTATTATTATTAATCACATTACCTCACAGGGGGAATTCCCAAAACCATCAGAGTCAATAGAATCTGTGGGATTTAGGACACAGGGAGAACAGATTACAGGAGACAAGGGGGAACATTTTGACACAAAATGCTGCGATTGCTGACCAGTATGAAATGCTTCCTCCCATCACAAGACTCCACTTTGTTTGGGATATATAAAAAAATTTAATAAAACTAATTTTCTCCCAGGAAATTGTGTATTTTCAGGTAATTTCCTGACCTACATGCATACTCATAAGCAGGACACAGCAAGAAAAGGAGTTTGTTTATAACAGTAAAATAATATGCACAATGGAGGCTTGGGTTTCTGAGGTCATGGGCTTTGCTTTTGATTCTTAGCCACCTATCTTCAAGTGAGGGTAGATTATCTCACTGCTCTGAAATCCTCATCAGGCAATCAGATGATTGTAGGCAGGTGTGTAGGCTACTGCAGAATAGCCACACCCTCCATCGAAGATCCTTTGTTCAAGGAACGATCTCACACACGCATGCGCACACCTGGATCCTAACAGGGAAATTGTGCTGGACTACAGTGGACAACTTAGTAAAAGAATCTGACATTAAACTTATGGAAAAATTCACCACACCTTAAATGTAAACTGTAAATCTTCTAAGAAAAATATAGATGGCTACTGTATGCACTATCATTGCTGTCTTGCACAGAACACTGAGCATAGAGAAAGGTACACACTAACTCAGGTATGTCTACATTTTCTAGTTTATTTTATGGCTGGGTTATGTAGGCACCAATGTCTTATTGAGGTGCTCCAATTATTATTATTATTTTTAAAGATTATAAATATTTGGGTTCATAAAATAAAGATTCATTTTAAGCATAAAGATTTCAAAACATTTCATGCAGTGAACTTAAAATGCAATGTAAGCGTTACAGGTAGTAATATTTCACAGACGGAGCGCCGCTTCTGCTCCACCTGGTAATGACTCTCACACCGAACCTCTGTTTAAAGCTGCAGCATCTAACTTAAAAAAATAAAAAATTACATATGTATTAAAACTTTCGCTGTCCTAATATGAGACAGATAATCTCCTCCCTGTTCTGCATAATTACTCCGCTCAGTCAGAAACAGCCAATCAGAACTAGCAGTAATCAGCTAGCCGCCATGCTATCAGGAAGTTTTCATTCAGTAACTCAGGATTGTTTATTGTAATGGAACCTGTATTTGCCTTTGAATGTTAAGTTTTATACTTGAATCTTTTGGCAATGTTGAGAGGTTTTATTTTGGCTCTTTGCATTATTTAGCCTCTTCAGAGCCTTCATATGTTATCAGTCTGTTAAAGATAGTATTACTGATAGCAGTACAATTTGCACAATGCCTGTTTTGTTTTGTTTTTTTTCTTGGAAAAAGCTATTTAAAAGCTTTTATCTAAATTAAGGTGAATTCATGGTTCCTTTTTCCACATAATGTAACCATAGTGCTTATGATTAAAAAAATAAAAATTATGTGATCGGTATCGGTGATCGGTATCGGTGATCGGCCCTCATGGATAATCGGTATCGGCAGGAAAAAACCTGATCGGCAAATCTCTACTTTGCACCTACTCTGCAGTAATAGGCTGCAGATGGAGAGCTCTGGCTGTAATTGCAGGAATGATGGAGTTTTCATGTTTAGTGTCACAGTGTGACTGACTGGTTTGTTTGGAGCTGCGCCGACTTTTAGCACCTTCACAGATGGCTGGTCAGGAGATCTCTGAGGGCCAACAGGCCTTCAGGTCAGCTTTACTCAGTCATCTGTGATGACGGCAGAAGCTCAAAAAATTTGCATATTTCATCCGAATAATAAAAGAAAAGTGTTTTAATACCAAAAAAGTCAGCCTTCAAATAATTATGTTCAGTTATGCACTCAATACTTGGTCAGGAATCCTTTTGCAGCCTTCAATGCAGCGTGGCATGGAGGCAATCAGCCTGTGGCACTGCTGAGGTGTTATGGAGGCCCAGGATGCTTCGATAGCCTTAAGCTCATCCAGAGTGTTGGGTCTGGCGTCTCTCAACTTTCTCTTCACAATATCCCACAGATTCTCTATGGGGTTCAGGTCAGGAGAGTTGGCAGGCCAATTGAGCACAGTAATACCATGGTCAGTAAACCATTTACCAATGGTTTTGGAACTGTGAGCAGGTGGCAGCTTGTGCTGAAAAATGAAATCTTCATCTCCATAAAGCTTTTCAGCAGATGGAAGCATGAGGTGCTCCAAAACCTCCTGATAGCTGCTGCATTGACCCTGGCCTTGATAAAACACAGTGGACCAACACCAGCAGCTGACATGGCTCCCCAGACCATCACTGACTGTGGGGTACTTGACACTGGACTTCTGGCATTTTGGCATTTCCTTCTCTCCAGTCTTCCTCCAGACTCTGGCAACTTGATTTCAGAATAACATGCAAAATTTGCTTGCATCTGAAAAAAGTACTTTGGACCACTGAGCAACAGTCCAGTGCTGCTTCTCTGTAGCCCAGGTCAGGCGCTTCTGCCGCCGTTTCTGGTTCAAAAGTGGCTTGACCTTTGACCTGGGGAATGCAGCACCTGTAGCCCATTTCCTGCACACGCGTATGCACAGTGGCTCTGGATGTTTCTACTCCAGACTCAGTCCACTGCTTCCACAGGCCCCCCAAGGTCTGGAATCGATCCTTCTTCACAATCTTCCTCAGGGTCCGGTCACCTCTTCTAGTTGTGCAGCGTTTTCTGCCACACTTTTTCCTTCCAACAGACTTCCCTTGATACAGCACTCTGGGAACAGCCTATTCGTTCAGAAATTTCTTTCTGCCTCACCCTCTTGCTTGAGGGCGTCAATGATGGCCTTCTGGACAGCAGTCAGGTCAGCAGTCTTACCCATGATTGCGGTTTTGAGTAATGAACCAGGCTGGGAGTTTTTAAAAGCCTCAGGAATCTTTTGTAGGTGTTTAGAGTTACTTTGTTGATTCAGATGATGAGGTTAACTGCTCGTTCAGAGAACCTTTTCATGATATGCTAATTTTTTGAGACAGGGATTTTGGGTTTTCATGAGCTGTATGCCAAAATCATCAGTATTAAAACAATAAAAGACCAGAAATATTTCAGTTGCTGTGCAATGAATCTAAAATATGTGACAGTTTAATTTTTATCATTACATTATGGAAAATAATGAACTTTATCACAATATGCTAATTTTTTGAGAAGGACCTGTACATGCGGTGTGACTTAAATGTTTAGACATAAATAATAGAAACAAAATATTACATAATTATGCATATATCACAACAATTTTGCATTGGAAAAATCTCCTTGAAATATTTGACCAGAAATGATCATAGTAAAAGCTCGTCTGAACCACCTGTAGAAAAAAGCATAAACCAGAGGATTTAACAAAGAATTGGACCATCCTAACCACTTAAATCCTTCAATGGCTGCAACTGGTATTGTGACTATTCCCATACTGTATAAACCTATGGATAAAAAGAAAGGAGTCCAACACATGAGGAAGACTCCCAGCACTATAGCCAGAGTTATGTTGGCCTTATTCTCCATCTTACTGAGAGCTGCTTCAGATGTCAGAGTGTTCTGGATTCGTCTCGCCTGCTTCTTTGCCACCATGAAAATCTTAAGATAGATTGATAAAATTATAATAGCTGGAATGTAAAATTCAAAAATGGTTTCTGGACTGAATTGTTTTGTAGCTGTAAATAAATTACATCTCTTGCTGAGATTTTCTTGATTTATCCCACGTGCTATGATGCTTATAGCAAGTAGAGCTGAGAGAGTCCAGCTCATCAGGATCATAGTCAGAGTAACACGAACATTCATTTTACTTGAATATGTTAGAGGATGACACACTGCATAATATCTGTCAATGGATATACAGCACAAGTTTAAAATAGATGATACGCACAGTAATATATCAAACAGGCCTCGCATTTTACAGAGTAAATAACTTGAATTCCAGCATGAACTCAGAGACAATATTGTGCTGAAAGGTAAAACTAAAGCCCCAACCAGCAGGTCAGTCACAGCCAGAGAGAGGATCAGGTAGTTTGTTGGAGTGTGGAGCTGCTTGAAGTAAATGACAGAGATGATTACAAGAAGATTTCCACATATTATCAGAAGTGACAAAGAAACGACAAAAACATTAAATGCATGAGAGGTCACAGTCTGTCCATCCAGCTCTGCTGATTCATTACAGACACGCTGATCTTCAACCATGATTTCAGTTCTGTTAAAAAACAAATATATAGTAAACAGTGATCAACAAAAACAAATTCACTTGCTTTCATAGATTTGTAGAGATAACAGACAATTCAGTGCTCTCTGTGATTCAGTGTAAGTCAGAGTGGAGAGTTGTGTCCTTGGTGTCTTCATGACTGAAGTGCATCCATGTGTTAGATTTATTGTTTCATATTCATGTGTTCATTGGGTTAATATTGTGGGTGTTGCCAGAAGCTCTTTTGTATCCAAGGTGACATGTTCCCTGGTGTCACAATGAGGAACAATTCACATATTAATGCTAATGCTGTTCTGAAAGGCCTTGTATCTTAACTACACTTATATGCATAATCTGTTACCATAAAGCAAAGATAAGCAAGTTGTCGAACTGAATTTCTATTGTATACATTTTAAATGATGTGACACACAATAAATCAGATGTATTATTTCTTTATTTCTGGATTTGAAAGCATTTGCTACTTTGGAGGAAAGAGTAAGTTTCACTGAAAAGTGTTTAAAAATACTGCAGGGAAAGACAGAGGTGGCATTTACTGACACGGTTCTACAGTCAAAGACTGGAGTCATTTTTTTCATTTAA
This sequence comes from Poecilia reticulata, assembly GCF_904066995.2. Lineage (NCBI taxonomy): Eukaryota > Metazoa > Chordata > Actinopteri > Cyprinodontiformes > Poeciliidae > Poecilia > Poecilia reticulata. The sequence goes on along the minus strand of NC_088850.1, from coordinate 21,813,853 downwards.
CGGTGAGGAAATGACTGTCAGTCATTAACGATGAATAATAAATGTTAATTATTTTTATTAAGAAAAACATGAATTTGCAATATATTTCGTTTATATATATATATATATATATATATATATATATATATATATATATATATATAGTTTTAATGGGGATCATCAGCCCTTTGCACCCACATATTTTCTATCAGACTGAGGTCTGGACTTTGACTGGGCCATTACAGAGCATCTACCATGTTATCTTCAAACCATTTCTGTGTAGATTTGCTGTATGCATTTAGGTTTCAGGATGCTGCCACCTGGGCCTGTTGCAATAAACAATAAATCAATTAATCACATGATAAATTAAAACAAGCTCAATAATTTTTATTTGCATGATTTATTGTTTTTTCTTTTCTCTCTCTATACTGGATGACAAAAGTCTTCAGTCTGGTTCTTTGGTCTCAACTAGACCGTTTTTGTGAAGGACAGCTTTTCATTTATTTTTTTAACAGAGACTCCATAATTAACTGTATTTATTTTGTTTTGTTAATTTATGTTGGATATTTAAAATGTCTTCCAGTTCCAGTGTTAAATGTTCATTATAATTTCAAGTTAATTGAATGCATTCTAATGCATTCTTGCATTATAATGTCATCAACATTATGTTACTAGAAATTGGTCTCAAAACAACATTATCGTTTATCACAATAACTTCTGGGCCAATTTATCGTCCCACAGTTTATCGTGACAAGCCGACTGCCACCACCAGGCTTCACATTGGAGACCATGTGTTTGTAGTAATGTGGACTGTTTGGTGTCCGCCAAACATGGTGTTTTGTCTGATAGTCCCCCATATCTTGTCATAATGTCATAATTTTTGAGCCCTAGGGTTTCTGTTATGATCATATCGTTATTTTATTTCAGGGTTCTTTGTATAGTTTCCCCTTACCTCAGCTTTGTTTTATTGTCTCTGTCATGGACTGTCGGTCAGCGCTTGTGTGAGTTATTGCTTTTTGGGGGAGGACTGCTCTGCTTCTACTCTTTGTGATGCACCTGTAGCTCCTCCATGAGGGCAACAGGTCAAACAGATTAGTTCTTGATTAGGTTTATTGCTCTACTGAGACGTGGGGTGGTGTAAATGTCCATCAGTGACGAGAGAAACCAGCTAATGATCTTCTGTGCTGCCTTTACTGCTATCTGAAACTTTTCCCTGGCTGACATTGTGCCGTTACCGTACCTCGCTGTGACGCAGTATGCTAGCATCACGCTCTAGATGAATGACTGGTAAGACAATAGAAAGTTGGAGTCCAGGTTGTACTTCCTGAGGAGCCTTAGGAAGTGTAGTTTGGTGTTGCTATGATATTGTATGTTCAGGGGATGTCAGCGGACATAAGGATGGTGAGAAAATGGAATGTACCGCGCTCTCCACTCATTGGTCATTGAAGCAAAGGTTGCCGTGGTTAAGTTGGTACTGTGCATCCTGCCTGTGATTTCTTGGTTTTCTTGGTGTTCAGACCCACATTGTTCTTTAAAAACCAGGCTACCAGCTTCAGGACCTTCTTTGTGGATGCTGCCTTCTCTCTTTGGGATGGGTTACACTACTGAGATGACATCAGCATATTTGTAGGTGAGGTGGCCGTTGTGGGACAGACTGTCATCAAAGGTGTAGACACAGTACACAATGAGGCTCAGCACACAGCTCAATGGAGAACTGATGCTTTGTGTCCAAATGAAGGACAGCTGTGGTCAGGTCTCACAGACTGGTTGCCTTTCGGTCGCCGAGGATCCACAAATTGCGAGTCTCCCTCAACTCTGCAACTTGCTCTGGACTCTGAGCCAGATATTATTTGGTGACTCGTATGCAGCTCCAGAGGTGTTGTTTTACTAACTTTGAGCTAAAATTAACCTCTAAAAACTAACTATAATTTTATGAACCATATAACAGAAGAATTTTACCACCACTGTAGAACTTATGATTAAAGAAGACTCAAATAGTCTAATGTTTGCAGTTTCGCTAAAACTTTACTTTCTTCTTTAATTAACAATGTTTTGCAAAAACCAGTAATGACTTTAATTTAGCAGCTGAGAACATTCGAATAATAACACATATTATCAATTTAATCTAACCTTTATTTCCTGAATCCTGAAACAGAAGGTGGAGGCTTTGGGGATGAGGTAGCTTTCAGATCCCAGTCTGATCAGATCTTCTTGAAAATGACTGAGTGGGAGGCAGGCTGCAGTCAGCAACTCACTTTATTGGTTATCTGCTTGGGTATCTTTGTCTGTGAAGTCATTTCTAATGAGTATTTAAGTATAGATCATAATCTTACTGTTGTTTTAAACAGAAACATAGTTTGATGAAAAGAGTGAGACACCTAAACTGACAGTAAATGCCTCCATATTGCAAATTCCTAAGCGAGAGAATGAACAAATGTGGGAAGTTGAGGATTGTGGGGAGGCGGTGGAAATTTACTCCATTTCATATTTCAGTGAACTTTACACAAAATTAACTCTCTACAATATCTGGCCATCCAGGAAAACGGCCCAGTTCAAGTCATTTTTTTAACTTCTAATGTCCTTCTAACAAGAAGAGTCACATTTATATATATAAAAGATGTGAAAGCAACGACGACATTAGTACTCTAAAGGTCTGACGTAGTAAATTGAAACTTGAATAACACAAAATAAAATAATTTGCATGTGCACATTGCCATTGGTTTTACTTCATAGGCTTGTCATGCATGGTACACTAAATATTGAGACAGAAAAACCAGAAACAAACTAATAACCATAACACAATTATTTATATATCACAACAATTTTGTATTGGAAAAATCTCCTTTAAATATTTGACCAGAAATGATCATAGTAAAAGCTCGTCTGAACCACCTGTAGAAAAAAGCATAAACCAGAGGATTTAACATAGAATTGGACCATCCTAACCACTTAAATCCTTCAATGGCTGCAACTGGTATTGTGAACTTTCCCATACTGTATAAACCTATGGATAAAAAGTATGGAGTCCAACACATGAGGAAGACTCCCAGCACTATAGCCAGAGTTATGTTGGCTTTATTCTCCATCTTACTGAGAGCTGCTTCAGACTTCATAGTGTCCTGGATTCGTCTTGCCTGCTTCTTTGCCACCACCAGAATTCTTAGATAGATTGTGAAAATTATAATAGCTGGAATGTAAAATGCAAAAACAGATCCAGTTGTGGATTCCTTTGTAGCTAGAAATATCATGCATCTCCCGTTAGGACTCTCTTTTCTTATCTCACGAACTGTGATGATAATAGAAAGTGGAGCTGAGAGAGTCCAACTTACCAAAATCATGGTGAGAAAAACACGGACATTCATTTTACTTCTATACGTCAGTGGATGACACACTGCAAGATATCTGTCAATCGATATACAAGATAAGTTTAAAATAGACGATGCACACAGTAATATATCAAACAGGCCTCGCATTTTACAGAGTAAATAACTTGAATTCCAGCATGAACTCAGAGACAATATTGTGCTGAAAGGTAAAACTAAAGCCCCAACCAGCAGGTCAGTCACAGCCAGAGAGAGGATCAGGTAGTTTGTTGGAGTGTGGAGCTGCTTGAAGTAAATGACAGAGATGATTACAAGAAGATTTCCACATATTATCAGAATTGACAAAGAAACAGCAACAACATTTAAAGCATGAGAGGTCACAGTCTGTCCATTACAGAGATTCTGGTCTTCTACCATATAATTACTCCTGTTAACATATAAGTTATTGGCCAACATCTTTGTAATTCTCTCTCTAGCCTTAGCAGTAAATGTGTGAGGTAGAGCGTCTGTCATGACTGAGCAACATATTTGTGTTAGATTGTTGTTTCACCATCATGTGTTCATTGGCTGAACTGGTTTGTGTCGTTCGTATCCACAGTGAGATGGTCCCTGGTGTCCTGTAAGGCTCCTGTTCTGCATTTCAGTGTGAATGCTGCTGGGCTTTGAGTTTTACCTGTTTATGTTTTTGGAAGAAGAAAAAAAAAAGAGACCACTTGATTAAATGTGTTAGAAAATATAACTAAACAAATGCCACGTTAAGTGTTGAAGCTCTCTGATATTGAGCTCACTGATTTTATAAAAATATTGAACTTAAGACAGAATTGATTAAGGCTTTAAAGAGATACTTACTTATGTGTGTCATTAAAGAGAGCGCTACCATCCTGCTAATGTTAGAACATCACTGCTTCAACACAAGTAAAGCAAACAGCTGATATTGGATGGGCAGTCAGACGCTTATGAAGATGCTTGGTAAATGTATTTATTTGACTTGGGTTTATTGGAAAAGAGATAAATCTCAAAGTTGTGGGATGATTGCTCTTGAATACTGAACTCTAGCTCCTCTCCTTTACACACAAGAACAACCAAAACTAAAGTTGCAAGCCTTGTGTAACGGCCCTCACATTCTCCGCCTTAAGTAGGATGTGAGGACCAAAAGTCAATAGCTATAAAACCCTAGGAGGAGGTGGACCTGTGTCAAAAGTCAAACTGGCCAAAAATGACTCTTTGACCCAGAATGGGAGATTTTGTCCTGCGTTCCAATACATGGTTAACTTAGTATAACAAAGTTGTTGCATTATTTGAACAACATGTCACCTAAAATATGCTTTCAGTTATCTTTTCTTTCTAAATTCCGACCTGACTGAGAACTGATGGTTTCAAAATGTCAGTAAATGTTAGGGATGGTGAGTTTGGCTCTTCTGGCTCACAAACGACTCTTAATTTGTTGTCATCTGTAGCAGGGCCAGCCCAAGCCTCCATGGGACCCTAAGTGAAATTTGGTTTTGGGGCCCTCTAGTTCTGCTAATATTGTAGCCTGGCTGCAATCAACAGTGAAATTATTTGATGATTCACACATCTGCTAAACATATTGCATCCCTCACAGTGATGTTTGCATTATATCCTGTGTGGACGTACAACATAGGATAATTTGTTTGACATTTATTGGCCGATTTATCTGCGCCAATTTCCTTAACTTTGGGGGATCGGTGATCAGCCAATATTTAAATGTGAAGCCAATCTTATCCACTGATTTTATCTGCCTCTGTCCTCTTCTGCTCTACAGTGAGAGGTTTGACTGACAGACCGGCCCCCCAGGTCAGGTCTGCACATTTGCATTTAACAATAGTTGACCCACTTTAACCAACTAAGCGACTTTCTTTAGCGACATTTCAAACAAACAAAAAAAAACTGGAATCAGAAAAAATCAAAATCGGCAGGTCAGACTTTTTAAAGATCCACAATCGGCCAGAAAACTGCAATCGATGCAGCCTTAGCCTTACTTAAGATGGAATACATCCACACATATTCATGACATTCTTTGATTAAATGAATGTCTCTTAGGCAAAATTCCAATAGTTTTAAATGTAATTTATACCAGGAGTCTTTCTGACCTGAGAATGTGGACCAGTACTGGGTTTAGTCTGAGCCTTCAGACAATTTTAATTAGAAAAGTTTCACATAACTTATAAGTTAATGTAAAAATACTGTTTGTTCTAGATGCATAAATGATCATGCTCAGCAGCAAACAACCTATCACCAACTAGAGCTTAGAATAGCTCGTTGATTTATTAATGCAGCAACCATGTAGCCTGATGGAAAAACACTTTGCTAGACAATGTCAAACATTGAGAAGTTTTCATTATTGTTATCAAGTCTTACCAAACACGTTGTTTAGAACCCAAAGAAACCTCAGAAATATACAGAACCAACCACGAGAATCAACTCATTGAAAGTTAAAACTCAGTTTCACACAAACACAAAGACGCTAGCATAAATGTTTGTCTGTTGAACTGGACCGGTCAAGGTCACTATGAAGCTAATTTTCTATTAGCAGCTTCACAAATCTTTTTGATAAACACTGCATTACCAAGACGCATTAAAACAAACCTTTATGTTGGCTTTATCTATTCTTCAATTCATATTTTTTTTTCATTTAGTGTTTTTCTGAGAAGCACTATATTTTCTTAATTATATGTATTTGTTCTTTTACGGAAGCAAAACTTTTTTTTTTTTTTTTACTTTTGTGCAATATTTTAATATTACCGTGAATTTTACTCTGGATATTCCTAAGTTTTCCAGTTGTGTAACTATAAGGATTTTGTAGGCAACAACATAACAGTGGCAATTCTAACATACTAAAGATGAGGACTATAAAAATTGGTGGTAATAAATAAATGAATAAAACTTAAGATAAGATTGAAATTTATTTGAATATATATATATATATATATATATATATATATATATATATATATATATATATATATATATATATATACAGGGGTGAAAGTAGTTTTAAATTCTTGGGGGTACTATGACAAAAAAAATATATATAGTAAAGTTTGGAGTTTAGAGTTTCTGTGCTGATAATTTTTTTTTCTTTTGGGGGGGGGAGTGATAAAAGCTGGGTAGCTCTAGAATTGCTACAAAATAAAGCTGTATTTCCTTCAGCCCACTAACTGCAATGTTGACACCTTGAGATGCCATGAGACCTAAATTCTGAACATCATGGCATGGAGTGATCCTAGTTTTCCATGTCTGGCATGTAACCATTCATTTTATCTCCTGTGTCCAGACAGAGGGATAATCAGTAGCCCAGCATCATGACCTGTTTGTTCTGAAGATCCTGCAGCTTCCACTTCTCTTCCTAACAAGGCGCCTCCTCACCCTGAATCTCATACTGATAGGAGGAACCACAGAGCTCTGTTAGGTTAAAGCTAATCTTCTGAAATTGGGATATTTTTCCTCCAACAGGTTCCAGAGGAATCACCTCAAACCAGATGTTGGACTGGATTTTATTTCAATGTCATTTGTGAAAGTTAGAGTCTCATTTTCAACAGTGGAGCTATAAAGGTTGAAAAAGATTGTTATTTTGGAGAAAATCTCATCAACATCAATGTTTACACTAAATAAGAGCCCCCCAAAAAATGGTTTGATAAATGAAAAGCCTCTCAGACTCTGAGCCCGACAGCACCAAACTATTTTTTTATATTAGACAATTAATTTAATTTCACATAAGTATCGCGGTAGAAGCCATTTGTTTGATACTTAATAAAAAATATTTACCGTGTTTGATGTTTGTTGTGATGTATTCTCACAAAGAACGAGATAATTAGTCCAAGTTTGTCCTTTATTGAAAGTTCAGAAACTACAGTGGCTGTGATGAGCCACAGCAAAGTTGAAACAACCTGAACAGGTGATAAACTCAAAACCACTCTCTCCGTCTCTCTCTGTCATTTAAGCACAGCGGTTGCCATGGCAACCTCGTGTACTCCACAAGCCGACCAGAGATTACGTTAAAAACATAACATTCAGTCCGTTACGATATTAGGTTTGCAGGCTTGATATTTATTTTGCATCATTAATAAGCCTCTCATGAACACAGAGGTGGTTCATTAGTTCATTTTAATCTCCTGCTCTGCTCTTATTTTGGTAATGGAACCGAAATGCACAGAATTGCACAACACCTTGTTGAAACAATAATTACTGAGATTATTATTGTTGTTGGGTCATTAATTTGAACATGTTTTGTTGATTTTTGTTGTTGTTGTTCTTTCATAAAGTTATTAACGTTTTAAGCCAGCCAGAGGAGGACGTGCTGCTCTCAGCCTCCTGGCTGCGTTCAGTTTGTCACCTAAAGCCGAGATCGACTCAAAACCTTCTGCGATCGTCGTGTTGCACCGCTGCTCTAGCAAAGCACGAACAGTTCAGAAAAAAATATGAAATGAGAAAAAAAGGTATTCATTAACCGATTAAGTCGTGTTTTATTTAGATTGTTCTTGAAAAACTAATCAGTCACGGCTGATTAGTGGGTGAACTCACAGCTGCACAGTGAACCCATTGATTTTTCACTGCAGCCGCTCCCCTCTCTTGCAGGTACTGTGTACCCCCACTAAATCTTTTAGGGGTACGCAGTACCCTGCCGTACCTCCTTACTTTCACCCCTGTATATATATATATATATATATATATATATATATATATATATATAAAAAAGCTCGTGTCCTCTACCAGAGGCCTGGGAGCTTGAGGGTTCTTCGCAGTATCTTGGCTGTGCCTAGAACTGCACATTTCTGGACTGAGATGTCTGATGTTGTTCCTGGGAACACTGCTCCAGTTTGGGGGTGACTACCCCGAGGGCCCCGATGACCACAGGCACCACTGTGGTCTTCACCTTCCAGGTCTTTTCCAGTTCCTCCCTGAGGCCCTGGTACTTCTCCAATTTCTCATGCTCCTTTTTCCTGATGTTGTAATCACTTGGTATTGCTACATCCACCACAACGGCTTTCCTCTGTTCTTTATCCACCACCACAATGTCCGGTTGGTTCGCCATTACCATCTTGTCTGTCTGGATCTGGAAGTCCCACAGGATCTTAGCTCGGTCATTCTCCACCACTTTTGGGGGTGTTCCCCACTTTGATCTCGGGGCTTCCAGTCCATATTCTGCACAGATGTTCCTGTACACTATGCCCGCCACTTGGTTATGTCGTTCCATGTACGCTTTCCCTGCCAGCATCTTGCACCCTGCTATTATGTGCTGGACTGTCTCAGGGGCCTCCTTGCACAACCTACACCTTGGGTCTTTTCTGGTGTGGTAGATCTGAGCCTCTATTGCTCTGGTGTTTAGGGCCTGTTCCTGGGTGGCCAGGATGAGTGCCTCTGTGCTGTCCTTGAGTCCAGCTTTTTCCAGCCATTGGTAGGTTTTCCTGACATCAGCCACTTCAGTTATTTGTCGGTAGTACATCCCATGTAGGGGCTTGTCCTCCCATGATGGTACTTCCAGGACCTTGTCTTCTGTTCCCCATTGCCTGAGACATTCGCTGAGCACATCGTCCGTTGAGGCTTTGTCCTTGATGTATTTATGGATCTTGGATGTTTCATCCTGGACAGTGGCTCTCACACTCACTAGTCCTCTGCCTCCTTTCTTACGGCTTGTGTACAGTCTCAGGGTACTGGATTTGGGGTGGAACCCTCCATGCATGGTTAGTAGCTTCCTAGTCTTAACATCCGTGGCCTTCATCTCTTCCATTGGCCAGCTAATTATTCCGGCAGGGTATCTGATTACTGGTAAGGCATAGCTGTTTATTGCACGGATCTTGTTCTTGCCATTGAGCTGGCTTCTCAGGACTTGCCTTATTCGTTGGAGGTATTTGGCTGTGGCTCCTTTCCTTGTGACCTCATCGAGGTTGCCATTTGCTTGTGGTATTCCCAAGTACTTGTAGCTGTGCTCTATGTCTGCTATTGTTCTTTCTGGGAGTGAGACCCCTTCTGTGTGGGCGACCTTCCCTCTCTTTGTAACCATCTGACCACACTTCTCTAGTCCGAATGACATCCCAATGTCAGTGCTGTAGATCCTGGTGGTGTGGATCAGTGAGTCGATGTCTCGCTCGCTCTTGGCGTACAGCTTGATGTCATCCATGTAGAGGAGGTGACTGATCGTGGCCCCATTCTTGAGTCGGTATCCATAGCCAGTCTTGTTGATGATTTGGCTGAGAGGGTTCAGGCCTATGCAGAACAGCAGTGGGGACAGAGCATCTCCTTGGTATATGCCACATTTGATGGACACTTGTGCAAGTGGTTTGCAGTTGGCTTCAAGGGTAGTTTTCCACAGCCCCATCGAGTTTGCAATGAAGGCTCTTAGAGTCCTATTGATGTTGTACATCTCTAAGCATTCAATGATCCAAGTGTGTGGCATTGAGTCATAGGCTTTCTTGTAATCAATCCAAGCGGTACACAGGTTGGTGTGTCGGGTTTTGCAGTCTCGGGCGACTGTGTGGTCTACAAGGAGTTGGTGTTTGGCTCCTCTGCTATTTATGCCTATGCCCTTCTGTGCCTTGCTCATGTATGTTTCCATGTGCCCGCTTATCTTAGCCGCTATGATGCCTGACATGGATCTTCCATGTTGTAGAGAGACAGGTTATTGGCCGATAGTTGGATGGGACTGAACCCTTCGAGGGTTCCTTCTGTATCAGGATTGTGCGCCCTTCAGTTAACCATTCAGGGTGAGTCCCATTTTGTAGCAGCTGGTTCAGTTGAGCTGCCAGTCGCTCATGGAGGGCAGTGAGTTTCTTAAGCCAGTAGTCATGGATCATGTCAGGTCCTGGTGCTGTCCAGTTTTTCATACCCGAGACTCTGTCTTGGACATCTGCCACAGTGATGGTTACCGGGGCTTGTTCAGGGAGGTTGCTGTGGTCCTCTCGTAGAGAAGTTAGCCACTGTGCATTGCTGTTGTGGGACGCCTCCCTTTCCCATATGCTTTTCCAGTATTGTTCAGTCTCCAGCCTGGGTGGGTCTGCTCTGTTGTTATTACCCTGCCATTGAGTGTACACTTTAGCTGGTTGGGTGGAGAAGAGCCGGTTAATCCTCCTGGCTTCATTCCCTCTCGTGTATCTCTTTAGGCGGCTGGCCAAGGCTTGGAGCCATTGTTTGGCAGTTTCGAGTGCTTCAGGTATGGGCATCTGGCTGTACTTCTTGGGTACTGATCTTTTCATTGCACCCCTTTGGAGCTCTGACAGTTGGCTCACTTCCCTCCTTGTTATCTTGATCTTAGCCTCTAACCGAGTTTATATATATATATATATATATATATATATATATATATATATATATATACAGTATATACACAGGGGTAACCCACATCTGCATCCGAAGCAACTGAGTCAGTGAAGTACCTACATATGCTTGTGAGACCTGAAGATATTGGACTATTTCTTCAAGTTTTCATCCCTCCCCACAATAGCTGTAGGTTGCGGTAAAACAATATTGTCACATTTAAGCTTTGATAGCTGGTGTTCCGACATATTTATAGCCTCAAAGCTCTGACGAAAGCTGGTTAGCATTAGGATAACATGTAAACAAATGGCAGTTCCGGCTTGCGGCGGAAGTTGCGCCCATATTTCACTCAAAGCATTATGGGGAGTAGGAATAAGGTGGATAACGAATACAATAAAAGGCCATTGTTTATTTTTATAGTACTGATAAATTAAATTAGTCATGGCTAACAACGGTTATATATATATATATATATATATATATATATATATATATATATATATATATATATATTTTTTTTTTTTTTTTAAAAGAAAGTGGAACAACAAAAACAAGAACAGACATATAAACAACAAAAATAGTTAGACCTTTACAATTTTGATGCTGAAATTAAAAAATATTGCATATAAATAATTTCTGTTTAATGTCATTTTTACTATAATAACATGTTGTCCAAAAAATATGGACAGAGAAAAACAATATATTGACATAGATCGGATCATATCAACATAGTTATTCATTTATCATAACAATTTTGCATTGGAAAAATCTCCTTTAAATATTTGACCAGAAATGATCATAGTAAAAGCTCGTCTGAACCACCTGTAGAAAAAAGCATAAACCAGAGGATTTAACATAGAATTGGACCATCCTAACCACTTAAATCCTTCAATGGCTGCAACTGGTATTGTGAACTTTCTCAAACTGTAAAAACCTATTGATAAAAAGTATGGAGTCCAACACATGAGGAAGACTCCCAGCACTATAGCCAGAGTTATGTTGGCCTTATTCTCCATCTTACTGAGAGCTGCTTCAGACTTTATAGTGTCCTGGATTCGTCTTGCCTGCTTCTTTGCCACCAGCAAAATTTTAAAATAGATTGTTAAAATTATAACAGTTGGAATGTAAAATGTAAAAATTGGTCCAGGACTTGATTCCTTTGTAGCTATAAATATCTTGCACCTCCAGGTGGGACCCACTTTACCTGTCCCACGGACTGTGATGCTTACAGCAAGCAGAGCCGACAGAGTCCAGCTCATCAGGATCATAGTCACAGTAATGCAAGCATTCATTTTACTCCTATATGTTAGAGGATGACACACTGCATAATATCTGTCAATGGATATACAGCACAAGTTTAAAATAGACGATGTACATAGTAATATATCAAACATATCTCTTATTTTACACAGTAAATAACTTGAATTCCAACATGAACTCAGAGACAATATTGTGCTGAAAGGTAAAACTAAACTGCCAAGAAGCAGGTCAGTCACAGCCAGAGAGAGGATCAGGTAGTTTGTTGGAGTGTGGAGCTGCTTGAAGTAAATGACAGAAATGATTACAAGAAGATTTCCACATATTATCAGAAGTGACAAAGAAACAGCAACAGCATTTAAAGCATGAGAGGTCACAGTCTGTCCATACAGCTCTGCTGACTCATTACAGAAAGGCTGATCTTCAATCATATCATCAAACCTGTTCAAATATAATCAATGATGAAAATACAAATGCAGTTTTTTTCAGATTTTAGTCCTGTACGTGTTTCAATGTAAGCTTAGCAGTATGTGTGGAGAGCAGTGTTTTTACTCTGGTCTTGATCAAGCAGCATTTATTGTTTCATCTCCATGTGTTCATTGGCTCAACTGGTTTGTGTCTTTGGTATCCATGGTGATATGTTCCCTGGTGTCACTGACAGGACTAATTCACATTTTAGTGCTAATAGAGTTGTGTGTTTACTTTGGATCTACTTTGCCCTTTAGATCTCCAGACAAAGAAATATGTAACCTTGATTCAATAATATTTCTATTATTTAGAGTAGATAAAGGGGTAAACAGCAAAATAACAGGGTGTTTCTAAAAAATAATTGTTATTGTAGCAAAATAATGCTTTCTAAGAATAATTTTTGTGTTTTCTTATTATTATACTTGTATGTAATATTTCTTTGTGTGACTTTTGTATCAGTTTGGTAGATCTTTAAATGTTCATGTATAGAATATATTATAGCGGTGCCACAAGCAAGCGTACACTCCGGATTTGATGGCCGTACTCCTTTCTGGTCGAAAAGGTTTGAGTTTTGGGCCTCAAAAAACTTGAGACACGTGGAACACCGTGAACTTTAGTGAGCCTGTGCAAGTATCCTAAAGCTAATCTCTGAACAGTCTGGATTTCTGCTTCTGAGCTAGTCGTTAATTATTTTAAATAATTAAGGCTAATTTTTATTTGCTAACTGTTGTTAGCCAAGACTAATTTAATTTCTCAGTACTATAAAAATAAACAATGGCCTTTTATTGAATTCGTTATCCACCTTATTCCTACTCCCCATGATGCTTTGCGTGAATTATGGGCGCAACTTCCGCCGCAAGCCGGAACTGCTATTTGTTTACATGTTATCCTAATGCTAACCGGCTTTCGTCAGAGCTTTGAGGCTATAAATATGTCGGAACACCAGCTATCAAAGCTTAAATGTGACAATATTGTTTTACCGCAACCTACAGCTATTGTGGGGAGGGATGAAAACTTCAAGAAAAAGTCTAATATCTTCAGGTCTCACAAGCATATGTAGCTACTTCACTGACTCAGTTGCTTCGGATGCAGATGTGGGTTATCTTCCGTTGGCTTTTTGTCCACATGATGAAATGAGCACACATAAAGCATTTTGGGTTCTCTCTTCCAGTTTAGAATTGTTATCCAAATTCTTTTTGTTTGCTTATCAGCCAGAAGGCAATGAAAACTACCGCTTTTGTTTTGGGAGCACGTTCAAAGCAAACTTGCTGCAGCCACAAATTAAACGTGATCTGATAATTAGAGTACAGCCACAAACAGTTGCCCGAACTCCACAAGGGCATCTTACGACACTTTCCAGTGGAAGGTTGCTTTCCACCAAATCACACATTAATACAGGTTAATGTGTGATTTGGTTCAGTTCTAGTCCAGTGGGGAGATTCTCCGTATTACGGTCTGGAGCGCAGCAGCTGAGGTTAAATCTCCTCTGATTTTCAGCAACACGCAGCCAACGGAGAACCTCGAGATTCTGGTTCTGATGGATTAAATAAACCCAGATATTTTGTCCTATAAATAAAATTTCCTGGATCAATAATAATGATAAATACTCAGATCATGAACTTTATTATTTTTTAAATTCAAACAAAAAATAAAAATGTACATCACACCAAGCTAATAATGTGTAGTTCTGGTGTTTTACTCTGTCTCTGCTTTTCTCTTTATTACTGTCGGTTCTTTGGAGAAACGAGCTGCTAGCAGCATTGCTAATTCACTGTCATTAGCAATGACAAAACGTAACAATCGTGTTCCTGTCGCTCCCCGTGATTAAACTCACAAATCTGTACTGAGCAGCTCTCTGATAGCAGACGGTGTCTGTAAACATGTTTTATTAAATATTGTATTATAACTGAAAAGAGAGATGTAACTTCTATCATGAATATAGATTAGCAAACAACCCTGCAAATTACAATGAAATAATGCCAGCCGTGTTACTAGCCGCACTGCTGGAAGTAACACCTATAATCGCTTCCCCAGTAACCCCCCCAGGGATAAGGTCAATAGATGTGCCTCCTGGTCAGCTAGCGGTGTTCTGTTACGATGCTGCAAAATGCTATGCATTGATGTGGGGAGAAAAAATGACCGTTATTTAAAAAGTGACCAAAAATCGATTTATGAATGAAGTTTAAGGGTCATTTATTGTCTTACCAATGTCAAATGTTATGTTCGGCAAATTTAAAGACAATAACGGCAAGTAGTTTGACGAATGACAATGGGATACATATGTAACAAAGTAGAAACAGAAACATCCTTTATGGACCAATTTATCTCAATATCTTGATAAATTAATGCACGTTTTAATGGAATTATGACATAATCTTTCAGCCTTTGTAAAAGCAGCTACAGTGTAAGTAATTTCCCTCTCTTTTACTATTTATTTTAGGTGGGTTCATTAGCCCAATTCACAAGGTGAACCAGTATGCAGATCAATAAAACAGAAGGATGTTTTCAAGGCAGCTCTATTTCTGTAAATTATGATGAATTTCTGCTTAAAGCTAACAAATTTTTTTTTTTGTTAAATTAGCAAAATACAGTTTAAAAATTTAATATAGAAATTTTAGCCCAATTAAGTGTTGAAAAACCTGCCTAAACGTTTTTATTGTCAAAAGCAACTTTTAATCTAACAATCATTGTAATGCACATTTCAATTTAATAATAATTCAGTGATGAGGCATTAAGTGCCAAGCGTATTTGAAACTATGCAGGTATTGTAGGTTTTAATGAACTACACCGTTTCCAAAAGAAAGAAAAAGGAAGGTTTCAATTGGGACTAAAATGGGCTATCAAAATATATGATAAATGACAGTTTCATTATGTTGCAGATCAAAATTAAAAACATAATCACTTCTAATTTTTCGAATGTGTAATATTTCAAGTAATGAAAGTCAGTAAGATGTGTCTTGTAACATTACAAAATTCTACCATATTAAACTAAAATATTGTGACCAATAAAAAGATAACATGTTAAATTGGACCTCAGCACATACAACCAAAATAATGTCACAAAGTTGCATTGGAAAAATCTCCTTGAAATATTTGACCAAAAATGATCATTTTAAAGGCTCGTCTGAACCACCTGTAGAAGAAAGCATAAACTAATGGATTCAACATGGAATTGGACCATCCTAACCATTTAAATGCTTCAATAACTACAACAGGTATTGTGAGTTTTCCCATACTGTATAAACCTATAGATAAAAAGAAAGGAGTCCAACATATGAAGAAGACTCCCAGTACTATAGTCATTGTTATGTTGGCCTTTCTATCCATCTTACTGAGAGCTGCTTCAGACGTCATAGTGTTCTGGATTCGCCTCGCCTGTTTCTTTGCCACCACCAGAATCTTAAGATAGATTGTTAAAATGATAATTGCTGGAATGTAGAATTCAATAAATGGTCCAGGACTGGTTTCCTTTGTAGCTATAAATATATCACACCTTCGGTTGAGATTTCCTTGAATTAAACCGCGTCCAGTGATGCTTATAGCAAGCAGAGCTGAGAGAGTCCAGCTCACCAGAATCATGGCCAGAGTAACGCGAACATTCATTTTACTTCTATATGTTAGAGGATGACACACTGCATAATATCTGTCAATGGATATACAGCACAAGTTTAAAATAGACGATGCACACAGTAATATATCAAACAGGCCTCGCATTTTACAGAGTAAATAACTTGAATTCCAGCATGAACTCAGAGACAATATTGTGCTGAAAGGTAAAACTAAAGCCCCAACCAGCAGGTCAGTCACAGCCAGAGAGAGGATCAGGTAGTTTGTTGGAGTGTGGAGCTGCTTGAAGTAAATGACAGAGATGATTACAAGAAGATTTCCACATATTATCAGAATTGACCAAATGACTACAAAAGCATTTAATACATAGGAGGTCACAGTCTGTCCATCCAGCTCTGCTGATTCATTACAGACACGCTGATCTTCAACCATGTTTTCAGTCCTGTTGGGAAACAAAATCAAAATCTTGCTTGCTTTTATAGAGTTGTAGAGATGGCAGATATTCAAGTGCTCTGTGCTTCACCGTAAGTTTAACACACAGCTGCAAGTTGTGTTCTCCTTGACTGAAAAGCACATTTATATTAGATTTATTATTATTCATGTGTTCATTGGCTTAACAGGTTTATGGGTGTAGCCAAGGGGCTACACCTTGGATACCAACCTTACCTTTGGTATCCAAGGTAAAGTTCTCCTTGGTGTCACATTAAGTATCAATTGACATGCTAATGGTATTTTACTTGTGCATTATTATTTTTACTTTTTATTGGATAATGTAAAAATACATGTGCACAAAGCAACAATGTGCAAGCCATTTATGGTAAAACCGATTATTGCTGAAAGCACTGTCTGCTAGCTTGACTTTGATAACCTTTACATGTCATGTTTGTTCAACTGACTCAGGGACAAATTTGCAGTTAAAACTAAGTATATGTATATATACGGCTCACTGCATCAGTTCAGATTTTTTGAGAGGTTGAATGTGACCTCACCGTACGTATCTGGTCACATTTGAAAAGATCAGACTGGATTTAGGACCACGTATCCAAGTGACCTGGTCCGCCTTTGTGAAAATCTGATTTGTGTTGTACTGTCATAAAAAAAAGAAAATACATGTCGCATAACATAAAAAATATGATTTGGCTTACTTCAGACTGCAGTGTCTGAAGGCACATATAAAATATAAACCTAATTCTTACATTTTAATTAGACTTGAGAGGTTAAAGTGCTGCAAAGGCCTATTATAATTACAGAATTTCTTATCCTGTTTTGCATGAAAATAGAAACTTGGAGGCCAAGCTTTATATAACCATTTATATAGCTTGACCATTTCGTCAAGCTTTTCCCAAAATTGTCCCCTGCCTGAAATAACATTTTAATGGAATCAAAAGGGAGAGTGGAAAAACCACTCTACAACGCTCCCTACTCTGAAACAGGCCATGCCTTCCACTGTAGACATGTGAAATTTGGTACATACGTAGATTCCCCATATGGGGGAATTTTTCTGCCATATTTCGAGAGAACACATTTTGAGTCAGAAAGCAGGATTTTATGTCTTTCTTCTTAAAACTTGTAATGCTTGTACTCAAGCAATAGTTTTTTTTCTCTTTTATTTGTTTCTTTGTTTGTTCACCCATGTCACCAGACTGGCTCCGCAAGAAAACAAAGGCAAAGAAACTAATGACATAGTGGCTAACTTAACTATGCCTTTTGAGTGTTTTCCCAAGATGATTATTCTGAAAACAGATCTGAACCTGCTGTAAAAGAAACGGTTAACAAATAGATTAATCATTGAATTTTACATTCAGGCCAAACAAGAGTTTCAGTCACAGGTGATTAAATTGGTGTTTTTTTTGGTGACACGTTTAAAAAGAGTGTACGTTTGACTTCGTCTAATTCCTTCTGTAGCATGTTCTTCTCTACGTGGAGGAATTTGGCTCTTCTCAGTCTTTATCTCAACCTCAGCATGACAATATTTCTCATCCCTGTGCTCCTGCTCACCGTTTCTATTTCTTCCCTAAGGCTTAGAATATCTGGTTGGTACTAACTGACCATCTGCAGACTTGCATCTTTGACCTGGTCTGATTCTTTCATCTCCATCTCATCAGATGTCTTTTTCAGCAGTGCCATTGTTTTCTTCAGTTCTGTACATTTTTTATTAGACTTGCATTCTTGCAGCTTGAGTTTTGTGTCAAGCAATTCTTTTTCCAGGTAATTTGCTCTTTGATTTTCTTCATTGAATCTGACTCTTCCTGCATCCAAAAAAGTTTTGATCTGTTGATCTTCTCCTCAAAATAATTACCACGTTGGGTATTTTTGCCTTGAATTCGGCCATCTTGATTTTGCTTGTTCTTCCAAATCATTCTTCTGGAAATGAGCGTCCTTCTCCAAATTCTTTTGTCTGACTTTCCATTTTTGTCAAATGCCATTTAGAAAATATGTTGGTCTGCAAATGATCCAACCCTTTCTTTTTTCTTTTGCAAAAGCAATCTCCACACAAAGAGACAGGTGTGCAGTGGAACCAATTTAGAGGATTCCTTTTTGAAATGTTGTCAGACTTGGAACACAACCAAAAAATCTTTATGGAAAAACTACATTTATGCCATTTGTAACTATGTTGCCTATTAATGGATAGTTTTCATAAACTATTAACATGTCCTCATAAGACAACTTTTTTCTCCTTACTTACCAAAGTACGCCTCCCTTTGCTCACTGGCAAAGCAGAAGTTGCAGAGAACTGAGGTCCAGGCTATCGGTCATCTTTTTGTGGATATGTAGGAAGAGGTGGTGATTAAGGCGCTGCTCCGACAACAGAGCCTGGAGAAACTTTGCTCAGCCGTTGTATTTGACACGAGCACCATCAAATACAGCTGAAGAAGTCTCTCAACTTCACTAGGGTTTGGGTGCCTTGTCCCTGGGCTGCCAGCATGTCCACAGATATCTTTGTGGCCCAACTAATGGGCCTATCAGCGGAGCTGTTGTTCGTCTGCAGCACTACTGGAAACAATCAATCGGTGTTCGAACATCTGAATGACGTATTTTGGATCAAAATGGCGCACCTTGCCAACATATTCCCGCTTTACAACGACAAAAATAAGCGGATGCAACGTTGGCACTATTCACAACGTCTTTACACATGGTGTTTATCCAGCACATGAGGCTGCTCTGCCATGAGATGAAAAGCTGCTTTGCTGACATGGATGAGCATCTGTCAGGAGAAACATGGTTGATGGTCCCTGACATTCCCACTGTCAAAGACGTGGAATACCTCATCTACAAAGATGAGCTTTGTGACCACCAAGGTGATTCTGTATCCAAGAAACTATTCCCAAGGAAATGGACACAAAACGTTTTGTGTCTAGTGCGTTTTAGGCTAGACTGGCCTAACATGCACTGATGGAAGGTCTTCTTCCATCCACCCATCTGAGAAGCTTGTGTCAATAAAAACACAGGTTCTCTAGATTTTAACTGGCCCAGAAAATGGCATTGGATAAGTAAAGTAATTTGAGTAGAAAATGATTCATTTATTTTCATTCCGTAGGAAAATAAAGGGACATAATTATTATTATTATTTTTTTACTATATCTGTTGAGACAGAGCATCATTTGAACATTTCAAATTAACGTTTTTGGTTTATATTAAAAATATGTTTTTATGATGAAGTAAAGTTGCTTCAACTCAGTATGGCAAACTTAACAGTTTGTCTTCTGAAGCAAAGACATAATGCAACCTAACACCTTTTGTCATTAGAGGTGTAAATGACCGCTGAGTCTTCAGTCCCTGCGCTGATGCTGCACAGGGTTTTTCTTCTCCCAAAGGTCTGCATTAGGTGAGCAAGCCAAGCAAACTGCCTCAATGCAATTATGTCCTGTTTACAAAGTTTCCAATAAAGTTAGAACATAAACAAGGAATACTTGGGTAAGGTAATCTTTTATGTGATTACCTCAGCCACAATGCTTTGGTTTCCCCCAGAAAACCTGCTAAGCCCGGTGGTCAGGGCACCGAGGTGGGCAACTGGCGGTCCACCGTGTTTTTGTATTAAAAGATGTTAAGTAGACAATAAAAGTAAAAATATCACTGGGTAATTATATGTTATGGGAAAACATCGTCAGTGAACTGCTATATAAACCCACAACTAGCCTGAAAAACAACTAATCAAAAAATACAATTAAAATGAATATCAATTATATCCACTTCTGTTAAATCCAAATTAAGTCAGCGGCTCCATCAGGCCCCCCAGAGCTTCAGGGGCCCCATAAATGCTAATATTTTAACATAGACCACAGATATATAAATGTAGCATTTGTTTATTGAGATTATCATTGCTGCTAAATTTGACATAATGGTTTCAGCATATATAAATTAAAACACTTTAAATTATTTGACATTTATATGTAAGATTTTAAGAAGCTGGCAAGTTTATTTTGTAGAAGTTCAAAGAACAATATTCATAGTCAGATTGGTTTGTTACCACAGCTACAATCTGATGCTGTTATTTTAATCTTTGAGTTTCAGCTCCGTTTGTTCACAAATACAAATTAGTAAACTGCAATTATAATTTATTGCTTTTTAGGTTTGCCAGTTAAACTACTCCCCCTGTCCTAGATTTCACTAAATCCAACACAGAAGCTGTTAGAGGTGCTGATGTTTTTAGCAACAAAAGGGGCCCCTAAGTCATATTCTGCTCCAGGCCTCATACACCCTTGGACCGGCCCTGCATGATGAAGTAATCTGCTGCACTGTTCAGAGATGCGCAACAAATGGGAGATTTAATTCAATGCTGCTAATGTGGCTTTAGTAGCTCTTTCATTTCATGTCTGTTGAGTTTGTAACAAGGGGACACAGAAACTATTTTGGTTGGTCGAGTTTCTGGACGAGTTTCTCAGATGTCCAGTGGCCGCGCACATTAACTCTGTCTGACTAAGTGGACAAAACATTTGACATGGTTGATCTAACCCTCCACCTACCCTAACCTTGGACTCTTTGGTTGTGTCTCTGACACATAAGCCCCCACGCCATGTCAAGAAAGAGTCCATGTGTTTTTTTTTTGTTGTTTTTGTATTTTTTGATTCTTTTTGTTTTGTTTATTTATTTTTGTTTATTTTTTTTTATTTTATACTTTCTTCTTTTGAAAAACATTCTACATAAAGCAAAACACTACTTGAAAACTACAACAGCTTGTCGTGTAACACGTCCAACAAGCAACAAACCCTAATCCTATGGTGTAACAACCACATAAACACTACAACCCTAACCCTCCATGTTAATCTGCCGCAATCTTTTCATTTTAAGCGCATGGCGCGTTCTGACAGGAATGTCCTGTTCATGACACTTTTTCAAATATATGCCATATGCTGCCTTCGTTGTAACACTGCGGTCAAGGTTGATGTTTTCCGCTTCTGCAGAAGACCATAGTATCTGAGATTTGGCAGGAAACGTGTGAGGTTTTGACCTGACCATTGGTTGGACACCATCCTGTCCTCGACCTCCTGCACGTCCTCAAATGGCTGTTCCTCCACAACCACATCAGGTGCTTTGACAACAGTCTTCACTTTCACAGGCACTTGCACTCTGTATGGAATGTCTTCCTTCAACTTCCACACAAGAAAGTTGAACACTTTTGGCAAGTTGAATTGTGACAGTATCTGCCACTTCTGCAGAAGCGCCTGGCTGACACAAGGACTGAGTTCCTCCAGCAGGGTGCGCAGCTGCTTATAGTTGACATAATCACCATTCATAATCAACACAGCTGACGATGGTGAGTACATTTAGATGCAGTGTGCCTTTTACTTTCTCAGGAATCCTCTGAAGTACCTTGTCCATCCACAGCATACCGTGGTCTCTGTACTTTTCGAGGTTCCTTGAGAAGCTCAAGGAACGCCGCTCCACCTCTGTGCACGCTTTAAGGGTGGCTGTTGCCACCTTTGAAAGTTGCACATTGTGGCCATCAGACTCCAACACAACATAGTCTCAACAATCCGAAAAGAGTTTGTGGGAGCCACACAAATCCCAAAACTTGATGTGGGGGAAGAAGCACAAGTTCTCAGACAAGAAGCCCTCCAACAGGTGCTTCTTTACATCCCTTCCGGCTTGAACCATCATCTCCCGGCCTCTCCCAAATGTAAGAGGTTCAGGAAAGCTATTCCTTGTGCTTAAGTCCTCACAGAATACGTCCAGGTTGATGCTCCCACATAGCTGCCCAGGTGGTCGTTCTGCTTTGAGAACCGCATAGGGAATGTCCACATTTCTCCTGAAGATATTGCAGAGGAAGAGGTGCACAACCCTAACACCAAGAACAACTGGCGCAGCATCTAGTGCCTGGCACACCGGGAACATGTGCTCCAAATGCTTGGTTTGGAGCTCATTCCGTGTCCAGTGATACAGGGAGGGCGGGACCTCGCCAGCACTTGCAGCTGAGTGAGGGGCCAACCCGATAAAGCCCCTGGTGTGAGTTAGACTCTTCGGCTTGACACTGTTGGTCCCAAGGCTGACGCTAAGCTGGAAGTCTGAGACGGAGAGAGATCGCCCATAAAAAAGCTCCTCTAACGCCAGCTCTATTTGAAATGCTGTCCAGCATGCATCGTACCTCGCAACTCCCTCATTTTTCTCAAAGAGCAGGGCTTAGAGAGCTCCGGCCGGGGGTCGGATTTCCGGCTTTTGACCAAACGGTCCGCCTCAACCAAACTGTAGTCTCCGGGCTTAAAGAGCTCCGTCTACAAAGATGTCTGCCAATCAGAATTCTAGCTCCCGTGTTCTTGACCAATGACTGTAAAACGGTTTGTAGAAAAGAAGAGCGTGCGTTCGGTTCGGCGGTTAAATCAAATGCGATATGAAAGAAGATGGAATTTGTCTCACCCGGTAAAGAAACACGTTTACTTGAGAAAGGAATTAAAAACAAGTGGCGCTGGGCATGGCTAGAGGTAAGAGGACAAGATGGGAAGTTGGCAGAAATTTTTACTAAAGGGGGGCGCTGGGATTCCTTTGGGGGTCGTTTGGTCGAAGGTAAACTTTACACCTTAAATGCATAACAATACCAGTTTAGAATTTGAGCAACTTGCTAAAACTGTATTTTGTAGCGTTCATTTTATAGCGTTAACACCGGAGCTGTAAGTGGTCCGGTATGAAACGGGGGTGATAGAACAACGATACCGCAGCCCTTTTAAATTTCAACAATCAGAATGCAGAAATTGTTTCCGTTGTTTTAAAAGGTTTATGTCAGTCTGCCTTTTCCTCATCAATACTGTTCCCGACCATCCTGCACCATACGGGGTAAAAAAAAAAAAAAACCCGAGGTGCACATCGCGCAAAACTCTGAAACAAGAGAAGCGGGACATAAAACGGAGCAATGAACTAGATGTGAATTATGGCATTAAAACAGAATCCAACGTTAAACAGTGAAAAATCAACAAATGATGTGAAACACATGATGATTAGGCGGCGCAGCAAGTGACAATATTACTGGTGGTCAATAAACAATCAAATAAATTTAGCAAAAGGAAAGAAACTAAAGTGGACATAGCAATAAACCAAGAGAGGATAAAACTAATCAAAGGAAACTAAATAGAAATGAATGAAGATCAAGAATAAATAAGAATAAACTAAGAAACTAAAGTAAATACAGAGGAATAAACTTGTATGGCAAGACCTTTCGAGCAATAATTCATACAGAGGACTCTATGGCAAGAATAAACAAACACTATTTCTAGATAAAAGGTAAAATAATATTGTTGAAATGTGATGGGTTTATTGAGACCACATCTAGTACTGAGAATAAATATATCTTACAGACCATAACAGTAAATAACTGATCACTTATTTATGTTTTTAATTAGATTTTATATATTTATTTCTTCAATATTATTTTTCATGTCAGTGTTAATGTCATGAGGCTGATGACTCCATGACACTTTCAATTTGACTCATTAGGATTTGATTAAGAACCAGATTTGTTCTTTGTAATTTCTGTCCAGTAAAACTATTAATCTATAAATCAATAGACAGGTCTATATAAAGATATAATCCATGTTTCTGTCTCATATTTCTATGGCATAAAAAGGACCTGAAACTTTAGTTTTTCCACTGAAAGCTCTGGTTTGCACAATAAATGCCATGTGGGGGAAGTTTTATGGATGATACTCTGATGTCCCATTCTCCTGAAGGCAGCACAGAGCTGCACCACCAGAAACCGACAGAAACACTGAAGAGAAGAAGAGTTATGATTAATGTAGTTACAGTTCTATCCATGTTTTAATGTTGCAGAGCTCAGTCGTTGTACTCTGGGAAATTATTTTTGATAATAAATACAGAAATAAGCATAAAAATCAAAACATCTACAATAGTGATAATAATATTAGTGATAAAATAATAGTCAGTGTAAAGTAGCCTACAAATTCTTTGGTGGGGGGCGGTGAGGGACCTGGATAAAGGCTGGGGGAGGGGGGCGCTGGCCCGAAAAAGGTTGAGGAACACTGACTTAGACCAAAAATGAATGGGAATCTATGGCAGCTATAGGAAGGGGAGGGACTAGGGATAAGTTTTTTCCAATGAATGGGATTCAATGGCAGCTATGCCAAGGGAATGAGTCACACCCACCAAACTTGGTGGACATGTGGGGCCCCTCCCACAGACTCTCTGGACCATTTTTGGTTCCCGTAACCCTTATAGTTTTTTTTAGCTATTTTGAGTGATCCAACTCATTTTCTGGTTTTCATCCTACATCCCCTAACCCTACCCTACCCACTAGATGGGTGGCCATTAATAGTATTATCAATACACATCAAATATGTTGGTCAGTGTTCCAATTATTATGGTTCAAGATCAACTATATTAATGATGCCTTTAAATTAATCGATTTGATCCTTGTTTTAAAGGCCTGCAGTGTTTCAGCTGTTTTTAGTTTTCTGAAAGTTTGTTCCAGATTTGTGGTGCATAGAAGCTGAATGCTGTCCTCATGTTCTCCAACAACATGTCTATAATGCATATTGGTGCCAAGTCATTCAGTGATTTATAAACTAACAGTATTTTAAAGTCTATTCTTCTAGCTACAGGGAGCCAGTGTAGGGACTTTAGAACCGGGGCGATGTGCTCTTATCTCCCTGATTTTAGACTCAAGTCTTTGGGTTCATCAGAGATGGAAAAGACCCTGATGAACCCTGGTGGAGCTTTGCATCATGATGTAGGACCATATAATGTGAACAGAACAAAGAAGACGACTGTCGAGTTTGGAAGAAACAATTTGGTCAAACACTAGTCCCATCACGGGAGACAAAGCATTGGTGGTTGGGGAATATAAATACCTCAGTGTTCATCTAGATTTGATGGCGCAAAAATAAATTCTTGATAAAATCAGAAAATGTATAAACAACCCTGAGCATCGTCTTCATCAGTATTATCAGACAGAGGCTTCTTCTGATTTGCTGTTGTACAGACTGCTACAGGAATTCCTTCCTGCTCACAGTCATCTGTAACTCTTTGAAGAGTTATTGCAGATACAGATGATATGAACTGCAACATTAATTTTTCTCTGTGTTCCTTACAGTGTCTTTGATTTTGGGTTTTAGCATTTGTCCAAATGATAAAACAATCAGGTTGAATCAGACCATTTAATGTATGTGAATTTGACCGGATATATACCAAACTTGTGTTTGAAAAATGTATGAGACCTAAAAAAAGGACTAAGTAAAATTAATTAGTGGAGATGCGCAAAAAAAATATTGGACAGCAAATGAAAGAAGTGCTTTATTGACGTAATGTGATTAAAGAGCTTTGCACTGATAATTGAGAAGGTACAAATAGTTCTTGACAGGCTGCTTCTTTATGCAAATAAAAACAGATTAAGTACTTTTTTCAAAACTTTACCCCTGTTACATGGTTTTATCATTAATCATTATTTAGAAAAATCCCAATATGTAAACTGCAACAATATATAAATATCAAAATAATCTGGAGTTGGCTGAATCGCTGTGGAATATCTTTCCTGAGACGACCGTCCTGACAGCTGATCGGAACCAGCTGTAAAAGAAGGCATAAATCAAAGGATTCAGCATTGAATTTGACAGCGTAAGCCAGTTCAGTGTTTCTATCACAGGAAGTGGTGGCGGTTCGTAGTATAATGGCTGGAAGACGACACAGATAAAGTAGGGAGTGAGACATAAAAGAAACACTCCCATCACAGTTGCTAGGGTTTTGGTGGCCTTCCTCTCCATCCTGCTGGCTGTTGCTCCAGACTTCATGCTCTGGCCGTTTGTGCTCTGGATGCTGTTCAGTTGTCTCTGAGCAACCAGGAAAATCTTAAAGTAAATGCATAGCATTAGGACTGCTGGAAGGTAAAAGGAGAAAACAGGTCCCATAGTGTTGGCCACTATAATGTCAACAGAGCATGTGTCCTCACATGCGCCTTGGCTGAATCCCGCAACAATGATGCCAATTCCTATTAGGACAGAAACACCCCAGCTGAACAGGATCATCATCCCGGTTACCCGAGCGTTTATTTTCGTCCTGTATGTCAGTGGCTCGCACACCGCATGGTATCTGTCTATGGAGATGCAGCACAGGTTGAGAATAGAGGACGTGCACATTGTGACGTCAAAGCTGTCGCGTATTTTGCAGAACAAACTCTCATAGTGCATGCATGTAGTGACGGTGAAAGCCATGCTGAAGGGGAACACCAAGACCCCGACAAGCAGGTCAGCGACAGCTAGAGAGAGAATGAGGTAGTTGGTAGGAGTGTGGAGCTGTCTGAAATAAATGATGGAAAATATTACAAGAAAGTTTCCACAGACAGTGATTACAGACAGTAATCCAAGGAAAATGTACAAAGATACACATATAACAGAGGGGTTATGTGCAAACATGTAAGTGTCATTGTCTGAGATGTAGCAGGGATGTATGGGGTCAACACTGCTGCTGTTGACCACAAGATCTACATCCATGCTAAGAGTTTACTGGCATCAACCTATGATGATGAGAAAAGCAGACAGGATTCAGTTTAGTATGCTGCAGGTTTGCTGTAGGGCCTGTTTTCACACACCCTTACCTTGTGATGTGTCCAGAGCTCAGCTGTGTGCACCTGGATTATAGGATCCACTTTTCATTACCATATTCACCACATGGTTTGATTAGCCAATTAGATGTAAGCTCCTTTATCATGTTTGCATAATCTATGTATATTAGTGTGGGAACAGGTACCCTTACTGGGAAATAATCCAAATATGAGCAAAAAAATCTTCCAAAAACAGTTATATCGACATACAACCAGCTAGATTTATGAATACCATTTCGAGAAATATATTTACGCTTTAGTGAACACTCCTCACAGCAACACTATTCCTGACTGGCATTTCAGAACTCCAATGATTTTTGATATTGAAACACCAACGGCGTGTTTGAACGTTGCACAATGGTGTTTGTAGATTTTACTGAAATTCTGATGATGATCACAGTTATTCCGTTCGTAATCCAACTTTTAAAATTAACTTTAAAGCATCAAGTTGTTTTTGTTTTTGCCTCAATTGTGCAGATTAAAAGTGAAACTAAGTCACACCATTTTAATTGCATGCGTCCGCCTTAGGTTGCTGTTGAATCAAAACTAAGATAAAACTGGTTTGCCCGGACCGTAGTCGGTACATTTCTGGTGTAAACAGGAAGAATAGTTTATAGCACCAGGTTAGTGATGGGACTGGTTAGAAAGGAAACATAGAGTAAAAAATAAAAACAAACTCAAGTATTTGTTTCTTATTACATTAAATACCAGAGTTTAATCATTCCTGTGTTTAGTTTCAAAGTTGAGGTCATTTTAACACATAATGTGGTAAAGATCTGTCCTGAAACATTTATGCTGATTCTATTAAACTGTGGAGACCGATTTGAATGCCGTGCAATTACAGGTAAGCAAAACAATAAAAACAAAAAAGCGTCATATCTAATTGTCCTATAGAAGGCTACATTTCCTCTGTGGGAGTTGCCACAACAAACAGCATTCCTTGAACATTTATAGAAACGCAAACGTTCTTCATCTCATACTATCACCTTCATCTCATACTATCACATTCAGTTGACTACATCACTGACAAGCCTTTTTTCAAACTATGCACAGATATCAGAAACAGCTGAAGCTGAAAGGTCAGATGATAAACATCAGACATCAGTCAAAGTTGAAGTCTAATCTCAAAGGGTCAGATGTTAAAGCCAAGACAGACTGAGGTTCAATTCAATGGTTATAGAGCAGGACTGGCAAACCTGCGAGAAAGAGAAGAACTATGCTCAGTGACCATGAGTGGAAATCAGATTTGGGGTTTCTTGTTTCTTGTTGAATCATCTGAACAAGCTTAACTTAGATCTTCAAGGAAACCTTAAAATACTACCTGACCTGGTGTAAGGTGTGTTCACATTTTTCTGGGTTGACAATTGGAAGTAGATCAACAGAACTGATTCATACAATGACTTACTGGAGTGTGTGAATAATTTAAAACCCATTTGGACATTTATTGTGAGCTAAGGCAGACAGAAAACAGTTAAGATGAGCTTTATATTTTTCTCTTTACTAGTTTTTGAAAGAGGCCTAATTCTAAATATGATTCATACACGTTGGTCTCTTTTGTGTAAATGTGCTGTAAATAAACAATCTTTATAGAAACAATGTTTATTGATTTTATAAACATCAATTCCTAATGAAAGTTACATGCGCATTAAAACACAAGGTTAGAAGAGCTTTGTGTTTGCAAAGTCTCCTTGAAAAATCTTTCCAGAAATCATCATTCTGACAGCTGATCGAAACCATCTGTAAAAGAAAGCATAGATGAAAGGATTCAACATAGAATTTGACAAAGTTAGCCAGTTTAGAGTTTCAATAACAGAAATTGGTGTCACATTATATGTTAAAGGCTGAAAGATGATGCACAGAAAGTAGGGAGTCCAGCACAAGATAAAAACCCCCATCACAACAGCAAGGGTTTTTGTTGCTTTTCTTTCCGTCTTGCTAACAGCGGCAGTAGACTTTTTGCTTCGACAGCCAATGCTGTGGATGCTGTTTAACTGACTCTGTGCAACAAGGAAAATCTTTAGATAAATACCAAGCATTAGAATGACTGGGATATAGAAAGAAAATATACATGCCAAACTGGTCGATATCAAAGCATCAATTACACAGTCCCCTTCACATTTTCCCTGATTGAATCCTGCAATGATGATGCCAATTCCAATTAAGGCTGCCGTACCCCAGCATCCCAGAATCATCATTGCAATGATACGATCAGTCATTGTACTTTTGTAAGTCAGCGGCTTACACACAGCGTAATACCTGTCGATAGAAATGCAACATAGGTTCAAAATCGAAGCTGTGCTCAGTGTCACATCAAAGCTGCCTCGCACTTTGCAAAACAAATCTTCGTCATACCAGCATGAAGTGACAGTGAACGCCATGCTGAAGGGGAAAACTAAAACGCCGACAAGCAGGTCGGCCACAGCGAGGGAGAGGACGAGGTAGTTGTTGGGAGTGTGGAGCTGTTTGAAGTAAATGATTGACGTTATCACAAGGAGATTTCCACACACTGTTATGAGAGACAGAGAGCCAAGGAAAACGTATAATGCCACACAAATAAAAGAAGGGCTGCTTGTGAATTTGTAAGACGAGTCGTATGATTCATAACAGGGATGTGTGGCAGCTCTGCTGGCATTCACCTCTGGTTCCATAGTGGACGATATCTGAAATATCACAATCAATACCAATATACTTTACTGCTAAAAACCACAACATCAACACTAGTATGGATCATACACATCACAGTCAAAAGATCAGAATAAAGTTTACCAAGCATGTCAGAATGCACTCACACAGGCGTCTTCCCTCTCTGTGCATAACCTGACAGATAAATAGGGGAGTCCATCTAATTATCATAATGAATGCAAACATTCAGTCACCAAGTCAGATGGGACACACTACAATTTGTGCACGGTGTTGTGAATATATTAGTGTATGGTGTGTCTGTATATGTGATAGAGAGACAGACAGAATTGGTTTAGGCTTAATAACCACTGAAGCAAATACAACAGAGCATCTCAATGGGCTACATAGCTGTCAGCTAAGAACAGCAAACTGAGGCCTTGTCCACACGTAACCATGTCTTTTTAAATTGATGTAGTATAGATATTCGTTTTTATAAAATAATCTTGTCCTCACCTGATCGGTTAAAGAAAAATGTTTATCCCCACAAACCTGATGAATTATACAACTGAATGTTGTCTTAAACATGCCAAACCCATAGAACAGGGGTGGGCAACTCCAGGCCATGAGGGCTGGTGTTCTGCAACTTTTAGATGCACCTCTACTTCAATACACCTGAGTCAAATAATACTTGACTGTACTTAGGAGAGGATTCGGCTATTTGATTGAAGTGCGTTGGACCAGGGAGACGTCTAAGAGTTGCAGGACACTGGTCCTCAAGGACCAGGATTGCCCACCCCTGCCATAAGGTGCAGTGTAGGGCAAAGCTTAAACCTATATAAGCCAATCACAATCCTTCAAAACAACGACAACTTCCTGTTATAAGTTAAGCATGGTGCCAGAAGATGTGTGGACAGACGGGTTGAACCACTTTTAAGTACCGGATTAGAATCTAAGCCAGGGAAAGGTGCTGCAAAGATGTTTCGAGCTGCATGAGGAAATGTCTGTTCATGGAAAGCAAGGGCAAAGACAAAACAGAGCTCCGAGATGAAACATTCCTGTGTGAAATGCCGTTTCTCTGCAACATCATGAGCCATCTAAATGTGATGAATCTGCAGCTGTAGGGACGGGGACGTGTCATCTCTGATGTGTACAGTACAGTAAAACCAAGCTGAGTTTGTGGTAGACGCAGATGTAGAAAGAAAACTTGAGCCACTTTTCCAGCTGCCATACCATGAAAGAGAAGCTCACTATCGCTGAGTTCCCGAGTGCACAGTTTGCTAATAAACTCAACATACCTGCCACCAACTTCCGACGGCGATTTGCTGACTTTGAAGCGCCAAAAATAGCAGGTTTGGACTGCTCAGCAATCCTTTTGAAGTTGATGTAGAAAGCGCACCACCAAACCTACCAATGGAGTTGATTGAGCTATAGAGCAATGACACACTGAAGGAAAAATATGAGAGGGTGGGTGCTGCTGAGTTTGCACATTTTATCCCCGACACAACGCCCCAGCTGTCCATCCAAGCTGCTTGGACGCTCTCTGTTTGGCAGAACATCTTTTCTCTTTAATGAAGCTAAACAAAACCTCACACAGTCTTACTGATAATCACCTTCACCCAATCCTCAGGATTTCCTCAGCTCAGAGCCGAACCCCAAACATTGATGAACTTTTACAAAAGATTATAAACCACCAAGTATCAAGCTGAGCCTCAGACAAGTGACCATCACAGAGCAGTGATGCATTTTCAGCTTTTAATTCAGTTCAATTTTTACATTTGTACAAGACATGATTTTTGTACAAATAAAAATCATGTTGTTTTTTTGTGATTTTTTTTCAATACTTGATGGAAGTATTGTTTTGTCTGTGTGCCATAGATTTATGTGTTTTATTTTACTTTATTGATTATAAATACTTTATTGTATTTTATGTATTTATATATTTTTTTCAGTTGAATGGACTCAGGAAAATTGCAGATAAGAGCCAAGAATACAACTACTTAGATTTTTTTTTCTTATTTTACTATTTGAAAGCAGTGATCGGTAGGATCATAGTGCAGCACAATAATTCATTTTTTGTTTATAATGTATGCACTTTTATTTATCTATTTATCTCGATATTAAGAAACATATTTTGTTTTTAAAACCAATTAAATTTTTTGCTGTTTGCCTGTTGAAAATGTTTTCCCTTGAGGTAACTGACAGAGCCATAACAAAATGTTGCTTTATTCTGTTAGTGTACAGGACATGCGATTTATCTTTGAAGGAAGTTGGTTTTTGTCTGTTTGCTTGTTGAAAAATGGTTTCACTTGAAATTACTGGCAGATCCATAAGAAAATATTGCTTTATTCATTTAATTATTATATAATATACACTGTGTTAGGTCTTGGTTCAATAGGCTACGTGCAATCATTTCAATATGTTTTAATAAACATTGAACCAGTCCGGCCCTCGGCTTGTAGCAAATTTAGGTTTTTGGCCCTCTGTGTGTTTGACTTTGACATTCCTGATGTAATGCATCTGACATTGCCTTGTTGCTGAAATGTGCTATACAAATAAACTTGCCTTGCTTTACATCAGTTCTTCAGAAAGTCTGTCATCATTGCACCCATGCTTTGTATTACACTGATAAGGCTTACAATCAGCTTCGTGGACATGGATGTCCATCTTTATGCTTGTTCTCAAGCTAATCTGAAGGCCACATCCTATTTGGAAACCTGTAGCTGCTGATTTAGTAGACTATTGATGGCTGGTGCACTGTGTTTACCTCAGGATCTGCCGTCTCTGTTCTGGGATTTTACTTGATCTAATATTTCACAGTGGAGGTGATAACATTCACTTTATAATTACACCAATATCAGTAGCTAGGAAATTTAGCATCAACAAAACTTCTGCAACTATGCTTACTGCACAGATTATATTATATCATGAAAATATGCTGGAGAGCTTACACATTCTGTTTGTTTCATAAACATTTCCAGGAGTATTCTGAATAATTAGACATTAGACAATGTGCAAAAAGAACATGAGTAATAAAATGCTTTGCACCAGATTTAGTATAAGCTAGTTTATATCTGTGGACACTAAGAGAAAATAGAATATTTTATAAAACATATTGGACATATTAGACTGAAAGTTTCCGTATACCCCATATATAATCATTTAATTTATGTGTGTAAATAAGACATGACTGAAATATGGTGGAAGTCTACAAAAAAACAACACATGAATATAAAGGAGTTTAATTTAGTTTTACATTAATAAATTATTTTTCCATTTTTACTGATAAAGATTTTGCTTTTACAAATGAAAATCTGGCTTTGTTTGCAGTTAGCATTCTTAAGCACATACAAGCACTCATAAAGCTACATGTACTATCAGCATAATTTCAATTAGACATTATGGATTTACTCTAAGAATAACATCAAACATCAAAAAAGTTTGAAGTTAGTGAAATCTCCCAAAATAAATTTTCCTGAAATAATCATCCTGAACGCTGACCTGAACCACCTATAAAACAAAGCATAAATAAATGGGTTGAACGTTGAATTGGACAGCGCAAGCCAGTTGAGTATTTCTACCAGAGGGCCGGGCTGGGAAGCGTTGCTGAAAGTAAGAACGGTTGTACATAAAAAGGACGGCAGCCAACAGAGCAGAAAAACTCCCATCACAATAGCTAAGGTTTTAGTGGCCTTCCTCTCCATCTTACTGACAGATGGCCCAGAGTTTTTCATGCTCTGGATGCTGTGTGCTTGCTTCTGTGCCACAAAAAAAATCTTTAGGTAGATGCATATCATTACCAGCAGTGGGAAGTAAAACGTAATCAGAACAATCAGAATTTTTCCCAGCACAACGGTAAAAAAACAGTTTTGTCCACATTTTGCTCTGTTAAACCCCACTAGACTGACCGCAACCACACCTGGAACGCCCCAGCTCACCAAGATCATCACCACAATAACATGGCTGCTGATTTTAGTTCTGTATGCCAGAGGTTGACACACTGCATAATATCTGTCAACAGAAATGCAACAGAGGTTCAGAATGGAGCACGTGCTGAGTGTTATGTCGAAGCTGCTTCTCACTTTGCAAAATATCTCCTCTTGATACAAGCATGAGGTTATAGAGAACTCCACTGTGAGAGGGAAGACCAGGGCGCCCACAAGCAGGTCAGCCACAGCCAAAGAGAGGATGAGAGCATTGGTTGGAGTGTGAAGCTGTCTGAAGTAAACGATGGAGATTATTACCAGGAGGTTTCCACAAACAGTTATTACAGATATGGAACCAAGAAAAACATTCAAAAATACACACGCAATAGTGGGTGTTTCTGTCGGTAGATAAGAAGCAATTTTAAAGCAAGGATTTACATTAGACACATCAGTATTGTTAACAGCAAAACTACCAAAATCAAGTTCCATTTTTAGTCACAATACACAGTAATTTGCACAGATATAAATTTAAAAAATAAAGATCTGATCAGTCATTTAAACCAAAGTCACCAAGTCAGCAATCACTTCTCTCTACAACTCATTCCCTGTACATGACAAACTATCAGCATGACCTCAGTACTTGCTCTGTTCACTATGATTATGCATTCTGAACTCTCTATTTTCTACCTATGTCTTCATGAATCAGAAACTCCCTACATAGGTCCAATGAGGTATCATGCACCCAAGAGATCCCCTAGCAACAACCACGAGCAACAACTTACCATTCGCCATGTAAACTAAGATAAGGTCATTTATTAGTCTCCCATAGGAAATATTTGTCTAGGAAGTAGGGGCAAGGCTGTAGTACAACAATAAACAATACTTCAAAAAAGACAATAACCACAGGAACATAAAAATAACATCATTGCAAAAAGTAAAAAATACATAAAAACACAAATGGAGCTTTAGCGGAAGTTCAGGCTGGAAGACTCCACCCCCTTCGTTCGCCCATCGACGTCATGCTCATCTCTGACCTCAGCGCTGGACCTCACCCGGCGCATTCAATCAGCAATCAGGCTCTGCGTAAAGGGATCCACACCCAAGCCGTCAGCTGCTTCCCAGCTGCGTTCAACCCACCACCTCCCCTTCTCCACCCACATCCTTCAGCTCTAGTATAGCACCCTTTCCCGATCACCACCACCAGTGTCGGGCCCCGGGGGAGAGCATCCCTAATCAGTTATCGGGATGTTCATCGAGTTCACATCAAATCTCAGCTCAAATTAGCTGCTGGGGTCCGAGCGCCAAAGAACTGCTATTCATTCCTGTCATTAAATCTTTTCATTCTTCCCTTTTGTCCATCTGAGTCTCTGCAGATTGAAATGTCAGATTGGCAGTATATCCCCATAGCCATCTCATTTACATTCACATACAATACATTCCCTTCATGCTATTCTTGATCACTATCTGGGCCTCCTATTGGTCTGTACAGGCCCTGCTAGACGGCCATCATTTATCAGGCTGATGGAGAGTGGTGCAAACGAATATTTAAGATGGTTATATTTACACATAGGAACCCGAACCTTCTCTCTGAACTATGTGAACTTATGTTTATTTCATCCAGTAGACTAACTCTAGAGGAGTATTTCTCAATTTCAGTTCTCAGGGACCACTGCCCTGCATATTTTAGATGTTTTTGCTCCTCCAGAACACCTGATTCAAATGACTGTATGATCACCTCGTTCTGAAATTTGAAAATATGACGAGGTTATTGGAAGCAACTATTAACCCTCCCACGATCTAAGCATGACACTCAGGAGGAGCACGGCAAATGTCACGGTCAGACGCCGAGGAAATGGGGGGGTCAGTGGACTGTCCCATCAGACTGTCAGCTTCCAAAACCCCACAAAAATAAATAAACCTTTTAAAAGAGCACGCAGGATCAGGGTAAGAGCAGAAAACTATTGGAATACCTAACTAGAAACACTAAGAAGTTTTTTTTAAGTAAACATAAAAATAAATAGAATAAAAATATCCTTTTCTTTGCACTTAAGTTGTTTCATCCTAATTAATGTGCCCAAATTTTTTGTCACTTAATTTGCTTCAATTGTTAGCATGTAGAACAGTAAAGACAGGCATTGGTTTCAGAGTTCAAGTGAATAAAAATAACACCTCAGTTTCCCTATGAGTTTACATTCTGACCAGTGTGCTTCCGACAATTTCACCAAAGAGACTCTGTAACCTGTCTACACCAGTCATAGCAGCTATATATAATACAGAAACAAACAATGCCCAGCCTAGTGGGGGCGCAAGTAAAGCCTGGTGACTAACCAGGCCTGGTTAGTCACCAGGCTTTACTTGGGGAAACTCTGTGCAAGTACGCTGATCCCTGTGTTTCAGGATTACTCAAGGTGATGAGTAAAGGCGATTGTATACAATTCTCACTGGACTTGAGCGCTTACTTAGCCCATGTCTCTTCACTTATATTACTTGTGGATATTTTGCTAGTTTTATCACTAAATCTTTCCAAAAATGTGTGCAGGACACCTTTATGGAATATCTGACATCAGACAATATTTTTAAGAATATATTCTAATCTTTCATTCTGTTTTTCAAGATCATAACCCCATCTGAATACATCACTTTTATTGAAGTCAATTGTACTTTATAGCAGTTGAACAATTAAAATTGTAAAATTAATTCTGTCTATGTATTTCTCTTTAAAGCTTAAGGCACATTGTTATTTTTTTCAGCTGGAAGATTTTTGTGAGCTTTGTAAATTATAATGTAAATGTGAACATCTTAATGTATACAACGCAGTGAGAAAACTGACCCAGTGTACAAGAGAAACTGAGATAAAGTGTCATTCTCAGCATGGCACGTTATTCTTAACTACATCAAAACAAAAACTGCAGTATGTTTTTTAATAATTTTTTTTTACATTTTTCTAAAGTCTAACAGCTTAGGCCATATTAAGTATAGCTTTGCAGACATTTCAGTACTAAGATGAATTTCTCTTCTCAGACTCCAAACGTGTCAAAGGAGCTTGGTGTTTGTTAAATCCCCCTGAAATATTTTTCCTGACATTATGATTCTGAACGCTGACCTGAACCAGCTGTAGAAGAAAGCATAGATGAATGGATTGAGCATCGAGTTGGACAGCGTGAGCCAGT
The DNA here is from genome assembly GCF_904066995.2 of Poecilia reticulata. Taxonomy (NCBI): domain Eukaryota; kingdom Metazoa; phylum Chordata; class Actinopteri; order Cyprinodontiformes; family Poeciliidae; genus Poecilia; species Poecilia reticulata. The sequence continues at coordinate 21,777,234 of NC_088850.1, read as the reverse complement.
TAAGGGTTTCATACATCATCACAGATACACCACCTAATAACTGGAGGGAAAAACAAAGAAAGAAAGGCAGCCAGCACATCAGAAAAACTCCTAGAACAATAGCCAGAGTTTTGGTTGCCTTTCTTTCCATGTTGCTCACAGTTGCACCAGGCTTTACTGCATTCTCGATGCTGCGAGCCTGTCTTTGTGCAACAAGAAATATCCTCAGGTATATATACAACATTACGATCACTGGGAGATAGAACGAGAAAACTGGGGCTAAAACCTTTTCAAGCACAACATCAGAAAAGCAATTTTCCTGACATTTTTCCTGATTTACCTCGGCAACAATAAAACCGACAGCAACAAGTACGGAAACGCCCCAGCTCATGAGGATCATAACCAGAACAACACCAGTGTTTATCTTAGATCTGTATGTTAGAGGCTGACACACTGCATAGTATCGGTCCACAGAAATACAGCACAAATTAAAAATAGAGGTTGTGCTCAGTATGACATCGAAGCTGTCTCGTATTTTGCAGAATAAGTCTCTGTAATACAGACAGTAGCTGAGAGAGAAAGACATGCTCAGAGGAAAGACTACGATCCCAACAAGTAGATCAGCCACAGCCAGAGAGACGATCAGGTAGTTAGACGGGGTGTGGAGCTGCTTAAAGTAAATGATGGAGATTATTACAAGAAGATTTCCACACACTGTAATAACAGACAGTAAGCCCAGGAAAATGTAGAGCAAAGTACATATTGTAGAAGAAGTCCTTCTCATTATCTTAGAGATGTTGTTAATTTCATAACATGGGTGGAAGTCATAACCAATATAGAAACCAGTTTCTTCTTCCATTTCTCTTTGTAATTACTATAAATATCAGTAATATTTGTATACCTAACAGATTACAAAGCCACCTTATTTTAGAAAGTAACACCTTAGTTTAATTTCTTAAATCAGTTAGTTAGCGCATCTAAGTCACCTAAACAACGTCAAGTCTTGCTGTCAGGTCATTGTGCTGCTGAATCACCTTGTCTTGATACTTCTGCTCAAACATTACAATCCAAAACTCATCCAATAGGAAGGGAGGAACCTGCTGACCAATGAGAATTTTTTATTGACCTTTTGTTGTTTTCTCAGGGTAACTATTTACTTAACTATTTACAATTTTTTGTGACAAATCCTTCATTCACATATCATTTGGTATTTACAACTGAAAGCATGTTAATAGTGTTTATGCTCTCAAGCACATTGTTTAAGAGCACAAGTAGAGGTTCCTTGTGTGGATGTCACCCATGCAACAAATATAGATTTAGGTTTGATGCAAATCATTGACACAAGGCATAATTTGAAATAGTAGTAATTAAATGTATGCTAAATGTTTTCATATTAATAAAAGAGCTAAAGTGCTAAATAAAAAATTAGCCCTGCTATATTACATGGGTCGCACACTCTACCTCTGCACTGCTGATTCTGGATCCAATTATTTTCAAGAAGGACAGTTTTAAAATAATTTGTGTAGAAAAATAACAAATGACACTAGCATGAAATCCATGCAAACGGCTACGATCAGGGAACCATGTAATAAACAAAGTAACATTCACTGTTCTTTTTAAAACATACAGCTACTAATATAACTTTCTAATATGAAAGGTTTTGCACTAATTTAAAGAATATTAAATTCCTTCTTAGTATGACACTTTGCTAGCTTCTTCTCAATTAGCTGGTTTGCTCGGTCCTGCACCCCGCGCGCCCCTTTTCCTCTCCCCTCCCAGTGCACGTCTCGTCTCGTGCGCGTCCCGTCTCGTGCACGTCTCGTCTCGTGCGCGTTTCGTGCGCGTCTCGTGCACGTCTCGTTCATGCTGGGGAAGGTTTTTCACTTGGTCCCTGCAGGACCTGCCCACAATAATGATTATAGAATTATTCAAACGACTTCAACAGTTCCAACTTCCAAAAAGGACAAGGGATTTAAGTTGTATGTGTCCAGTTTTATAAAGGACTTTGAAGGTAAGTGAATGTTTTAAGTTCTCCAAAATGTCTTGTATGTGTTTAACACAGATAACATAGAGCGGAGTGCTTCAGGTCCATGAGGAAGAGCCAAGAGCCTCATTTGTTGGGCGTAAGGTAAAGCAACCCAACATGTTCATTTCTCAGTTCACGGTGTGTTTTAATAACCAACCAGTACTGTCAAGAAGTATAATATCTCCTCGTCAACTCCATAATGACAGGCCATAGGCAGTATCCATTTTTTGTCAAGGAATGATGGGTGTTTGGGGCTTAGCGTTGGCAAACCTTTCAGTACTTCATTGGTTTCTGAAGAAAAACGCTGCTTGAGTTCCATTAGCATCCTGTTTATAACAGAATAGAATGACTTTGTTTTTAGATCTTCAATGCTGTCTGCACATTTTGTTTCAATTGTGGTGTTCACAATAAAATGCTCTAGATGTTTAGCTGTCTGGGTCTGCCTTTCCTGCCTTTGTACAGACTCTGCTGTTATTCCTGTGTTGCAGCAAAGATCTTCTGCTTCTTTTCTGAATGTCTCCCATTTTTCTTCTTTGCCTTTTTCTGTTATAGCAGTGATTACAGCATGAGTCAAGTCATTTGCTGCAGTTAGATCTAACTTAGGAGACTGTAGCTGTTCAGACATAAATTTTGTTCTGAAAATATCCTCAAAAATTACAGGATGCAGAACAAACTCTTCGAGAAGTTTGTTCAGGTCCATGTAATTTGCACTCATTGCACTGAGAGCTATAGCCTCTGTCCTGCGTTTAGCACTTTTTTGGTGAACAACATCATGCAGTGTAGCTAGAACACCTGGGAGAGTTTTTTTTTTTTTTGGCAGCGCGAACGGACTAATACTTATACACCCAGCACCCAGCGGGTGTCACTGAATCTCTTAAATTCTAGGCCAGGGGTGGGCAACTCTAGGCCTCGACGGCTGGACTCCTGCAACTTTTAGATGTATCTCTACTTCAACGCACCTGAGTCAAATAATGAGGTCATTAGCAGGACTTTGGAGAACTTGACTGCACTTAGGAGGTGATTCAGCTGTTGGATTCAAGTGTGTTGGACCAGGGAGACGTCTAAGAGTTGCAGGACACTGGCCCTCCAGGACCAGGATTGCCCACCCCTGTTCTAGGCTCTGTAACGTCATCAACACAAGTTTCTCCTGCTTCTTCAGAAAAAGATCATGAACAACTAATGTTGTAAAGCATTTGCAATAACTCAAAAAAATTGGCTCCAGCATCAACATTATGCACACTGTCTACTAACACAAGATTCAGCCTGTGAGCATGGCAGTGAATGTACACAGCTTGTGGCACCTCTTTTTTCAACTCTTCTTGAATGCCGTTGTTGCATCCGGACATAGCAGCAGCACCGTCATAACACTGTCCCACGCAGCAATTTATATCAATATTGCAATGACTGAGTGTCATTTTGATGCTCACAAAAAGCGAAACTGCATCTAATCCTTCTGCTGTGGTAAAATGCAGAAATTATTCCGCCACTTTCTCTCAGTGTGGCTGCAAACAACGGATGTTCGCTTAAGTCTGTTCATGTTTGCTGATGTCTTTACTTTCATCCACTAAAATAGCAAAGTGTTCAGCTTTCTTCACTTTGTTACTCATTTGTTTCCGTATCATTTCAGCCATTACATTAAATACTTCGTTCTGTATGTCGTGGTGAACGTACTTGACATTGGATGGGTTAGATGTTAAAAGCGATCCATATTGGCATTATGTATGGGTTCCTCTCAATTGCTTCATGGAAGTGATAATATGCATTGCAAAGGTAAAATCCTGTTGCATGATTTTTTGTTTTAATTTAAACAATTTAGAATAATTATTTATTGAAAATTAAAAGTTTTTTGAGGGAAATACCACAACTGCACATTCAAGAAGTTAAATTAGATTTTAAAAAAAAACAAAAAACAAAACAAAAAAAAACTTAAATCCACTGCCATTGTGCTAACCTAGTCTTGTGTTTGGCTACACGGCTAAAGTGGTGGAATAATAAGGCCAGTTACTACTAGACCGTACTGTTGCCGGCCAGTTGCTTTGCCCAGCTCACAACAACTGAAGTGCCAATTCAGGCAGCAGCTTTCATGAACGTTTTACATCACGGTGGAGAAATCGTGGCCGACTCCTGCATGGTAATGAGCATCACAAAGCTTAATCAGATTTAAATGGGGAGTCGTTTATTTGGAGAAAGACAAATTGTGGTAAAATAGTTTAAATATGTTTATTGTTTAAATTAACAGATGTCACATAAGTTTTCATGATGGAAATATTTTCCTTCACAACAATAATAATAAAAGAACAAACTCTTACCGTACATTCAGGACTTTAATGAATTACAATATAAATGTATTGATTTTGCAGTTCATAAAGCATCGCAAAATCCTGATCAAATTATATCAGCATGTCATAAACGAAGTCAATAAGAGTCATCTAGAAAAAAGGCTCCATTAAACTTTTTAAATCCAATATGACACATTTTTCACAAGTATGTTCCGGACTGGAGGGTTATCTGCTTCTTTGATTTAAAATGTATCAAAGTAGCTTAGTGTTTGTATTTCCTTGAAAGATTTTTCCAGAAATGATCATTTTGAATGCCGACCTGAACCAGCTGTAAAAGAAAGCATAGATGAATGGATTGAGCATTGAGTTTGACAGTGCAAGCCAGTTAAGGGTTTCATACACCTTCACAGATACACCACCCAACAACTGGAAGGAAAAACAGAGGAAGAAAGGCAGCCAGCACATCAGAAAAACTCCTAGAACAATGGCCAGAGTTTTGGTTGCCTTTCTTTCCATGTTGCTCACAGTTGCACCAGACTCTGCTGCAATCTGGATGCTGCGAGCCTGTCTTTGTGCAACAAGAAATATCCTCAGGTATATATACAACATTATGGTCACTGGGAGATAGAACGAGATCATGGGTGCAAAAACCTTTTCAAGCACAGCATCAGAAAAGCAATTTTCTTGACATTTTTCCTGATTTATCTCTACAATAATAAAACCGACAGCAACAAGTACGGAAACGCCCCAGCTCATGAGGATCATAACCAGAACAACACCAGTGTTTATCTTAGATCTGTATGTTAGAGGCTGACACACTGCATAGTATCGGTCCACAGAAATACAGCACAAATTTGAAATGGAGGTTGAGCTCAGTATGACATCGAAGCTGTCTCGTATTTTGCAGAATAAGTCTCTGTAATACAGACAGTAGCTGAGAGAGAAAGACATGCTCAGAGGAAAGACTACGATCCCAACAAGTAGATCAGCCACAGCCAGAGAGACGATCAGGTAGTTAGACGGGGTGTGGAGCTGCTTAAAGTAAATGATGGAGATTATTACAAGAAGATTTCCACACACTGTAATAACAGACAGTAAGCCCAGGAAAATGTAGAGCAAAGTACATATTGTAGAAGAAGTCCTTCTCATTATCTTAGAGATGTTGTTAATTTCATAACATGGGTGGAAGTCATAACCAACGTAGAAACCAGTTTCTTCTTCCATTTCTCTTTGTAATTACTATAAATATCAGTAACATTTGTATATTCAATGGACTGAAAAATGTTTTTTTTGAAGTAATGCAAGGTAAATTTGTGAATTACAAAAATAGCAGCTTCTGTTCAAGCAGCTTCTTTCCACATTAGATTACCTACACCTGTCCTGCCCCCATGTAGTCCAATGACCCTTCCCTTTAAACGCATGCCTTCTCATTACGTAATCAAAGCATGTCCAATGAAAAGGGACGAAACTGAAGACCAATGAGCAGTATTTTGTTTTTTATTTGCAACACGTGACATTAGGAAACAGCATGCTTCTTTTTGTCACAGTGTTTCTTATATTGTTTCCATAAGCTGGAAATTAAAGTAAAACAGGCTTTAATTAAGCATGGCTAGAAGCAAGCATTAAATATGCTATAGCAGTGTTACATTCATCATCTGAAATCATGAAAAGACTGTCACATGTTTAAACCTATCAAGACATCAACATCCACCTAAACTGAACGGCTGTACAAAGACCTATTAGAAGAAGCCAATGGTAAATTGTGGAGTCACTGCAGAGATTGACAGCTCAGGTGAAAGACTCTCGTATGGGATAACTATTAGTCATCCCTTTAAAAATCTGACGTTTTAGTTGCATACAATGAAAACGTTATTAAAGGTTGTATTTGCATACGGTTAAAAATACTTGTTGGGTTATGTTCCTTCAGCCCTTTTGGAGCTGAAGGAATGTTTTTTTAGGCTTTTAGCATCATATGGAGGACTCAGGTATCGGTTGGGCCCACAGCGGTCTGCTGGATCTGTAAGCACACATTCAGTTGTGTCTCCAAGTGGTAGAATATTCTTTTGTCTTAGTTGTTGGACAAGTTCAAGCATTAATTTATGATGTTGAATTCATGTTATGTTCCTTGGTGTGATTCTGACTTGATTGATTTTAAATTACTCATATAATATATTATTGGCATTATGACATTCGTGTTTGTGTACACTGTGGTTTTGATGGGTGAAAATCAAGGATTTTCCTGTAATCACAGGTGGAAAATGTGTCTCCTGTCTCATAACAGCAGGTGATTATCATTTCGCCAAAGTGCACCATAGAGCGCCACAGAAAGTCATTTCTGCCTGTTGCCATCAGGCTCTACAATGCCCAAGTCTGTGCTAATTGATTACATTTTTTTCTGCACTCATTTATAGGTTATTTATTGATTAATATATTGCATGTGATTGCTTGTTATTTATTTATTTGTTTATATCTATTCATTTTGAACTCATCGCTCTTAGGTATATATATATTTTACAAATTTTGTATTTATTACCTCAGATGGATTAGCTTTCAACAAATAAGCAATTTCCCTTTGGGGATCAATAAAGTATTTTCTATTCTATTCTATTCTATTCTATTCTATTCTATTCTATTCTATTCTATTCTATTCTATGTACACCCCAACCCTTGCTTAAGATACATATCTCATATTAACTAATGGATTTGTTGTCCCTCACATCTTATGGACGTCTAGAGGAAAGAGTATTTTAATGGCTGACAATAGCCCAGCTCAACATTTTTGCAAGAGGGAAGGAGAGAAGAACTGTCTTTGCTTTGCATTTGATACTAAGATGGAACGGCCTTTCTGTAGTACTGACCTCAACACCCTTGATATAGATCAGTTTGGGCTGTGCTGTTAATACCAGAGTGACCAACACAACCATAATGACTGACTGTATAGGAGTTTGTTACCCAGCTGGTCATCTACCTGAGGAGGAGGTGCCTAGCTGTGTTGGTTGTGTATAGCTCTCCCATACACTACTGAGACCCCACTTTCTTAAATTAATCAATTGTTAAATTATAAATAAGTCTTGTTTTTCTAATTATCCAATCCCAAAAACTGTACCAAAGCAGAGCAGAATAATGTGTCTGGCATTTCAGAGGGGATTTTAAATTGTTTTCTCAGGCACAACTCACAAATGCATTCTGTCTTCAAATGTGACACATTTAAAGGGGAGTAGAGGGCTTATGTGAATGAAGCATTGTTATCTCACACAGTCTGCCCACCCCAGAGAAAAACTGGGTTACAAATTGACAAGCTTGTCTTTTTCTCTCTCTTATCTCTAAATTTGTTTTGAAAACCCAATTTTCACATTTTTTTTAGTAGCAAAATAACTGCCACAGTCGTTCTTGTCTTCTACTGACTGCTGCTGAAAACGTCACCGTCAAGCGCGCCAAGCAGGAGCAAACCATTTCATGCAGATCCAGGGGAGTTTAGTGGGAATATGGATGTGTGCTTTTTGGTCTGGGAGTGGTAACATTTAATTTTTACTGATAAAAACAATTTTAGAAAAACAATATAATTAATTTGTAATTGACAGGGCCACATTTTATTTAATTTCCGTGTATTTCCCCTCTATAAGGCGCCACTGATTGTTATAATAAAGAAAGTGTATTATTTACCAAATTTCTACCTTCCTTGAAGAACTTTCCCTTAACCTGATCTCCATGGAATTCAAATGAAGTCCTCTGGTCTAGTCTATGGGATGAAACTAAACAAGGTATTTCTAATGCTATTAATGCAAATTTTAAATGAGTGACTTGGTAACATCTCAACTTAGAATAACTGAATTTATATTACAACTGTATTTACTGCATCTACAAGGATTCAATAAACAGACCCAGAAATCATGTAATTTTATTATGTTTTGTGGATAACACAGCATCATTGTCAAAATTGTATTGCTGTTTCAATATTGCAATAAATCCATCTACTTTTTTGCTTGAAATGTATTCCTTTTATCAGGGTTAACCATTAAAACAACATTTCTCAAACAAATGCTGGAAAGAGACACACCATCTTGAGAGACTACAGTCCTCTATGCAGTTGTCCTCAGGTCTTGTTCTGGTCATGGACAATTTTCTGCATGGTTTCCTCTTCTCTCTCTGTCCACCTACTGATGAAGAAAGGCCACTAATGTCACAAAAAATTTAACCCTCACATCCCCCAAAAACTGGAAATATTTCTTCCATTGCTAGGTTGAGCCTTACCTGTATTTTTTACTACAGGTTATAATCACAGTTTAACTGTTCACTGTTTAAGAATGTGTCAACAAACACAACAAATCTGTGCTTTGGTTCATCTAACAAGATTTTTAAATTGGAATGAGTTCACGTTCACTTAAACAAACTACTGCTTGCATATTGATATTCAATGCAGTCTCAAGTTAGTAAAATTGCCTCGTAATATTTTCCCAGAAGCAATAATTTTAATAGCTGACCTGAACCAGGTGTAAAAAAAACCGTAGATAAATGGATTAAGCATTGAATTGAATAATGTTAACCAGTTAAGTGTTTCAATCACTGGAATTGGTACTGGATTACTGGTAAAAGGCAGAAAAGTGATGCAAAGGAAGAAAGGAGACCAGCAAAACAGAAAAACTCCCAGAACAATAGCCAGAGTTTTGGTGGCTTTTCTCTCCATCTTACTGGCAGTTGCTCCAGACTTTATGCTCTGGATGCTTCGTGCCTGTTTCTGTGCAACAAGGAAAATCTTCAGGTAGATGCAAAGCATTATGACCACTGGGAAGTAAAATGACAATATAGGTCCAATAGTGTTTGCCATCAGAACATCAATAAAACAGTTTTCCAAACATTGTTCATTTTTTAATCTAGGAATTATCACTCCGATGCCAATGAGAGCAGAAACAGTCCAGCTCACTGCGATCATGATGGCAACAACATGACGGCTGATTTTAGATCTATATGTGAGAGGCTGACACACAGCATAGTACCTGTCAACTGAAATACAACACAGGTGCATAATAGAGCATGTACTAAACAATATGTCAAAGCTGTCACGGACCTTACAAAATATACTCTCATTATAGGTACATGAACTGAGAGAGAAGGCCATGCTGAGAGGAAACACTAAAATCCCAACCAGCAGGTCGGCCACAGCCAGAGACAGAATGAGAGTGTTGGTGGGTGTGTGAAGCTGTTTGAAATACATTATTGATATTACCACAAGGAGGTTTCCACATACAGTTACAGTAGATAATAGCATAAGAAATCCATATAACATTACACACATAACAGAAGGAGTCATGGTTAGTTTGTAACTGAAGTCAATAATTTCATAGCATGGGTGTAAGTCAGTCATAATAACTGTCCTGTTCACAGTCGCATCTGGGTCCATGAGCTAAAAATTGAAAAAAAATAAAAAAAATAAAACATATCTGAAACATAAACATAACACAAAATACATCTGATAGCACATCAGAAACACATCAAGTACTTACTTACTTGAAACTTTCAGTTACAGGCAGTCAGTTCACTAGCAGTATTTGCTTTGTGCCAGGAGTCTTCATGCAAAATCTTTTATAGGAACTCCTTGCCAACCTCATTTACACCATCATAATTACTGTCCAATGAGATTTTTGTAACTTTCTTCCATTAGACAGGAGTTATGACCAGTGAGCCTAAGAGTATGTATGTCTGTACATCCCACCTGTTGAATAATATTGCTGGTAAGGTGCACCGATTGCAGTTTTTTAGCCGATTGCCAATTAACGATCTTTTAAAATGCTTAACCTGCCGATTCCAATTTTTCTTGTCTGAAATGTTGCTCAGCATAGCAAGAAAGTTGTAGAGTCTGGTCTGTCAGTCAAACGTTTCTCACTAGAGAGTGGTTGATTCTTAGACCTTAGATAAGATTGGTGGACAAGCTCAGTTTCCACTTTAAAAAAATCGGCCGATCACCGATCTTCCAAAATGAAGGAAATTGGCACCGGTAAATCAGCTGGCCGATAAATCGGTGCATCCCTTATTGCTAGTCCTCCTGGCGCTCACTTTTAGTGTGGGTGTGCCTGTACGGTTACTATCGATTGTGTTGTTGTTTTCATCTGTAGTAATTGGGTCAAATGTTGGACCCATCTTGTGACGTGATGAGGGTAAGTCAAAACATAAACAACTAAGGCTGGGTACACAGAAGTGGAGGAAGTTGTGAGTGATTTCAGCAAAGAATTTAGCAATTGGAGAAAAAAGCTAGATTTATGAAGACTGAAGAACTACAACGCTATTTTTTAACCATATAGATCAACAATGATGCCTTCAACAATGTTGGACCCTTCCTTCTGGGGAGGAAGGGTTTGACAATGAAGCTGTTGGAGCTGGACATCTGTTGCCTCCAAACCACTTGATGGGTATTTTTCTCGTACCTTCATTAAAAGAACCACAGAAACGTATATGAATTTTATGACCAAGCTTTTGCAAAAGGAGAAGACTCAGCAAGCTGCTCCTCCAAGCCGTTCACTGAGCGTTCTAAAGACCTTTGGTTACAGCTTGCCTTTTATTGTCAAGCAAAAACAGGGAGGATAGGTAAGAGACAATTTATTACTGCACACAGGCAGTTTCTAAGATAGGGAGTATTCCGGTTGATAAGAAGGCACCTGTGGAAACGTAATTTAAGGTCTGGGAAACACAGTTAACTGTTTCACATGAAGACAGGTCAGTTTATACACACAGAAGGAAGGGAACACTTTAAATTGAACATTAGACTGAATATGAACTAAAGTAATAACAAAATGATAATACCAAAAAATCTCTAACACCACCCAATGGTAATAAATAGATCTACATATATAATTCTGGTTGAATTCAAAGAATTTAGTTACATTAAAGTCAAAAATTTAGTTTAACACTTGTGACCTTCCTCACCATGTATACATTTTTAGAGGTACTCGACGCAAAAACAGTAAGACATTGGCGGTTCAATTGTGTTTTCATTATTATGGCTAATCTCGTTTTTAAAAATATTCTGAACACTTCTCTGTGCAAATCCTTCTAAAAATAAGACGGTAACACTTTATTTGACAGGTTGTGAATAAGACTGCCATGACATTGTCATAAATATAATACCTGTCATAAACATGAATAAGTCTTCATGAATATTTATGACAGTTGTCATAAAGCGTCATTCGGTAAATCATGACACTTTTAATACAAAGTTGACATTATTGAAAATGTCTGTTATGACAACTTGACATTAACTAAGAAATCATGATCTGACATAAATTTGTTACAAAAGTATTCCTGATTAAACTTTTAAAATTATGTAGCTTTATGTTATTAAAGCTAAAGTTTAATCAGTAATTCTTTTATACTGATTATATATATATATATATATATATATATATATATATATATATATATATATATATATATATATATATATGCTTTCTTTCTGCAGGCTTTAGTACACTCGGTCCTGATGCTGCGCTGTGTAGACTGACAATCCTTTTATATTGTACTAGATTACAACATAGAAATACTATATAGTTATCAGAAGTACAAAAATCTAAATCAAGAAATTGGAGGAATGGGAAGGCTGGTTAATGAACTCCATCCTCAGGAAGTTCTGATGTTGGAACACACACAGAACTTTAAAGTTACTCGATTGTTTGAATTTAATCAGGATGAAAACTGAGTAATTATTACATACTCCAACCTTTATCAGATGTGTATATTTGGGTTAAACTAGTTGAATACAGAAGTTGCTGTTGCTTTGGAGTTATCCAACATCTGCTGACTGAAAAAGGAATGTAAAAATTCTAGAGAGTTTCTTAGTAGAAATGTGAACAGACTGAACAAAGGGAGTGGATTCAGTAAATTCCAAGAATTTTCTGAATCTTTACTGAGATCTCCAATCAGTGGAGTGTTGTGGGAAACGTGGTAACTTTGTCACTTCCATACATCTGGCTTTCAGGAAAAAAAATAGACTTTTCTGATTAATTGGTGAAAAAATGGAGCTGGAAAAAATTCAGGCCTCTTGACACAGCATGGTTCAATCAGGTGCATTAATTCAACCTTATATGGGATCCAGGCAGAACATTGCATCTAAAAGCAAAGGCAAGACAAACTACTGTTAAAATGAACAGAACAACTGTATTACGGTTCCATCAATATCAAAAGGTGAAAAGTTGTCATTTAGTTTGCACTTTTTAATATGATTTTTAAAATGAAGGTAACATCATATTTGCAAAAATTATATCATGTTACACTTTTGAAAACAAACACAAACTAAAAACAATGCATGGTTTGGATAATGTCTCTGGATAGATAGTCTTCAATTAGAGGTGTGAAAGTGTGTGGTCTGTTGACAGTCCCTTAGCTACCGTTGCCTCAGAATACTCATGCACACTATCAACTAATCTTTTCCACAGGGGTTTTTAAAGCACACAAGATGTAAAGGAAAACAAAGTTACGGCCACTGAAGGATAAAAGTGGTGAAAGTGGACCCACAGAGTTTAGGGTGATAATGAACCAGAAATGACACCAACCAACAAGGGACTTGTGTGATGAAAGAACTGCATCCTGTTTATTTTCAAAGTAGTGAAGTTGGTGGTGACTAATGACTAATTTGTCAGTGTAGATTTTTATCAAACCATGAAGTAATATAACAAAAACAGACAATTCTTTTTTGATGACTTTTTGGTAGTATCTACAACAAACCTGCTAATGAATGTTATTCAATCTTGTTTACAATGCTCTAACCAGACTAAACTTTAACAATTCAATCAGATAGTATGGCAAGCTTTTACAAAGGGTGAAGCACAACCCCAGCTGCCTTCCAGTAACAGTGAAAGAACCGTATGTGGGCTACTGGATGAACAGCATGCCTTAAATTCAAAATAGGACCAAGACTGTGTGGGTTCAGTTTCACTGTCAAACTCAATCTTATTCATTCACAACCATTGGTTTTCATCAAGCCACTATATATGAATATTGCAAAATGAAATTACCTTTCACATAAAGCTATGAATTCTCATGGGAACTCATGAACAATTTTTCCATTCTCTCAGGGTACTCCCTACATCCTGATATTTAAAAACACGCATTTCAGCTCTTGGCAGATTGGCAGAATCTTCACTGTCAATCGTCATGAGCTTGTGCATTGCTAAATATCTCATAAGAAGAAGCTAATTTTAAAGTAGAATACTTTGAATATTACTCGGATTTAGATTTGGCCTATTTTAATTATTTTTCTAAAAAACCTGTTAAACAGATTGATTGTATAGTCTTGCAAGAAGATGACAATCTGTTGCGTGAAGTGCACAGACCTTTACCATAAGTTTGAGCAAAGACTGCATATTTTTCTGTCTGCCAGATGAGGGCAGCTGACCTGCTTATTTGGATGTTTAAAATGAATTAAAAAGCCTCACTTTCCTTCAGGTAAAAACATGTGGCTTTTCAACACAGTATTTTTAAGCAATGTAATGTACTTTATTTTCTGAGAAATAAAAAAGTGTTACACACCAGAGCCTATTGTAGTCCTGAAGCAACTCATCTGAAATTTTAATAACATGTCAACCGTTAAGTCTTTTAGAGCTCTTAGTCCTTACTTCCATTGGACTGTCTCCTGGAGACCATTGGACTGTCTCCTGGAGACCATTGGACTGTCTCCTGGAGACCATTGGACTGTCTCCTGGAGACCATTGGACTGTCTCCTGGAGACCATTGGACTGTCTACTGGAGACCATTGGACTGTCTCCTGGAGACCATTGGACTGTCTCCTGGAGACCATTGGACTGTCTACTGGAGACAGTTCAATGGATAAGACTTATCATAGACTTATCATAGTTAGCTTGTGACATCCTGGCGTGGTGCTGTGTGGCCGTGATGTGTTTTCCGTGGTCTTGCTCCTCGTGTGGCCTCTCTCTGTCAGTCTCATGTCGATGGCCTTGATGTCCTGGATCATTTCCAACACCCGTGCCTGGTTAATGTTTCTTTGCTCCAGCTCAGGCTTCTTTGATTGTTGAGCCTTCTCATCTGTTTAACTATTACGCACTCAGTTGTCAAATTCACACACCCACTCAAAAAGCCCTTCCAATTGTTCTGTGGTTCAATCCCCTCCTTTGCCTCCACACCCCAACTATTTTAGAGTCTATTTTCCCTGCATGACTACTTTAATCCAGACTTTCTAGGGAATTCTTTTAAAAAATTGATGTGACAACCTTCTAGTATTGTCATTACCCTCTGCTGGATGGGTTGTGTCTGTTTCCTGTTATTCCTTTCCAGTTCTCTGGTGTTTACCTGGTTGTGTGACTTTTCTCCTACCATACCTGCATGCCATTATCTTATATTATTAATTATTTAACTGTCTAAGATAAACTAATAACCCTGTGATGTGTTAGGAGGTTAAAATTAGGGGTCAGATTCGTGGTTGAACGGTCTTTTGTCATTGAGGCCTGAGCAGCTTAAAAGGCACTTGTACTAATCGTGTCTGCAGCTCATCAAAGAGCTAAGTTTTTATGCTATTTTAATTTTGAATGTGTTTCATAGCTTAAGTCTCTCTGTGTTCCAGACACACCAACCAGACGTTTGCCTCTATTTGATAGCACCTGCAATGCTCTTCTAAATCACCAATGAACTATGAACATGTCCTCAACGAGCCACTACCTCTGATGCCATAATTATTCTCACCTGCCGATCAACAGACACCTTTGCTTGAAAAAACCATTTACTTCAGCTCAAAACTTAACCTCTCTCCAGTAAATCCTGATAAGATCCTTAGAGAAAAAACATTTTTAAAAATTCTCAAGTAACAGCTTTTAATGCTTATTCTCCTGTTCTCAAAAGTTCTTTGGTTGAAACTCTTGAGCTTATAACTAGCTCTAGCTATACAACGTGCTAACTACCTTGCAGGTAAAAGGCTACATTTCATAATTTAACTATATGTCTTTCATCCTGTGGAAGAAGTTTTGTTGCCTGATCTGATCATTGAATTGACCAAATCATCTGCCACATTCAGCAGCATTTTTCTGTGCATAATGAACAAATGTAACTTTTATGTGACACATGAATTTACATGGCTTCATAGAGTCAATAGTTGAATCTATTAAATGGCCAGCAGCCATCATGGAAACATTTGCTGACATAAAATCAATCTGGTCATCAGAATTAACTGGCTGCTGTCTAAATGGTTTCCCTCTTCAGCTGAACAAAGGATCAAAACCGAAACAAACTTAGCAATGTGTGAAAATATGACCTCTTGTCAATTGTAACCCAGGAATTGCTGCCATCTGAAATCAGATACTTTATGTCAGGTCAGAGATCAGATTGTACTTTACACAAGTCATAGATGCACTATAGGATTTATGAAAGTTTGAATGTTTCTGAAAGATTTATGAAATCTGTGAGTCTGCTTTGTGTGTGTTGATAAAAAGACAAAGATGATGAGCGTAGCATGAACACAGAAGCAGACCTAAAGGAAATAGGCATGTCCTCCAGCGACGTAGTGGTACTCTGAAAAGACATGACGCAGACATTTGTTTTGACAGGACAATCCCCATAGTCAAAGTGAATAGACAGTCGCCTGAGTATTTGTTAAAAACCTATCTTGCTCAACAAGCCTGACGAGTTTGTTTTGAGGAAGTTGAATCAAAGACTTACTTGACTGGCAGCATAAATCAGTGCGTCTGAAACGAAGAGCAGTAAGATGAAAGTACCGTTTTGACAAGAGCCTTTTAGGAAGCCTCAGGACAAGAGTAGGTGAGTTAATAAGGTGTTTTTACATCTTCGCGCCTGATATTAATGACTGATCCAAGAGATACTAAACTTTGTATCCAGCTAAACTTTGTAATTAATACATTTATGTATAACCATTCACATGATTTCATGACACCACTTGTGTTTAGTTGGTGTAAGGTATTTGATCAGTTACTTTTTTCAAAGTAAAAAGGTTACGTCCTGTCCTTCAAATATTTTACTAAGAGACAACTCTCACTCATGCCTTCTTCTGAGTTTTAAGTAAACAAAGTATTTCATGTAGTTGGGTGAGAAAGCAAGGAGTAAAACTTTTCAAAAAATTTCCTCCAGCTCAAATCAAAACATCTTCAACCTTCACAGGAGCTACAAAAAATAAAGTGGAACCACTGTTTTAGCTTGTAGTTTTTAAAAAATGACATTAATGTACAGCTGTCTGGCACCTTAAATACATCTTTAGTGTTGTGAGTTATTAAAATTCAAAGTGAATTTTTGCTGCACTGTTGCTTTGACCAAATCTTTTTAGCTGAGTTTGTAAGTCACTGTTGGGCTCCAGAGTGGCGCACACAGTTTTGAGAAACATGTCTTGAATGGTGTTACATTTTACAAGATGAACTCAGTGCATCCTAGTGACATTTAATGCTATGTTGGGGGAGAACAGGGGTTTACATTGTTTTTAGGGACAAGTTCGAAATATTTTATACAGAATGAGCTGAACAACATTGTTGTAGGGTGATAGAGGTGTTTAGAAGACTAATGGAAACCTTTGTGTGTCAAAGATGATTTGACACACAAATCATCTTTGTAATTTCCAGTTTGGAAATTACATCAATTTTTATAAATTCTCTTTTCCATCATACCATACAGGCTTTCTGTGAGTTTTAAATGAAAATCAATTCAGTTTATTTATATAGCACCAGTTCACAACAAATCAGACATGCATTAAGATTGATCCTAATTATCAAACAGTACAGCAAGCACAGTTTAATATTGAAAGTAGTG
Organism: Poecilia reticulata; assembly: GCF_904066995.2. NCBI lineage: Eukaryota > Metazoa > Chordata > Actinopteri > Cyprinodontiformes > Poeciliidae > Poecilia > Poecilia reticulata. The sequence continues at coordinate 21,760,203 of NC_088850.1, read as the reverse complement.
TGATTGTTTCTAAGGAAACCCAGCAGATTGCATCGAGTCATTGACTTGGAGCATTCACTCCTCCTGGACGAGCTTTTTGTAACAACAGAAAGAGCAGATAAACAAAAAGAAACATATGAACGGATGCAAGATTATTTTCAATGTTCATGAAAGTAAAAAGTTAACAGCATGTTACCATGGGCAATATTTTAAAAAAATTCAAATGACTGGGTTACTGTGTCCAGACTTTGTGGTTTGTAATTCTACTGCATTTCAATTATCCTGACATGGTCAAATGCAAAAAGCATCATTGCCTTTCCCATCAGGAGGATGATGCTATGTGAATTCCTGGATCCCATGACAAAGGGACTCACATGCAGATTTTGACTTTTTAGAACTATGGTCTTAATCTTGATCAGTTTTTGTGCAGTCTGATTGAGTGCATGTTTGTGTGTTTTATTGTGTGTTTTATTCTCCATTTTTCCTCTTGCGTTTTGAAGCTTGCAAAGTTGAATTGTAATGCAGAAAATGTGAATATTTTTAATTTCGTAAGATTTAGTTGGAGTTCAAGAGTTTTCATTCCATCACTGAATAGTGAGAGTGGTTTTGAACATGAGTAGTAGCAAAATCTGTCACTTTTATTAGTGCAAGGTTTGGCATTCACAGCAGTTAGTAGCAAAGTGCATAGCAGCTGGTGTGAGAGTCATCTCCTCTAAGTCTGAAGTTCTTAAGAGAAAAAACATCCTTGAGTGGAGAAGTTTAAATATTTTTTGTGTCTTGTTCACAACTAATTATAAGGTGAAGTAGGAAATGGACTGAAGAGATTTAATTCTTGTCTGCAGCAATGCGGGTGCAGCTGGAGTACATCATGAAGTCGAAACTAAAACAAAAAGCCTCTGGATTTACCTGTTTACCTGAGGCCAAACCCACATCTGTGAGGTCATGAGATATGGATCATGACTGTAAGATGAGGGTCAAAATTTGAGCAGCTGAAGCAAGGTTCCATAGAAAGACTACAAGTTCAAGAAACACTGACATCCTCCATTTTCTGCCAAAGGTTAATTTGATGTGGAAGAGCAGAATGAACTGGAGCGAGTTACACCTGAAAGAATAATGGGTGGATAATGTATCGCACTAACAAAAAGCTAAAAAGCTACAGGAAATGAACTTTGATGGTAGACACACTACAGAGAGTTTTGCCTGATTTTACCCCTGATTTTGTCAGGAAAGTCTTGAGTCAGTCTGCACTAGTTGTGGCCCTTTTGGGAGGGAGATCTGGCAAAAAAATTTTTAGCTCAAGATGAGGCAAAAACTGCAGTCAGAAAGCGCTTCAGGGGTACAGACTGGACCTCAGTCGCATTCAAACAAACACCTTATTTTTAGTAAAACCTGAACAAAGTCAGGTAGATTAAGTTTACTGTCATTTGCAACTGCATGTTGTCAACAGCCAATGAAAAAGAGAGACTGGGACACAACAAATGCTCTGAGCATTTATTCCCTTTTTTCTTTCTAAGTTTATTTGTAATTATACAACATTGCATCCAACAAACACAAAACAGCAGCCTGCATAAAACAAACATACTCTTACTAATAAACAAAATAAAATTCAATTCAGTCTTGGTTTATTTATGTAGTGCCACAACCCTTCTCACCTCTCAAAGCACTTTATATCAAGCCAATTCAGTCCAATCATAGAGGCAGATTCCAAGTCAATTACATATATACAATAATGTAATAAGAATCTGAAATACAGACAGACATTTTGATATCAAGGACTGTAAATAAAGAAGGACCTTATTGGTATTTAATTAATTCATATGTTGAATTTAATTAAATACCAACAGAATATATTTATTTACAACAAAGTCTTCATGTCGATTTGTCCGAGAGTCCTAGATTCTACAAAATTAAATTGTTTTGTCAGATAGTAATATAAATATTTATATGAACATTTACAGTCATTCCAACATCAACAAACATATTAACAACCTCAAATGAATGTTAAAGACACTTTACACGAATACAGAATACACTGTCCATATCTTATTTACTTAGGACTTAGACTTGACATCTCAATCAATATGTGGGGAAGAAAAAGTAAAAACTTCTGAGAACAATTTCTGCTACTGCCACCTACTGGTGTGCATGGTACTTCAAACTAGAATTCTATGAAGTTATATTTTTATTGATAATTTAGATATACCAGTACATTAATGTTTTTCAATCAGGTGTCGAAGAGTACCAGTATTTCAGAATGACATTACCAATTACAGCAGAACCCAGAAACCATTTACTTTACTTACTTGAGATGTTAAGAACTTGGAGAACCGGAGAACGTTTTGCAAAGTCTAGAATTGTGTCACTTTGTTTTTATTTGCAACAAAAAAAAAAAAAGTGGGAGACCTTAATGGATGACAATTAACATGTAAGTTATTGTCATTTCAAACATTTCAAAAATATAAAATGGAAATAAATTGTGTTTTCTGCCATAAGAATATCAGTGAAGTATTATAAGTATTATCTTTATATGTGTGAAATGAAAAGAGGAAGATGAGCAGCTGGGCCGTTAGAAATCTGTTCACTATTGTTTGTATCGTTTGTTCACTTGTAACCAAACCTTTTTAAATAGTAGATTAATTGTAGTAGTCTCCTTTAAAACCAAAGTAAAATGCAACTTGTAGTTCTTACTTGTTTACATAGAAGATATCATTAGCTCTGGACCAAAGCTAGCCACTACACAACATGAAAATCAGCCGTTTAAGTCTCCCATATCTCAGTGTTTTAAAATAAGGCAAACATGTTTTATTCTTCATATTTCATTGTTTGCTTTGTTTTTTCGGCTAAGTGGAAATTGTTGAAAAGACAATTGACACAGATATTTTTGTGTGTTGTTAAGGATGTTTATGTTGTTATGCGGCCATAAAAAGTCACCAAGAAAATACGTCCTGTGTCACTTTCTGCTTGTTTATGAACCAAACAAGTCTGAGAAGGTCTGTTTCTCAGACCTTCTTAGGTCTGAGAAACAGACCTGAGATACTGAAATATGATGTTAATTTTTTAACTCAATAAATTAATGATTAAGCTTGTGCACAGCCTCACCCATATGAATAATTGCCTAGAGACAATGGAACTCATACATACAGCTGTATTTTCTTTAGTGTATTTATAGAGAAGCCAGTATTACAACTTGTCAAGAGTTACGTAAGTAGTAGGTTTGTTTCACTTTAGAAACGCATCATTTATGTGTTGGTCAATAACATAAAATGGGACAATTTTAATGGATAAAATCAATGTGGTTAATAACAATGACTCTATTAAGATTGAAGGTCTGAAACGGAGCATTTTTATGTGTCCGAGGAGTATGCAGATAAAACAGTGTAGCTACACCCTGGACAAGTGTCAGTGTACTACAGTGTGATATTGCAGTAACTAGTTGTCCTACTTAGTCTGTCCTCAATAGGCTGTAGTTTCACTAACTAAGCAGGAAGCACCATAATTGGTGGATTCCACATCAGAAATTTTCATACACCTGAATTTTTTTAATAAGTAAATAATGGAATATATATCTACATAAAACTGTTGTGCAACTATATTAGAGAGTACAGTTGAGACTCAAAACTGGGTGTAGCTACTTAAACTACATTCTGGAATTCTTTGGGGCCTGTTTGTTCCAGAACTAGACAAAGCAAGCATGAACATTCTGGAACAGAGCCATACTTTCTGTATCATCATAAAGAGTTAGGCGGTTAAACTGCATTAGTTGTCAGGAATTTAAGTATGTGCTGGTTACGCACTAGGTTATATACAGAACAGTCTATTGGAGTGAAACATTTGTATCTGTGGTTTTCTTTACTAACATGGGCAAACATCAAAACAGTTAAGACTTTGTTAGTTTTGTTCACATACATTATCCTATGGTTGACTTACATTCACTCATCTAACAGGTGTGTTTCTGGGATTGGGCAGATAAGAAAACTTGAAAAACTAAAGCAAAAATGCTGACAGTTGCACCTTCCTGAGGAGGTCAACTATGCTCATGTGCAATAAGCAGTTCTTACATAACTTGAACACACTGGCTTCTATTACAAACTCCAAAGCACTTTGTGTCCTAATGTCATTTATAAATCTGTGACTGGTCCTCTCTTGTCTTCAATTCTGCATTAGGTGGGAGGGTTGTTAAAACTTTTTATTTCCTGCTAAGATTTTAGTACTTTTATCAGATCATGGCCTCCATAACAGTTTTGGAAAAACTTGTAATCATTCTGCATCTATAGTTGGAATTAACTTCAAAGGCATTTAGTACTTTATTTGCTTGTTTTAGTTTAATTATAACTAATTAAAATATTTCTTGATATGTAAACATCTGCGTTTATTTAATCTAAACTGACAACAATTGCGATTATTGCTGTCATTACGCATTAATGCCTTTGTATTTTTCTTATATTAGCTTAATTGGCTTTGCAAACACTTTTGCAAAGGCGTTGTAAAGTTTTCCTTACACATATTTGAAGACAAATAGATGTTTATGCTCAAACATTTGGCCAAGTTAGCACATGGTTTACTTACCTGGTCAATTTAAAAGACATGGCATTGGTTTTGTATTAATCCTTGCATTTTGAAATCATGCTTGAAATTATGCATTGCATAATCTTGTTCTTTTTGAATTTTATAAAGTGCAAAATGTTAAATATTTTGCAACTTTTTAACAGAGGATCTTTTGTACAGAGGATCTTTGGTACGTAGGATCTTTGGTACAGAGGATCTTTGCATCAAATGAAAAGCAACGTGGATGTAGTGTTATGGTGTTAACTGTAGGGATTTTGTCTTCCTTCACCTGAAGAAATCTGTGAAGCTAATGTTTATCATGTTGATTGTGAGCAGCCATCACTGGGTGACAGTGATAAGTCTCAGGGCCATGTTTCCCGTTTAAGATAATATCTGCTGACGCCAGAGAATTTAGTTGACCACAATCTAACCTTCCCTTCAAACAATGAATGAGGAAGGCAGTAAAAATTCTGGGGGGGGGAGGGGTGAAGTTTGTAGTACAGTTTTGCTTTAGTCAAACAAAGGCATAAACAAAGCAAAACAATGACACATTTTTCTTTTGTTTGCTTAAGTTTGATATTTTAACAAACTGGAAATATAAACCATCACCATTCCTAAATTATTCTGTCAACCCTTTTTAAGTAAACACTGATGGTTGAACCCAAATAGGTATGACTGGTCTCTTCTGACATGGATGTAGCATTTATGTGTATTTCTGGGCAGGGAACATTTAAAAGCTTAGCTTACATGATGGAATGGCATCTTACAGGTTCAACACTACAAGTCTTTACACCATTAGACCAGTAAGATTGTATATATGTAATTGCTGGTTTTCTAGATGTTTTTAGGAACACTTAAGCTTGGAGGGCATTTACCTTTATTCTCTCTTTAGTGAGGATGGCTTTACCAAAGGCCCTGCGGTTCGGTGTTTTGCTGTTGGTAATATGCTTCACTCTTGACCAACCAGGATTCAGACAGTCTGTGTCCGTCTTCTTTCAGGTGAGCCTGGCATGTTACCAACCTTATTGTAGTGTCACATTATGTGAGATTGTCCTTTCACAGAGTAAAAAAACAGAAATAGTTACTTTCATTGGTCAAAATTGCAAAGATAAGCAGATGTGCTGATGCTTTACAGGATCTGAGGGATGCCACATCATCCATCCTTCATACCAGAGAGAAAAGAGAAGGTGAGTCACTGTAGAAATAAAATGGCTCCTTTCTGGATACAGTAAAATCTCATTAATGTCTTTGTTGGGACAGTTTTTCTTACAGCCTCTTCTGCTCTCTCAAATTTCACTGAACACGACCTCCAACTTGTCATAACCTTCTCTGACCTCGAGAGTCTCCAAAGGATTCTCAGCAACATCAGCTTCCCCGTTGTGATCAACAACACTGTGGAAATCAACAGCATTGAGACCACAACAGGTATAACTCGACTTAGTGTTGTTTTCATCTTTTGACAAACATTAATGCTGTACCATATCCTCCTGTTCTGGGAACAAAATGAATCCTTTGTATTGCGTTGATGTGTTTTTTTTTTCTTCCCACAGTGTGTTCACCAAACATAACTGGGTACCAGTGTGTTTGTGAGGAGAACTTTGCCTGGTCTTACAACAACTGCATTAGGTACGGGGTCTGTGACGCCATCATTGGTGGCACATGTGGCTGCATCAATGACCTGCCAGCTGATGATCAGTTCTGCCAGTCAAACAGCAGCCAAACAGGTAGGCCTGAAAAACCAGCATTCATCAGTCAGTAGAGCAAAAGTTCTATTCAAGCTCTACATATATTGAACTAAAAAACTATAACAATTTAAAATAAATGCCACTAACATGAAGTGACAAGTTAGTGGCATGTTTTTGCCTCTAACATGCTACTTATTATTTTTGCTGTAACATATTACTGCAAAAATAATATGAATTAATGCAGTTGTGAATGGTATTATAAACACTGACCGAGCACAGGCTGTATGGAGAGAGACTTTAAATGTATTTTTGGTTAAAATAGTGTGGATATATTTACTCCCTTATCCACTCAAGTCTAAGATATGAGGTGAAGAGAGAACACGTATTCATGAATGTTGCAGGCAGATGCAAGATAGAAACCACCATACTGATATACTGACAACACAGTAAATACTGATAGGCTCAGTATTTACTTTAAATCTGTACGGGAGGGATGGGAGGTTATAAGAAGATGTGAGAAACAGATGCTGAAAAGGGAACAAAGAACAGAGGTGCCTGAGGACATCTAGTGGCTATGAAAGTACAAGAACAGCACGGGTCAAATCCATGAATGAATTTCAGAAATGCATAGGCTATTTTCATAAATTATATATATCTGAACAAATACTGCATTGTTATATCTAAGGTGATAATCTAATTTTGCAAAACCATTGATAAAGGAATTGATTTTTCTCTTCTAATGCCAATTTTTCCTCTATTTGTCCTGATTCTATATAATTTGTTGTTATATGTCATCTTTTTTTGGTTTATTTATTTTTTCCTTTTTTCTTGAAAATATTACGTCTTCTCTGTTTTGTGGACTCACGATTTTACTTACTTGTGGAGGGCATTTTGTCAAAGGTGAAGGTTATTTGAAGGTGTGAACCACAACCGACAACAGAACGTTTTTTACTTTTTTTGTTTTTTGCATATTTTTAATTTAACCCTCATAGGTTAGCTTTTCCATTTTCCAAAATGTTGACAATGTTATGTCAATTTCCAAAATGTTAAAACACTGTCAACTTTTTGAAAATTTATAAAGATGCAGTTACTACAAGTAGTAGGTATAAAACTAACCTTGGTGTTTTATTTGTGATTAGTATGCATTTGGAGATAATCGTCCTTTTCTTTTGTTTAAACAAGAACCCAGACGTGCTTAACTTACCACTGACAAAAAAATTGAAACAAGGAAGTGCATTCTGCTATGCCTGCAAGAACAAAGAAGGTGCTCCGACCAGTTTTCTCAGAACCCTCATAGCTGTTTGGAAGAGTTCCCATTTCTGCTATTTTAAGAAAACATCATGCATCTGCTGCATCAGGGAAATTTGCTTGGTATGCTATGACAGCGTTGAGCTGATAGACTCCCACCTAAACTCATTTTGTGTTTCATCTCCACAGTGACAACGACTGCAACACCATCTTCTACACAAGCAAATGGTATGACACAATTTAGTGTTGTGTGCATGGGGCAAAATTAGTTTGGCAGAGAAAATAATAAATAAAATCTTAGTATTGTTTCTAAATGTTACAGAACCTCTTAAAGCTGAAGTATGCAACTTTTATAAGAATGTTTTGTTTTTTTTTACATTTAAAAAAATGTGTCACTTTGACCTGACAGTATAATAAGAGACAGATGGTGTGTGAAATAATCAAGCTCCTCCCAGTGGTTCTACTGCCATCTGAAGAAAACACCACTTGGTCAGAAACAGCCAGTCAGAGTCAGGAGGAAGGTTGTAGCATTTCCAGTCATCCTCGTTACGCACTGCTTACATCCTCCCTCTTACTATTTGCTAATTACCACAACAGAGCCTGCCATGAATGCTAAGGCTAGTTAGCATGACCACTGATGACGGCAGATAAACAGTTTTTCTGTAATGTTAGGTTGTTCTCCACAATTAGCACAGCTGCTCCAAACCAGAAATCTTAGCAGTCTTATGAGCGCTGTGTGTAACAGGCAAAGTTTGATTGACAATTCTAAGCCTTTCCTGCTGGCTCTCATTGGTTGTTTCTGCAAGTAGCACTAGAACAACAAGAAGATCTAGTTTTTTTATTTTTTCCATATGACAGTTTTAACAAATATGTAAAAAAAATAAAAATAAAAAATACCTAATGCAGCTTCAAAGTACATGCAGTTTGACTTAACTCAAGTGATTTTGTCCATTTGAAAGCAGTTTTTAATCATCATAAAAACCACAGTATCATCTTAATGCAATGAACTCTTCTCTTACCCTCCACCTAACCCCCTCAGATCTAGTGGACATCGATGTGGTCATCGTCGTGTTCATCCCAACCTCTAGTATTTCATCATATATCTTTAGCTACGTCAGATATACTCTGCAAAGTCTTACCTTCCCAATAGCCATCTCTCAGTCTCTGGGGGTGAAAGAGATCTACTTCACTACAGGTAAGAGAGTCTGCAGGTTGAGTGGTTTACCTCCTGAGTCAGATTTGATGTGGATGAGAATTAAAAAACCGTCTGTCTTTTTTTGAAACAGCCTGTGATCCAAACTCTGCTAATGGGCTCCAGTGTCGGTGTGAGAGCGGCTTTGCTTGGCCATGTGATACGTGTAACAACAACACCAACTCATGCAACAATCAGACCTGTACATGTTTATATGGACTTCCTCCCAATGACGAGTTCTGTCAGCCTGTCTCAAGTAAGAATATTGTTCTCTTACTTTTTAAATTAATATTCTTAGTAGTATTCAATTAGACGTCTGCACAGGATCAGGGAACTTGTTTGTTTAGCTGCAAATATGTGCCGGGATGCAACATTGGTTGCTTTTATTTAGCCTTATTTCTTTTCTTCGTCTCCAGATGCCACTATATGCGAGCCAACTCCTCCACCTCCCACAGGTATGTGAAAACATGAAGAACTGAGTTGGAGCTCAACGGTTGAACTTGGCTTAGAGTTTGCTTCAGCAGAATCTGCACAGTTTCACTCAGATCTTAAGTAAAATCACGCCATGAAAAGATGGATGTTTCCAATCATAATCAGATGTTGAAACTACTATAATATGTCATAAAAATGTGTTTTACAAACCAACTTTTGTGTAATTTTTTGGAATTCTATGTGATAGACCAACACAGAGTATTATGATAATGTAAAGTGAAAATATACATGGTTATTTACAGGTGGAAAGTTTTTGTCCTCATGAAAATTGTTAACCACCACAAATCTGGTCTTTATGTCAACAGAATGGCTGGGCATTGAAGTAGTCCTTGACCTGCAGATCCCATTGGCCACTGCGCCATCAAACTTACTTGATTTACTCAGGGCGGCTCTGAGAAATGAAACCTTTCCCATTGAGCTCTCACAGACCGTAGATGTTTTAGATGTAGAGTTAACCACAGGTAAGAGCTTTGGCTTAACTGCCGATTAATCCGTCTCATCAGGATTGAGGCTTTTAAAATGTTTACTTTCTATCTTTTAAAAAACCTTTGCCAGCTTGCTCTCCAAACTCCACCAATGAACTGCTCTGTCAATGTGAAGAAGGTTTTGCTTGGCCATGTGGCATGTGCAACAGCAGCAACTCATGCAATGACCCCAGCAATCCGTTCTGTACGTGTTTAAATGGACTTCCTTCCAACAACGACTTCTGCCAGCCAATCACAAGTAAGGAAACTTATTTTTTTTATGTATATTTTTGTATTTATCAAATAGGGGTCTGTACAGTGTCAGAAATAAAAATCATATTTTATACTGGCATCTTTAAGAACTTGCAAGTTCTCCCTGAATGCTCAGTTCCGGCTTTCTTGACTGAAAAATAAAAACGGTTTTCTTCGTTGCTCCACAGATTCATCTGTGTGCCCAACTCCTACTCCAGGTATGTAAAACGTTTCAACTGTAAATTAACACATTTGTGATCAGCCTGGTTCCTTCTCCAGGAACCAGGTTGAACTAAAAAGAAAGAAAGAAAAATCTACCTGATTTATATTTCGACAAACCCAGGAGAAAACAGGGGGGCTTTGATTCAAACATGCTGCTTTGTTGCATATAATGCAACATCAGCAGGTTCATTACATCATTGACCTCAAACCTAGTGAGTAAATTGTTTCTGCTCTGCCATCATGTTGGCAAGATGAGAATGCAATTTATTTCCATTTACCAACAAATCTGTTGTACATGGATAAGGTGGATAAAGTAAGTAGTTTATTTACCTTAATAAAAATAAATTACCGTCTGAACATGAAAGTTCAACACTCTACAGTCTTTTAGTGCCCTGTTGCAGCAAAATAGTTGTTAGGTGAAATAATAGGTTGACTTGTAGTCGGTTGCAGCCTCTCTGGGTACTGGTTGCACAGTGGTGTGCTTTTTCAGCAGTGCAAACAGAACCCAAGATTTATTCACACCATATTGGGTCAACGCTGCTATATTTTTTCACAGGGTTTGTGTCAGTTCCATAAAAGTCATAGATATGTGAATATCAGTTGAGCTGCAAGACTTGCATGTACGTTCACTGAAACAACAGAGGCATTTGTCCTCCTCTCCCAGAGCTGCAAGAGCAACATCTCATTCTGGTCTTGCAGCCGTGTTTGTGTTGTTCCTGGAACGTGTTCTTAACACATTGTCTGCCATTGTGTGATGTCTAGACAGCTTGTAGACGCAACTGCAGCACAACCTGAGAGGAGATACTAAGAGTTCTACACATGGGTTCTTGCAAAGTATTGCATTTTCTGACCAGAAAGAAATTTGTATCTGTATCATCCCCTTCACAATACAGCTACTCATCAAGAGTCTCTTATTCCAGAGATTTCTTTGAAGCCAGTATAACACAGACTGCTACACTAGATGCTTCCTGCTTCTAAAACCTCTTGACCATGATCACTACAGCTTTGCATTTTGTTTAACTGAACTTTGTACCTGGATCATTTTGGCTTGATGTTATGTTTTGGTGTCATCTCTTTTTATGGGTTTTATTTTGTGGTGTTTTTCTTGTGTTCTGTTCTTTGTGTGTTGCTTCAGATTCTCATTTTAATACTTATCCTGATGGTTTTGTTTGGTGAGAATCCTTTTTTACCAAACTCCAGTCCTGGAGGCAGATGTTCTTCAACTTCTGGTTGTGTTCCAAGTCCAACATACAGGAAACAAACTCAAGTCCTGCAGAGCCTAGTGACCGATTTATGCGAATCAGTTGTGCTGACACAGTGACACATCTAAAAGCCCCTTAGTATGGGAGTTTTAAATCAGTGTTTTAGATCTATGTGTGTGCATTCCCATGTTCATTAGTCAACTTTCCCTCGGCTACTCAAAGCTTCTCACCCAGCTGATCTGCATTCCACTGACTGGTTTTACTGATTAGTTCTCATGTCACATAATGACGTCTGTTGTCATCCTTCATGCATCATGAGATCAATCCAGGTAGATTCCCAGATTAACTGTTTACAAGCTTGTATGAATTAGAGAACAGCTTGTATGAATTAGAAAAGTGTGGGTAAATGGAAATGCAACATCTTACATAAGTGGGCATTAGGGTTTGAAGAGGTCACATTTCTATAGCCTACAAATGGATTATTTGAATAAAATAATACATTTAGAGGTTCCTTGCTCTATACATCTGTAAGAATTACTGGAATTTAAATATAAGGTAACTTCTGCGAATGCCAATGTTTATTTAATTTTTTTGTTTTTCATTTCTAGTGACAATGGTCTTAACAACTCCACCAACTTATGGTATGACAACAAAAAACAAAAACAAATAAAATGATAATAAGCAACTTTCTGTATTGTCTCTCCCATTTTCCCTCTTTTGCTCAGTGGTCAGAGATTATACGGTTTAGTTTTGTGGATGGTCTGTCCCAACTTCTCAGTAGTCTTAATTCTGTTGGAATTTTCATGCATTTGCCTTAACAGAGATTGATTTAGTCCTGGAAGTACACATCCCGTTCTCAAGCTACCAGTCTGATACGCTGGATGTGTTTAGAGAGTCTGTGAACAACAAAACCTTCCTCACACCGTTCTCAAAGTCTTTAAACATTACAGAGTTAATCTTGACTACAGGTAAGAGTGTCTACTTACTTGCTGTACTTAATCATTATTTGTTTTACTTTTTTTGAATTGATCCTGAGAATAAAACGGTGCAGGATATTTTAAAATTTCTATCTTTTTAAATATCTTCAACAGTCTGTGATCCAAACTCCACTTATGGATATCAGTGTGTGTGTGAAAACGGCTTTGCTTGGCCATGTAACATGTGCCGCAGTAACATTTCATGCAGCAGCCAATCCTGTACCTGCATATATGGACTTCCTTCCAACAACGAGTTCTGTGAGCCAATCACAAGTAAGAAAGACAGCTGAAGGAGTAACCTGCACAGAGTCAATAAGATTCTGTTTAAACTGATCAAGATTTATAATCACATTGTTTATAGTCACACATTTTGAATTGAATCTCTAATTGGTCCACAGATAATTCCACATGCCCAATACCACCACCACCTCCAGGTATGTAAAACATGTAGACTTGGTGTTGAGGTACAATATATGTTGACTGTTTCAGAAAGCAGATTCAAAAAATACTCAACCTCCCAGAATTCTTTGCTGCAGAGGCCAAGAAATGCTAGAAAGTTTTTTCATGAAGGTTTCCTTCTCATATCTTTTTGGACATACAATCATCACTTTAGTAAACTAGAAGGATGTTTATGAGGTGCACAAAGATAGAGGCAGTGAGTTAATTTATTCATTAATTATCCTACCAATTATTAATTATGAGGGGAATTTATCATATTGAGAGTGTAAACTATTGTTTTTAATAGGGAATCAAGTTCATAAACTTTAAACCTCCAAATTACAGCCTGAACTTTTCCCTGCTGTGACTTGATGTCCCCACACTGACTTACTCAGACAATCCCTTTCTGTTACTCCAAACACAAAGTGGATCATTTGCAAAACTCGTAGTTTGTAGATATCTGTGAGGGATTGTGATGGTATGAAGGCCTGCAGAGACGGGCTTTCAAACTCTGATGATCCACCTCTGCACAAAAACAGGCCAACACTGGAGCTGAGTTTACAGTATTAACAGTTTCCTCAGTGATCTCCAGTATCACTAAAGGTTTGACTGAGTCTCTTCACCTCAACAGAACCTGTTTACATTGACGTGGTCATTGATGTGAGGATTCCTGATACCATCATGCAACCAAATATACTGGCATTATTCCGAAATGCTCTCAAGAATCAAAGCTACCCTATTCTTCTCAGTCAGTTAAATGTCTTACAAATAGACTTGACCACAGGTAAGAGGACCTGGTCCCCTTGTGCTTTCTCTGCATAATGTCAGCTAATAATCTACAGTAAAGGTGAATGACTTTCCTGCTTTAATGTCTTTCACAGTCTGCTCTCCAAACTCCACCGATGGACTGCAGTGTAGATGTGAGGATGGTTTTGCTTTACCATGTAACATGTGCACCAGTAACATCTCCTGCAGTGATGTCTACAGTCAAACGTGCACATGCATAAATGGACTTCCTGCAAACGATGAGTTCTGCCAAGCAAAGACCAGTAAGTTTTCTGTTTCACTGCTTTTCTAACTAATTATTTAAATGATCTAAATTCCAGTTTAAGATGGTGAGATTTAATCTGTCATTGGTCCACAGATACCTCCATCTGCCTACCACCTACTCCAGGTATGTAAAACACTTAGACTTGAGTTGATATTTGTTCTTGCCAGTTTCAGAAAACAGGTTCAGCAAAACCTGAATCTCCCAGAATTCTGTGCTGCAGAGACCAAGAGATGCATAACAGGGAAGCATAGAATGTAGAATTCTAATGTTGACATTTGCAGAGATCCTACAATCTGAAACAACCAATCAGAGCCAGGAGGAGGGTCTGAGTGGTGTCAGTCACGTTTGTGTACATGCTGCTCGACGCGCTAGTGGTAGAGAAGCAACTTACCATTAGAGGGAAACTGTTTATCTGCTACCAGTGGTGGCCATGCCAACAAGCCTGAGCGTTGATGGCAGACTATGTTTGGGGAACTAGTTTTAGTTTAGCAGAGAGCAATAAGAAGGGTTTGAATAGCGCGTACATGAGCTTGATTGACTATGTTAATCAATCAAAGACCTCCTGACTCTGATTTAATGTTTCTGACCAAGCAGTGTATTTCTTTAGAGAAGGCAGAAGTGGCCATTTTTTCACAACTTATCTTATAATATACTGTCACAACATAGTGACAGTCTTAACAAAAATGTCAAAAGTATATTTTTATCAAAGATATCTAAGGCAGCTTTAAATATTTTAAGTTACATTCCTGATAGCCCCAGTTTTATTTACACACAAGAATTAATCAAAGTTTCTTTTGTTCGCGGTCCCAACAACAGCTCCTCTACCAACCTATAGTATGATACAAGACAAACTGTAGAATGAAGGGTGTAAGCATGCAAAGAGCTCAGTCTGGGAAGCCTGCAAGGATTGTAGATACATTAAGGATGTAGTAATTATAAATTGTAAATGATCAGTATTATAATTTACATTATCTGTTCACTTTAGTACAAATCGATCTGGTTCTTGAAGTGCACATCCCAGTGAACAGTTTACAAGACGACACACTCGGTACATTCAGAAGGAATCTGCTAAATAAAACCTTCCCTGATACACAACAGGCTTTCACAGTGTTAGAAATAACACTGACCACAGGTAAAACCTTTAGCTAAATTAATTAAAATATGATGCTTTTTATTGGAAAATGTGTAATTTTTTTTCATTTTAAATATCTTTAACAGTCTGTGATCCAAACTCCACTTATGGATATCAGTGTGTGTGTGAAAACGGCTTTGCTTGGCCATGTAACGTGTGCCGCAGTAACATTTCATGCAGCAGCCAATCCTGTACCTGCATATATGGACTTCCTTCCAACAACGAGTTCTGTGAACCAATCACAAGTAAGAAAGACAGCTGAAGGAGTAACCTGCACAGAGTCAATAAGATTCTGTTTAAACTGATCAAGATTTATAATCACATTGTTTATAGTCACACATTTTGAATTGAATCTCTAATTGGTCCACAGATAATTCCACATGCCCAATACCACCACCACCTCCAGGTATGTAAAACATGTAGACTTGTGTTGAGGTACTATATATGTTGACTGTTTCAGAAAGCAGATTCAAAAAATACTCAACCTCCCAGAATTCTTTGCTGCATACATGGGACAGAAGATTCTAGGATGGGATGATGTGCAAGACAGAAAAGAATCTTACTGAAGTAAATAAGAAAGATGAGCAGTATTTAATTAATGACAAACAATCCTCTGGAATGATGAAGGTGGCCACATAATGCTGGGTCCAAAGTCTCAGCACCTAACAATAAGTCAGATGTCCAACAGTTAGTGATGAGGTCACACATTCATTCAACAACCAACACCTGTAAAGAGTTAAGTAAGTTAAATGGTCAAGCTGGGCAGAGTGAGTGGAAGTATGGGACATTTCTGAAACATGTCGGACAATTAAATCACGTTCTACAAAACAGCTCTACTTATAGTGGGTATTGTAGCTTCCACATCCATTTGCATACTTTGAAAATGATCGATAAGAATTTAACATTTTAGAGATACAATAAAGACACAGATGTGACCTCATGCAACTTTTTTTACCAATACCTTTAATTAGATCAGTTACTGTAATGCACAACTCAAAAGAGACACTGATGTTAAGATAAACATCAGTTCTGAAGGTCTTGTTCATCAAACCTCTCATAACCTACATTATCATCATTACTGTCAGATCTATGACTGTCCTTTTCAGAAGCTGGAACATAAGCCCACTTTTTTTTCAAAGTTCTCCTGTGTTTGCTTTCTTACTGCTAATATTTTTAGTATTACTTTTGTTTCTCTTGTGATTTTGTTATCTACATCTTCCAATCTGAAAAGTGTTAATATCCACAGCATTTTTTTAGCAATAATATGATTTGTTCAACTTTGAATAAACTCCTAATACATCAGCCCACATTCAGCACACGACAGGTCAAATCATTAATTTACTTTCTAACAGCACATGTTGTTGTAAATATTACCAAAGCTTCATTTTAAAATTAATTATTTTTGTAAATCTGACAGAGCAAAATTCTGTGAAAAAATAACATTTACAGCTGACATAAAGTTCTGTGCATGAAAAAAAAGAACTCTCCTCTTACACCTGCCTCCACCTAACCACCGCAGATCTAGTGGACATCGATGTGGGCATCGTCGTGTTCATCCCAACCTCTAGAGTTTCATCATATATATTCAGCTACGTCAGAAATACTCTGCAAAGTCTTACCTTCCCAATAGTCATCTCTCAGTCTCTGGGGGTGAAAGAGATCTACTTCACTACAGGTAAGAAAGTCTGCAGGTTGAGTGGTTTACCTCCTGAGTCAGATTTGATACAACTAAGATAAGAGTAGATTAAAATAAAAAATAATATATATATATATCTTTTACAGCCTGCGATCCAAACTCTGCTAATGGGCTCCAGTGTCAGTGTGAGAGCGGCTTTGCTTGGCCATGTGACATGTGTAACAACAACACCAACTCATGCAACAATCAGACCTGTACATGTTTATATGGACTTCCTCCCAATGACGAGTTCTGTCAGCCAGTAACAAGTAAGAAAGACAGCTGAAGGAGTAACCTGCACAGAGTCAATAAGATTCTGTTTAAACTGATCAAGATTTATAATCACATTGATTATAGTCACACATTTTGAATTGAATCTCTAATTGGTCCACAGATAATTCCACATGCCCAATACCACCACCACCTCCAGGTATGTAAAACATGTAGACTTGTGTTGAGGTACTATATATGTTTACTGTTTCAGAAAGCAGATTCAAAAAATACTCAACCTCCCAGAATTCTTTGCTGCATACATGGGACAGGAGATTCTAGGATGGGATGATGTGCAAGACAGAAAAGAATCTTACTGAAGTAAATAAGAAAGATGAGCAGTATTTAATTAATGACAAACAATCCTCTGGAATGATGAAGGTGGCCACATAATGCTGGGTCCAAAGTCTCAGCACCTAACAATAAGTCAGATGTCCAACAGTTAGTGATGAGGTCACACATTCATTCAACAACCAACACCTGTAAAGAGTTAAGTAAGTTAAATGGTCAAGCTGGGCAGAGTGAGTGGAAGTATGGGACATTTCTGAAACATGTCGGACAATTAAATCACGTTCTACAAAACAGCTCTACTTATAGTGGGTATTGTAGCTTCCACATCCATTTGCATACTTTGAAAATGATCAATAAGAATTTAACATTTTAGAGATACAATAAAGACACAGATGTGACCTCATGCAACTTTTTTTACCAATACCTTTAATTAGATCAGTTACTGTAATGCACAACTCAAAAGAGACACTGATGTTAAGATAAACATCAGTTCTGAAGGTCTTGTTCATCAAACCTCTCATAACCTACATTATCATCATTACTGTCAGATCTATGACTGTCCTTTTCAGAAGCTGGAACATAAGCCCACTTTTTTTTTCAAAGTTCTCCTGTGTTTGCTTTCTTACTGCTAATATTTTTTAGTATTACTTTTGTTTCTCTTGTGATTTTGTTATCTACATCTTCCAATCTGAAAAGTGTTAATATCCACAGCATTTTTTTTAGCAATAATATGATTTTGTTCAACTTTGAATAAACTCCTAATACATCAGCCCACATTCAGCACACGACAGGTCAAATCATTAATTTACTTTCTAACAGCACATGTTGTTGTAAATATTACCAAAGCTTCATTTTAAAATTAATTATTTTTGTAAATCTGACAGAGCAAAATTCTGTGAAAAAATAACATTTACAGCTGACATAAAGTTCTGTGCATGAAAAAAAAGAACTCTCCTCTTACACCTGCCTCCACCTAACCACCGCAGATCTAGTGGACATCGATGTGGGCATCGTCGTGTTCATCCCAACCTCTAGAGTTTCATCATATATATTCAGCTACGTCAGAAATACTCTGCAAAGTCTTACCTTCCCAATAGTCATCTCTCAGTCTCTGGGGGTGAAAGAGATCTACTTCACTACAGGTAAGAGAGTCTGCAGGTTGAGTGGTTTACCTCCTGAGTCAGATTTGATACAACTAAGATAAGAGTAGATTAAAATAAAAAATAAAATATATATATATACATATATATATATATCTTTTACAGCCTGCGATCCAAACTCTGCTAATGGGCTCCAGTGTCGGTGTGAGAGCGGCTTTGCTTGGCCATGTGACATGTGTAACAACAACACCAACTCATGCAACAATCAGACCTGTACATGTTTATATGGACTTCCTCCCAATGATGAGTTCTGTCAGCCAGTAACAAGTAAGAATAATGTTTTGTTACTTTCTATATAAAGGTTGTTAGTAGTACAAATTCATTAGACGTCTGTACATAATCATACAGACCTTATTTGTTCAACTGCAAATATGTACGTATTTACGTTTCCTGACCTGAAGATCCAACATTTTGTTTTATTGCCCCTCTCGCTCCACAGATGCCACTACATGCCCACCTCCTCCACCCTCCACAGGTATGTAAACCATGGAGACCTGAGGTGTGGTTAATCAGTTTGCTTTAGCAAACAGGTCGAAGTTCTTAGGTAAAAATCTGCACATTTTCACCCAGAGTTTTGGTAAAGTCATGCCATGGAAAAGGAATGTTTTACATCCCGTAGCCATACACGAGAGTTCAGTATTTGCTTAAATTTAGATGTCAGGGTTTTGCAGATAAAACCCTGTCAGCTGTTCAAGGCCTCCCAGTAACCTGGGTAGGTTGTGTTCACACAATCACCATAACACCATAATCACAGTAATGAGCTCAGAGTTTAAGTTTTCTTGCAGTATGACATGTACAACAAGGTATGCTGAAATTTCTTATTCCAACCACAGCTGCCACTACACCCATCACGGCTGCCCCGACAACCCCCCCGTTACAGGGTATGACAAAACCTGGTTAGGTTTGTGGAATGACATCAAATCTCTCTGTGTATAAGCTGAAAAAAGGCCTTTTTGTTCATTTAACTGAACAAAAAGGGATAATTATTGTATCAGCCTATGTTTGTTTTAGGACACCATATTTAATGATCAAATTGCTTCTGAAATTGATCAAATTTCAGAAGCAATTTGATCATTAATAGGGTAATTCCAGGAACTAGTTCCAGGGGTAATGGACATGAAGTCCCTGCACGCTACATAAACTTGAAGTATGGAATTGTGATGCATTCAAAGAGGCTATAAGCTGTGAGTGAAACCATAAATCATCAGAGGGCATTTATGTGGTCTTTCTCAGCCTTTGATGTCCACAGACAGCATCAAGGAAGGACATACAGTCATGTGGCTGAATTTTCCCTACAAGTACTTAAACCACATCAGACTGTTTTTTGCTAAACGTGTTTACAAATATGACCCCAGATTGGACAAACTCCTGGTAGAGACGTCTCTACAGAAGCTGCAGTCCAGGCTCTAAACGACCATGTTGTATTAGTTAGTTTTATTACTGTCTCATCCTGCCATTTGTCAGTAACTGTCAAATGGATCCACAGACGGCTCCATTATTACTTGCTGTGTCACGTCAACGTTCTTCTTCTGCGCTTTGGGGACGAAGGTGTTCACACAGACTACGGTCAACCTTAATGTGAAGCACCTCCAGTCACCTTTTTTATCACTTTTGGATCACAATTTGAATAGTAAAGTTGACCAGTGATTACTGGAAACAATGGCCGTTTTTATATTCCTCCTAATGAAATTCTCCCGTTTATTTCTGCAAATCCAGACACTGAGGTGACCCTTGTCTTCCGGATCCCAGCCTCCATTGTGCAAAACTATTCACTTTCACTACTCAAAAGCATATTGGACAACTTTACCAGCTATGAACTTTCAGCGTTTTTGAAAGTAAAAAAAATAGACTTGACGACAGGTAAAAAATAAAAATAAAATAAATAAATAAATAAAAAATAAAATATCGCATGACTTTCATCTTTTCAAATTCCTTTTAAAGTCTGCTCTCCGAACACACCGGTGCAACTGCGCTGTCAATGTGAGGACAGTTTTGCATGGCCTTGTGATCTGTGCAACACCAGCAATTCATGCAATGACGTCACCAGTCAGCAGTGTACATGCAGAGATAAACTCTCTTCTATCAACCAGTATTGTCAACCACTCGGTAAGCATGTTGTTTATGTCTTTCAAAAGGTGATATTATCAGCAATTAAGGTAATTAATTAAAAAAGACACATAAATCAAAACTTTTGCTTGTGTTTGCTTCACAGGTAGCACATCATGTTCCGGTAGGAAAAAACATTTTCAGTTTTGCTCTTGTGTTTCAGTTTTAGATCTAATACATCTGAGAACCTTCATCGGGTCTTTTTATTTGTTTCTTGTGATTTCAGCCACAACACCACCGCCAACCCCAGCAACGCCGGAACCTACACCATCGCCAACCCCAGCAACGCCGGAACCTACACCATCGCCTAAAAATATACCAGGCATCATTACCATGGACATGGCGTTCGAAGAGTCATTCAATGACAAGAACAATCAAGTTTACAAAACCATTGAGGACGCTGTAAGTCATCATTACTTAATGTGCCTGTCTTTCTGCTCTCATAGCAAAGCACTGAAATTACAAGATGTGATTTTATTTATTTCTTGTCTTTTGTCATTCTCTCAAACAGATTTTAAAAAAGTGTGAAAGTGTTTTACAAACAAATTGTTCAGTCAAAACTCTGACTTTCACGTAAGTGAAATTTTATTCTCAGTTTTGCTGTGAATTCTGTTAAATTGTCTATCAAAATCAAACAGAAGAATAATGTGCATTTACATTAAATAAAAGTTTACTGAAACATTAATTTATTTTTTTTACTTTGTAGTTACACAAAATGATCCTTTAGTTCAGCTTCGTTTTCATGGCGGCACAAGTGCTGCTAGCTGGCTTGTGCCATCAGCACCCAATGGACTCGGCTATAGACAAATATGCATTTCATGTATTTTGACTTCAACTCAGACCTTATCATATTAAAAGAAGAGTGACAGATGGAGGAGTAAATATGAGGGGAGATGAAATTCAGCAGCAAATAAACTTGCAAGTAATTTGTGATGCCCTCCTTTTTTGTCTTATTTGGTAATGCGTTTCAAATTGTAATATCAAAGAAATATAGTTTTAAAAAGTGGTTTCTTTTACTCAGGAAATAATTAAACTACAAACATATTTCTTTATTTTACAACCAGATCTATAGACTCATCAAGAAATAACTTAAATAGAACATTTCTGACAGCATGAAGTTGGAAAAAATAAAGCAACATATCATTCCCCAATTTAAACAAAAGTTGATAATAAAAGAAACTAAGTCACTGACATCTAGCTGCCTGGAAAGAGAATCTAGAAAACACCTATAAGAGCTATGAAATATGAAAACAACATTTTGCAAGGTGTGAATTCTGGTATATGAGAAATAAAACAAAATAACTTTTCCAAAAAACTAATCATGCAGCCACTCAAACATGGTGTTAGTATGATTATCTGGGTCTGCGTTTCTTCATCAGAAGCTGCAATCCCCCTGGGTTCTCCTGTACCATTTATGTAACTATTTATCTGCAACAACTTTGCAGTAGAATTAAATATTTCTCTTTGTGATTTAAATTAAGATTATTTTTTTTCTTTCATTGCAGGGCTGGGAGTACAATTGCTAATTATGAGCTTAATGTTTTTTCATCTGAAACGCCAACAAATATCAAAGTTCAGATAACAAAAAATGAAATATTATCTGAAGTGGCATCAATATACCCCGTCAGCATTGTCAGTAAGTAGACCTTAGCAAGGCTGGGGAATATTTAAAATGTCTATTTAATACAAAAATGTTTGAGGATAACTGATTAATGATGTTCTTATCTCTTTGAAGCTTCAAAGCTATTGTCGGTTGATAGAGATCCACTCTACGTCAAGGACAGTATAAAAGTGACATGTGACCCATCTGACCTCACCTCAACTGGCCTCAAAATTGTAAACCCTTCCACATCATGGACACATAATGGAGTACTTCTCAAACAAACTTCTGATTCAATTCAAATCTCTACATTTTCAAAATATGATGATGATGGTAAGAAAGAAATCTACCCCTTGGCAGCAAACGGACATATCAAGAACTGGAAATAATGTCATGTATTAAGATAATAAGGTTTAGTTGAAGATATTTAAATAGCTACTTTTTCATCTCCATCTACAGTTTACCCATAAATGTAAAGATTCAAGAAGAAATGGAACAAACGTTAATCCTACACAGCAAGAAACAGCAAATATTTATATTATTCAATAAGCATAGATGACAATGGATCCTGATTGGTGTGTAGTTATAAGTATGATTTGATTTAAAAGGGCAGACAGAAAAAAAGGGAAAACCTTATTAAACACAAAAACATGAAATATATGTAAAACATAAATAATAAATCAATAGCTTAAGAGAACCTGTTTTTTAAAGTAACAGCTGTTACTGTAACATCAGCTATTCTTGACTGCCATATTCACGTTTTAAAAAAAGATTTCTATTGCATTTTTAACATTTCTGAAAATTCGCTTGCACTCAGAGCAATTGTCGTTCTGTGAAGTGTCATGTGAGAATATTCTCTATGAATTGGTGTTCCATATCTAAACTCAGTTGGAGTGGTGGCTCCTCGTTTACAGCTGTGCTGCAGTGTAACAGATCATTGACTTGCTGTGAATTTGGTCAAATCTAGCATTTCTGTACTTCACATATGGTGTAAGCATGACTGAAGAGTGTTGGAGCCAAACCACATTTATAAACCTTAGTTGTTTTTTTCTGGCTTTTCTATTTTGCCTAACTTAGCCAAATGGATAAATTAAATCCTTTCTGCTTCAGAGTGAAACATCCCAACTGTCCTGCGAATATTTCAAATTTTCTGTGTCTTGTCATCACTGTTTGGTAGTTTTGTTTGACTGACTTTAATGTTACCACATTATGGCACTGATCTTATTGATCAGGCTGTTCCTAAAGATTTAATTCAAATTAAATTGACTGCATTGCAACAAAAAAAAAGTTTTCTAATAGATTTTTTAAAGGGAAAAAACTGTATGCTTTCCTTTTTATTTATAAAGTGAATTTCTAACCTTATAAAGCATATCAGAATATATACATACAACCAGTAATGATGAATTGTTAACACAACAACTAAACCCTGAAAGTTATTTGCACCATCAAATCTTTTGTTATGGCATGTATTATCTAGATATTTCTTCACTACTTTTTTTATCTTGTTCCCCAGGGAATTATGAATGTACGATGACCTGGGGAGCCGGTTCAACTTTCAGACAGTCGAGGCAGCTGACTTCCAGACCTCTCCCTCTGATCACTGTGAGTCCCATCAAAGACACAGTGACGTGTTCCGGGTCAAAGGAACTGACCTGCTCAGCAGCTGAATTGAAAGCTACATTGATCGATCCAAATAATAATGGTAAGTGTGACACAAAGACATGAGTGAAATATTTCTGACACTCTGCAATAAAAAAAAAAATTATAATTTGGGAATTTGTCGTTTTTTCTTTACTGATAGATTTAGGTGTAACATCCTACAACTTTAAACCCTTTTCATCATGTGCTGATGGTGACGTGTTGAAGTACAAATGTAAATTGACAGGAAGGGACAGTGCAAAAGAAATCACTCTGGTACTAACCACAAGACGTGAGTATTAAATGAACAAGAGTATTTAACCTACAGTTTAAAAAAAATCTAGTTATGTTTACCACCACTCAGAAATTATGACCTTAAACATGTTTTCTTTTTCTCCAGTGGAGTTTGACTGCACAAGTGACGTATATGGAAATGCAATGGTTGGAGGTATCGGTGTTGGAAAATGTGACACTAACTATGACGGAGAAAAGACAGCAGTTTGTCAGCCAGATGGTAACTATGGAGATAAACAAGACTACTGCGTCCTACAAGTCATTGTGGAGCTGCTCGATCGATCAAAGGTAATCTTTTTTTTTATTTAGCTTTTTCTGAGCTTTTCAATACAGACACCTGTGTTGCTTTATTTTGAACCTATTAGATTTAAAAAAAATGTAAGCTATTTTTTTATTTATTTTGTCAAATAATATGTATAGTACATTCATTCCAGAGACGTTATACATAAACAACTGCTTAGAGCAATGTGATCATAATTAACAAGAAAATCTCTTTTCTTTCTTGTGACAGAACTTGAATACTTTGACTATTCCAGTATTCTTGGAGGATCTCAAAAATGCGACTGTACAGAATAATAATCAGATCGTTGAGTCTCCGGCGACCCTCATTGCCATGATTAAGATCTTTGAAAATGTCGCCAACACATCCACAACTTTAAAAATCAGTCTAACGAGAAATTCCACAAGGGTAGGTACATGTGTACATTTACACATCATTACATCCAAAAAGGTGATGTGCTTCAGGTATGAGTTCATACGCCTACAACACAGCACAGCATAGAGTCAAGAAGCATTTCATTAACAAAGCCAACACACAAACAGCTACAAGAACACAACGTTCAAATGTCCTAATTAAACCTCCGAACTCACTCAAACTGTGCCAAAGGGCTCAGACACATCATTCCCACAAAAACCATCATTACTGCAACAAAACCAACAGGACACGACAAGTTGTGAAAGGCAGACTTTGTTTAAACGAGCCCCCATAAATATGCTACGTCCAAAAAGGACACAACTTGTTTGAGGACACAGACTCACAAATAGGGGTTCAAATATTCGCCATTGAAACCAGGACAACCAGTGCCACTAGACCAAAATCACAATGAAAAAACAAACAAAACCTAACAGAAGCTGCCACATGTCAGGCTGCATGTCAGGTGGGACGCATCCTGGCAGTGCTGGAGAGAGCAGAAAAGAGGGAGATGATAGACGGATGTCTACACACTCCTTGAGGTCAGCCTGCTTATAGGGGGGCGACAGCAACGCCACAGCTTTAAACAATCAGATATTAATTACAAAACATACAGAATTAGCCAAACCTCAAAAAATGTTTTGAGGGCAGAGAATATCATTTAACCAAAGTCTATAAACAAACACAATCTGGAGAAATAGGCAAAAATAGTTAGAATGTGCCCAAAGCACATAACAACATGCGTACTCACTATCACAGGCTACATGTATATTTCAGTGTTAAAATATTAATACATGCTGTTTGTGTTGCTTTTTTATTTTTTCCTGTAGAACTTCCTAGAAAGTGCTGGCCTTCTCACGATTCCCGAAGCCACGGGGTCTTGGGCTTTTCTAAATTACAACGACACCAGAAATACAACAGAAGATGAACTATTGAAAAAGAGTTCCAGCTCCGCATTCTTGAATGTTTTTGAAAACTTAACAAGATTTATTGGCAATAATCCACTGGACATCAACACAGATTTCATTATCCTGAACAAAACCAGGCACACAGACTCTTTCAACAGTATCTATAACTCCTCGGTGGAAATAGAAATACCACAGGCTGTTGGAGAAGAAAAATTCATCACCATAATCATTTTTGCTTCAATGTACAATGTGCTTCCTGGGAGAGATGAATTCAACACCTCCTCCAGGCGCGTCCATGGAAGGGTTGCCCTCGTTAGTCCTGAAGTTGAAATCTCAAATATTTCATTGACATTTGATGTCATAAATTACACAAATGACACCATAGCAAATCCTAAATGTGTCTTTTGGGATTTTAATCTCTTTGACGGTCTTGGAGGATGGAGCGAAAACGGCTGCTCGTTAGTTTACTTTGCAAATGAGACGGTCAGCTGCAGCTGCAACCACACCACCTCCTTCTCCATCCTTATGTCACCCAAGAGCCCCGAAAGCATTATTCTGGACTACATCACCTACATTGGAGTTGGAATTTCTATGGCCTGCCTGGTTATTTGTCTCATCATTGAAGCAATCATATGGAGGAAAATCAACAAGAACGCAACGTCACACTTGCGTCACGTCTCCATCGTCAACATCGCCGTGTCTCTCCTGATTGCAGACATTTGGTTCATTATTGGAGCGGCCATTTCAGACGCTGACCAGAAGAACCCTCCGGCCTGCACAGCCGCGACCTTCTTCATCCACTTTTTCTACCTGGCTCTGTTCTTCTGGATGTTAGCCTCGGCTCTGCTGCTGCTCTACCGGACTCTCAGTGTCTTTGATGGAGGTCTGTCTAAGCTAACCATGCTGATCATTGGATTCTCTTTGGGATATGGAGCGCCACTGATCATTGCAACTATAACTATAGCTTCGACTGCTCCCTCAAATGAGTACATCAGAGAAAATGTCGTCTGTTGGCTCAACTGGGACCAGTCCAAAGCTCTGCTGGCCTTCGTGATCCCTGCTCTTATGATAGTGGGGATAAACTTTATCATCTTGATTGTGGTGTTGTACAAAATATTGAGAAGAAGAGTTGGAGGAAATGCAGCCCAAACAGGAGAGAAGCACGTTCTCTATGTGATTGCCAGGAGTTTGGCTGTGCTCACGCCGTTTTTCGGTCTGACTTGGGGTTTGGGAATCGGAGTCTTGGTTGACCCCGGAAACTTTGGAATCAATGTTGCCTTTGCTTTCTTCAATTCATTGCAGGTAGGAATTTTACTTTTATGCCGACTAATCTGCTACTCAATGTTCTGGTGTTTGACTGTTTGATGCTACAAAATGATGGACTGAAAAGATGACACTATAAAATTATGCATTTGTTTCTCTAAAGGGTTTCTTTATTCTGGTGTTTGGAACGCTGTTGGACAAAAAGGTGAGTTTGTCACTTAAAAAGAAGCTGATAATGGAGGACTCTCTCATGTCATGACATATTAGCAGCAGTATGCTAATCTTTGAGAATTAACCTTTCAGGTGTGGTCGGCAATGAGCATACGATCACTGACGTCACAGGGTAGAACACAGGTAAGAAAAGTTTCTCTGTTGAAGGTTTTGTTCCCATTTGTATTGTTCCATTCGTTCTCTTTTACAAATTCTTACTGAGAATTTGATTCTGCTTTCAGAGCACCAGTGCTGGAACGTCATCTAGTGGACTGAGCAACTTCTTACAGAAAATAAGAATAAACAGAGGTATGTTACTTTATTAAAAGTATCTCTTTTAAGAGAACTTCAGAGAAACAATCCACCTCTTGAACGATTAGCAAGAGATTTTTATCTTTTTTTGTCACTTTTTGTGCAGCAAGTATAATAAAATCAATCTGTTTTAATACGCGTGGCTTGGAAAATTTTGTATTTTTATCTTAACAAATCTGGCTTTCCCTACAATATCCTTAATATTTTGGATTATTTTACTTCTAAGTAGATATAAGGAGAATTAAAGCACCGAATGGCGAAAAACTGACATCAAATCATCGCCTTCTCTGTCATTAACTTTTTTCTGTTTTCATATGATATTTTTTGCAATGGAGAGTATAAAAAATGAGACGTTGCTTAAGATTTTATAAGCATATGGATATTTAAATATGTGTGTGTATTTGTGTTACAGGCTCCAGAAGGGGGTACCATGCGTCTTCTTCTGGACAAAGTGGATCCAGTGACGCATTCGACACTTAACATGTGCAGGAAACCATGCCCATATAAGGAAAACAACAAACCAATCAGTTTTTTTCTCTTATTACTACAGCCTCTTTAAGTTGACATTATGACCTGAAAGAGTCCCACTGGATTCTTTTTTGAAAAATGAAGAAAGCATTAATTCATCCATCTTTTAAAAGCAGCATTTTAGAAAGCTTTTCAAAGGTGTGTAATGCAGAAAAGCTAAATATTTTAATATTACACAGCCTTTGTTTTTGGGAAATACACAATAATGTAATACTACATAATATATATTATTTTTTTTATTATTATTTTTAATAATATATATCATTTTCCTTAGATGGAATGGCATTTGAAGTAAGTTTAAAGAAAAAGTATTTTGTTTGTCTTTAGTTTACATGTCATGTTTTATGTCCACAAAAACTTTAGAAAATATCTTTTTTTATTAAACTGTGTAACTTGCATCAAAAAAAGGTCAAATCCCCCAAATGGAGTTGAGTTATTGATCTATGGTAATCATTGTATTGAACAGCTACTTCACTTTGTTTGCATAACGTCTCTGTAATCAGTGTGTTATGTAATGACAGCCGTTTATAGAAGCATTTTCTACTGTTTTGGTTTGTTTTTTTGTTGGAAAAGCAGAATAGTCTTATTATAGTTATGGTTAGTACTATTTACATGTACCGTATTTTCCGCACTATAAGGCGCACCTAAAAACCTTCAATTTCCTCAAAAGCCGACAATATTGAGCCACAACAGGTCTAGCAGCTACGGTAAGCAACCGCCGACTTCATTTTCCCCCGTAGAAGAAGAAGTGCGCGGTGCATGCTGGGATAGTTGTCAGACCGCTGGTTTGTTAATAAAGTTTGATAATACATTTAAAGCCAGGGGGGAGCGGAGGGGCGGGGGAAGAGAGACAGAGACTTCGGCGGCAGCGTGTCGGTTGGTCTGTGTTACCCAGAAAGCAGTTGGGCAAAATATCACAACACCAACACCATGAGTGAAACAATGACTGGGGCAGCCTACTATATAATGCACTCGGGGACCACTTTTTTTTTATAAATGTGGATGTGTAATAGAATACGGATCAAATTGGCAACCTAAACTGTAGTGTCTATTCTATGCGCCTTATATATGAAAAACGTTTTAAAATAGGCCATTCATTGAAGGTGCGCTTTATAATCCGGTGTGCCTTAATAGTGCGAAAAATACAGTAAAACATTGTTATGTGTTGTACCCTTAAAGGACACAACACAAACGAAGAAGTCCTCTTTAAATCTTTGGCAGCTGAGCTCCAGAGAGCCTGTGAGATTTGTAGATGTGGAAACATGTTTATCTTGCGTTACAATCGGTGCTTTGATTGTAAAGTAAAGCAGACATGTTTCCTTTGTATCTCAATGTAATATTCACAAGCCTATGATTAAGATTTTGTTTGGAAATTATGTGTAGTCACTTTCTTGAATATATCACATTATGAAAAATAATTTAACAATTACTGCATGTTATTGAATATTATAAAGTCTTGTGACAGAGCCTCTTCTTTCGACCGTATGCAGTTGGTCATTATCCATCAATCAAGTTTATTTGTGTGACTTTAGAACAAAGCAGTTCAAAGTGCTTTACATTATTAAAACAGAAAAATAAAAACGTCTTAAAAGCATCATACAGTCACTGAGAAACCAGTAACACATATTACATTAAACTCTAAACAGGTGAGTTTTTAGTCCAGATTTAAAGGAACTCAGTGTTTCAGCTGTTTTGCAGTTTTCTGGAAGTTTGTTCCAGATTTCTAGTGCAAAGAAGCTGAATGCTGCTTCCTCATGTTTCTGGTTCTGGGGATGCAGAGCAGGACCAGAGCCAGAAGATCTGAGAGGCCTGGAAGGTTGGTACAACAACATCAGGTCTTTAATGTATTGTGGTGCTAAACCGTTCAGTGATTCATAAATTATTTTAAAGTCTGTTCTCTGAGCTACAGGGAGCCAAGGAAAGACTTTAGAACTGGTGATGTGCTCCATCTTCCTGGTTTTAGTCAGAACGCCAGCAGAAATGTTCTGGATCAGCTTTTTTTAGGCAGACCGGTAAAGACACTGTTGCAGCAATGTAACTAAAGATAAATGCATTGATTAGTTTCTCTAGATCTTGCCGAGACATTAGTCCTCTAATCCTAGAAATGTTCTTTATGTGATAGAAGGCTGACTTTGTAACTCTCTATGTGGCTCTAAAGGTTCAGGTCTGAGTCCATCTGGTCTTTGTAATTATATTATACTGTGTGTAATATAATTACTACACACTAAAAATTATATAATTATAATACAGAATAGATGCTCATGACATTTTCTGGCAATTTTTCTGTTTGCCACTAGGTGGCAGTAAATACTTTGACATCTTAAAATTTTGGAAATCTCTACTGCAGTTTGGTGGTCACAGTAGTTTCCAGCTGCAATGCAATACACCATTAACCTTCAACAATAAAAAGTTAACTGCTCTCTCAGTCCGGTTCATTTACTCCTAAATTTGATTTCTTAAGACTCCCGGACTCCAAGAAGACTCAGACTCCAAGAAAATGGAGTGTTTGTTTTCCAAACTAAGCCTTCTATATCCTCGCTGCGCTAAAATTGACATGCTCAACGTTTGGTTAAGAATATTGTTTTCGAAATAGGTCTTCAAAAAAAATAGAATAATCTTTGTTTCATGGGGTGAAATTTGGGTGCAACAGCAGTAAAGTGACGGGACATGAAGGAATGCAAATTCGCATATGACCCCGTCTCTGAAGATCGCAGGAGGGTTAAATACATTGTAGATTTTCTTGTATTCACAAAGGTTAAATGTTACACTTGATCACAAACACATACCCCAACTTGACAAAGGCTCTTCATCATCACAGACATCAAGACAGTTTTGAATCAGTAAAATCCCCCTGAAATATTTTCCCAGAAACTATCATTCTAAAAGCTGTCCTGTACCAGCTGTAAAAAAAGCATAGATAAAAGGATTAAGCATGGAATTGGTCAGAGTAACCCAGTTAAGCGTCTCAATGACAGAAACTGGCACTGGGTCAGCGCTGAATGGAACCAGGGTTATGCAAACAAATAGAGGAGTCCAACAGATGAGAAAAACGCCCATAACAATAGCCAGAGTTTTTGTGGCCTTTCTCTCTCTCTTGCTTGCTTTTCCTCCAGAGTTTTTATTGATGTGGATGATCCGCGCCTGTCTTTGTGCAACTAAGAAAATCTTTAGGTAGATGCAAAGCATGATGAGAGCCAGAAGGTAAAAGGAAAACGTCGGACCTAGAGTGCTGGATAACAGAACCTTCATAGAACAGTTTTCTTCACACGGTTCATGATTTAATCCAGCAATAGTTATGCCAATTCCAATTAACCCGGAAATACCCCAACTCGCCAGAATCATCGCCACGGCAATACTGTTGGTCATCCTGGTTCTGTAGGTGAGAGGCTGACACACTGCATAATATCTGTCAACAGCAATGCAACACAGGTTCAGAATAGAACAGGTGCTCAGGGAAATGTCGAAGTTGTCCCGCACTTGACATATAAAATCTTCATGAAGCAGACAGGAGCTCAGGGAGAACGCCATGCTGAAAGGAAAGACCAGCACGCCGACCAGAAGGTCCGTCGCAGCCAGGGAGACGATGAGAGCGTTGGTCGGAGTGTGGAGCTGTGTGAAGTAACCCACAGAGACTATTATCAGGAGGTTTCCACACACTGTGACCACAGCTACGACAGCGAGGAAAATGTATAGGAAAACACACAGCTTGGAAGAGACAATCTGAGGGGAAGAAGAAAAAGGGCCAATTTCATTGCAAGGATGAAGATAATCTACAGCTCCAGTTCTGTTCAAAGTTTCCATATTACTCAGCAGAAGCAACAAAAGATGTTATTCAAATGAAAATGTCTAATTTCACCTGCAGCACATCTTTTCAGAAAATCATTTTGATTAGTATCACAGCATTGCCGCAGCTCCCATAGTGTCTGAAGACTGGACTTTTAATCTCGTACTTGTCAGACTCCATCTCATTACCATAATTAGGCATCACTTACCACCTCCTCCTTGTATCTAGGCGACAAGCAAAACATGTTAAACATTAACTTTCATCCCTGACTAAATCCAGTTCTAGTGTTTTAACATACCCGTTATATCATGATATGAATCAGGTTTTAGTAAGCAGATGCTTACATTAAGTAAAGCAGAAGTCAGATTAAATATTAGAAGGTTTAACAAAAGTAAAATGAATGAATTTGAACAATCAAATCCACCTGTAATGACTCACGAGCCGTTGGGGTACTGATAATCAAAGGTGCTTGATTAATTCATCAAAAGGTATTTAAATCTACTTACAACTGATTTTTCAGTCCATTATTGCACAATAAAAAATAATGTGTGCTAGTAAAATAAAAAGTAAACTTTCAAGGACTTACAGCATCCTTAAACAAATCACAGCTAATTCTATAAACCTTGAAAACTTCCTTGAAAACTTTGCCCACAATGTAAAAATTAAAAATAAAGAAGTCTTTAATTTACGGTACAATACCAGCAGCTGCGGTTGCCAAAATTTTATCATAGAAATATGGCAAGATTCATATTGATATGGTAAAATTATTTTACAGTGCAGTTGACATTTCAACACATACTACTACATGAGCATGCCTTGACCAGAATACTTGACCAGACATCGTAGTACACCAGCCAGCTGAGTAACATACTTGATTTTAACATAAGAGCTTTATTTAGACTTCCTTTTTGACATCGTAACCATGATATTGACATTCATATATTTGGTTTGAGTCTACACCAAGAAAAACTGGTATAAAAATGGTCTAAGCCAAGACTTACAACTAAAAATTGGTAAAAAGCCGCAGAAGAGTCTGTAAACAATTCAAAAACAGAAAACATAAGCTAAACTTTAAAGTTCGCTTTATTTGATGTGGTGTTATTGTAGCCGTTTGTAATAAGTGCTATATGAAAATACTCTCCAGTCCTCTCTAGTTTTTAGTCAACATAACATGTATTTTATTTAATTATTGCCGTCCACATCCACACCAGCAGAAGGCGCAGTAGCGGCATCGTATGTGGGCATAGAGCAGTGGTCCCCAAGCTACGGCCTGCGGGCCAGATCCTGCCCGCCGCCACATTTGGTCCGGCCCCCCGAACAATACCAGAGACCATTCAGATTTTTTTTCATATATTGTATTTTCTGGTTTATATGTGGATTTTTCTTCAACCACCAGGGGGCTCTTTAGCAGGAAGTGTGTCCTGTAAACTGTGGGTGTTTTGTTTTGCATGGCGCATTACTGCCATCTGTTGGACTTTTAGGGAACTGCTTGACTTTTATGTTATTTAATCAGTACGGTTGTTTGCTAGCTTGTAGAACAGATGAACATACGTGTTTGTTATGAACGCCGCATTCCAGGTTTCCCTCAATGAAATACATACTAGTCAGTCCCAGTGACCGTTTCACTAACGGTTTTTGCCCATGTGATTTCTGGGTAAAAATTAATCGAGAAGCTACTTCTCAGTGAAACGCCTGTAAAGGCTTAATGGAGAAAGATGATGACATGCTGAAGGTGCGGTCTTTTAGCGTGACACTCAGGTGGAGCAGGACAGATGTCAGACCCTGAAACTACACAAAAAATAAACTTTGTAAAAGTGCATGCAGTGCGACCCCACCTGATCGCCATTAGGGTATAAAACTTGCAGAGTCCATTGGACCCCATCTCTTAAGACCGCGTGAAAGTTAAAAGAGGCAGAGGTCCAATTTCAACCCATTAATGAGTGATGTCGAATTTCTTTTAAGTCATATTTGATATAGTCAGCATTTTTATAACAACTGAAGGTAACATAGTTACTTGATTACGTTACAAATGTCACTATGGGTCAGGAAAATACATAATACTGCCTCTTCAAAACCAGTAGTAAACATTTTGATATTGTTGAGAAAAATTATTATTTTGAGTGTTTAACACAGTTTAAACCTTTTAGAACAAATTTCTTAAGTTTGAACAGGTTTGTGTGAGTGATTTAAAACCCGAAGAATAGAGAATCTGCAAGAGAATTTTGGCTCAGACCCCTGGGGTCTTATCATTAAAGACAGGAGGTCATAAATTAACATATGCAGGAAGGTGGAGGACATTATCACTTGAATTACTGTGAGAAAGGGAACTTTGGTCGGTTCACGTAACCAGGATGAGAAATCTTCCAGAACTAACATCTGACATGGTGCAAAAACTGAATATAACATAAAATGTTTTAAATCACTAACATTTAATTTGTAAGACATTTTTCTTAGTTATTAATAACATGTTTTGACTGAAAATTCTATTATCTTGTTTTAGAATTAATTTAGTCAATGATGAATGTATTTGAAATTGTATTATTTCTGACTATATTAGAGTCACAGGAAAAGGTTTTGTTTAGTATTAGAAAATACTTAGGTTTATGGTGAATGAATGTCTTAATTCTTATTTGTTTCTAATTCCTAATTAGAAACAGGAATTGTACTTCATTATTTTCTGTTTATTATCTATTGCTTTTGGTTTGATATCAGGACTAAACTTTGGAGATGCTGAGTGCAGAAGAACAAATTGGATTTTTGGAGAACTTTTCATTGAATTAAAAGTACAGAATTAAAGGTTTGTTCCTGGCAGAGCAGAAGAGAAACCAGAATTTCACAGCTACCTGTGAGGTTCCTGCATCTGTTTCTCTTTGCCCAGATGGCTGTAGAGCCACAGGAGGCCAGATACTGTTAAGAAAATAAATTTAAAATAAGTTAGTTTTAGAATTTATCATGACTTGATTGAAATACCATAATTATAGTTTTAAAATTTATAACATATTCTGACCTATTGATATATTTTACTGTAGTTAAAGCAGATTGTTTGCCAAGATCTCTGATCTGCTCTTTGTCTGTTGGGAAACAATCAGTAGGAAGTTCTAGCTTTTCACACTGATCTGTGAAAGCCATAAACCACCATGAATTCGGAGAGTCTGCTTCTACCTTATTTAACAAAAGGTGTTTGATCTTGCGACCAAACTGCGGGACTTTTTCTAAAATTTAAAAGGGCCAGAGATGCCTTCCAATTGGTCAAGTAGAGATACGCCTTATTTGAATACATTAAAGAGGTAAACACACCTACAGGTATAAAAGTTTGTGCACAAGGGAAACAATTCAGAAAAAAGCTGATTTATTTTACTTCTGCACCAGCTCTTTCTCCAAGGACGTCCTTGATATTTCTTTGTCTTCTTGTCTCAGGTAACAATGTTTGTATCTGTGTTTCTTCAGTTTCCTGTACTATCTTATATTTTCTTCTGATTGGATTAAATTCTGTAATTCTGTGACGTCAACACGCATTGTTGTGTTTTTGTCCCCGCACGTGGCCACGCGAGAAAACCCGGGATCAAAAGGAAGTATCAGAGCCAGAGTTTTGCTAAATTTACCAGTAATATAAAAATTCTTCCTTAACAATATCCTGCTGAAAATCTTTAGCGTGTTAGAGTGTGAACATGCCCCCATATCAACTTTATTTTGTGTAATTATTTTTTGACATTTTTGTATACATTTGTTTAGTTACGCATAATTCCTTTAGAATTTATTTATTTTATTTTCCCTTTGGGATCAATAAAGTAATTTTGAATTTGAATTGAATTTGAATTTAAAATAATTCAACTCTTGAAATAGGATCAGAAGAACAACTATGCTGAAATACAGCAGGGAACGAGCTGGAGGTAGATAACGCGTGTGACTTCCTGGGAAATACTCCAGGAAGTGTTTGTGTTTGAACGTGAGCAGGAAAAGTAATGTTCAGTTCTGACACAACTTCTTTGGATCCAGGACAGAGTGACAGGTAATCATCTTATTTCACAATCTCTTTTTACAGCATGTAACTACAACAGCACCTTATGATGTTTAGTGGAACTTGGTATTTAAGAAGTGATTACATATTTGAACTCCAGCTATATATTATTTTTTTGTTTTCAGAACAAACAAAAATAAAATATCTCTTTAAAATAACAGCAGCTCTTCTTTTCTTCAAATTCTTTTTGGAATTTTATTTTTAGGTTTATACATTTCAACACGAAACATTACTGGAGACAAGTGATTAAATACTGAAAGCAGACAATCTAAAAAAAATGTTAACAGATTCCCCTTTTTTGGAGTCGGTTAGTACTCAGTGAAGGTAACAATTGTGACGCATTTTGAATATCTGAGAATAATTCCAGAAATGTACTCTTTCTGAGATGAAATTATTGGTTTCTCTTTTTTCTGAGAAAGCAAACAGAGATCTGTGGTTACTCTGCAACGTCTGGTAGAGAGGACGACGTAGGAGCCACTTTACCACATAGTATTCTACCCACATCACTGTATGCAGCTGACGGGAAAACAAAGAGTATTGTTTTACTCCTACCACAAATATCTAAAAATCATTGTGGAAACTATTGTCTCTTGGCTTGGCATTGCATTCCAATGGACAGTTGACTGTTCAGTTATAAAACGACAAATCAATTATGGTTAAAAGTTAATTAGAAATGATCAAAATCTTTGAAAATAGGAATTGGAAAAAAAATCTAAATACACAGAATAAGATTGTTGATATGAGAGATACTTCTCAGAGTGTTTGCAGACATTACAATGAGCACTACTTCTTTGTATACATTTTTTCCTGATAGTTCAATATTGATTTCAACTGACATTTTACTTACATGTACAACAAATCTGCATTTCCCTAAATATAGAGGCCTGTTGTATTATGAGATGCAAATTATTAAAACAAATTCACCTGAAATCTCTCACGCGAATAGCTCTCTGCAGGTGAACCATGTTTCTATGCCTATGAACATAACATCCTTTATTTATGTGCAGCGTAGTGTTGCTAGTTCAGGCAAGCAGGCGGATGGTTGGTGGCCTTGACGCCAGGTCAAACGAAGCAGTTCAAAAAAGGGAATATGTTGTTCCAGCTAGCAGCACCGGTTTCTGTTCGTCATGCCGAATAGGTCAGTGAGAGCAGGTCTAACAAAATGAAGTGACATTATGTGTCCAGATTGACAAAAACAAATAACAAAGACCCCAATGAAAAATAAGACATCTGTAAGAAGGGAGGACAGAAGTTTACTTCAGCTTATCCAGTTGAATAACTTGTTTTCATTGTAAGAACAACGGCATTACCACCTTAGATGGACAGAACTCCTACTTAATAAGACTTTGTCCACCCAAATTTACCTGCTAAGTCCTAGAATTTATAGGCAAGAAATGTGTGAAATGTTGGGTAGACTGGGGATCTGTGGACACTTTGTGCCTCAAATGGCCTGAACTTGAATGGACAGGACCTATCCACAGGACTCCAAACCGCTTCACACTATATCCAATCATTCATGCATTCACACACACATTCACACACTTATGGTGGCAAGCTACATTGCTGTCACAGCTGCCAAGCTGTGGCACCACCACCAACAGGCAATGTGAGTGAAGCGTCTTTCCCAAGGATGAGACAGACGGGGATTCAAACCGACAACCCACCGGTTACAGGACAAACTGCAACCACCGTTCCCCTGGAAATGGATTTTTACAAACCTTTAGACCTCACAGCCTTCTTTATAGTCACCAAGTTGTATTAGCAGAAAACTTTGAGATAATTGGAGAAATTTGTCATTTTAATTGATCAGAATTTTGCATAAGAAGGAAACATAATATTTGCTATAAAATGATGATGATGATCATCATCGTCAGCTTTATTAAAGACACAACTAGGTCCACATGAGAAAAAGAGAGAAAATAGTAACAGTCATAATAATTAAAAAAATAAAAAATTAAATTAAATAACACAAAAAATAATCACAATTACAAGTCACTGATTAACAGAAAGACTAAATCACCAAAGACTAAATCCACATTCTGGACTTAAACCTGACTGAGCTTTGTATAATATATGTTACTATAAGGATGATGTTATTTGTCGAATTAATTATTAAACTTTATTTGTAATCAGCTTTTCTCTAGTAAGCTTAAGCCATTTAGTAACTAATTTAGTTTTGACAAGATCTCAGGGAATAATTAACTCATTGTTTTTTTGTTTTTTTTGCCTAAGCCCTTGGCAGACTGTAAAATCACCTTTGTGCCTGTAAAATAAGACACACCTGTTGCTGTGTCAGGAAGTTGTGTCAGAATTGAATATTCCATTTCCTGCTCATGTTCCAATGCAGAGACGCTGAACCGTTTGTGAGCTTCCTGGAGTATTTTCCATGAGTACATGTGTCATCCACTAGAGCTAGATTCTGTTATGGGAGTTTTTATACAAATTCATTCAGCCATGTTGAACCAGTTAATGACAATGGTTCTGTTCATTTGTTTCTGTAAATCAAACAGTTTTAAAAGTGTACAGGAAGTAAGATCTTTAATAAGCGAGGAGCGAAAGGTAAAGATGTAAAAGGCTTTTTGATTGAACTGTTCAGAAGGACAAGTTAAATATGACCTTTAACATTTTCTGCTCTTCACCTTTGAGCTTTATTCTAAACTCTATTCCAAAAGGAAAACAGTTAAAAATGCTCTATTAATAGAATACTTTGCATTTGCTTTTCTCACTTTTCTCTTTCTACACGTTTATTGATTACTTTTTTGTAGCTTTAAAAGAAAAATGTGAAAAACTGTGTCGTTAGTGATAAATGTTTTTTTTTTTTGATGATGATGATGATGATGATGATGATGATGATGATGATGATGATGATGATGATGATGATGATGATGATGATGATGATTTGTATTTTTATTCTCTCCTTAGTGAGAGTGGTGGAGAGTGGAGAGTAGTAATGGTTTTCCCTAAAGCAGTGTGGTTTGGGTTTATTCCTCTGGTTATTTGCTACACTGAGAGCCAGACGGGATCCACACCCCTCTATGAGGTAAGCACTGAAAATTAAACTACCAGGCTTCATGGCCCCTAAAAATATACACAAAAAATATTTTGTCTCAGAATAATACCAAAAACAATTATTGATCAGTGTTGACTTCACAGTTGGATTAATCAGATGATTTTTACAGGACTTGATGGAAATCAACTCACCACTTCATGAGGGAGAGAAAAGAGAAGGTGAGTCACTGCAAAACACAATGTTCATTATTTACTTATAAAATATGCCTTATAGAATCAACATAAAGGTTTTGATGTCTGTATCTGTTTCCACTCTAGCTCCAACAAATGATTATGAGTTCCAAGCTGTGTTGGGCCTTTCTGAGCTGGAGGTTCTTGAACTGTTTCTGAAGAACCTCAGCTTCCCCATACTGATCAACGGCACAAGTCAGATTTCCAGTATGGACACCACAACAGGTACTTTTCAGTTAATATATTCACATTTGAAGTCTTTCAGCAAGTGTTGCATTATGTTTTTTTCCCCACAGTGTGCTCACCTAACATAGCTGGGTACCAATGTGTGTGTGAGGAGAATTTTGCCTGGTCTAATAACACCTGCATTGCATATGGAATGTGTGACGTCATGTGTGGTGACACATGTGGCTGCATTAATGACCTGCCAGCTGATGGTCAGTTCTGCCAGCTGAACAGCAGCCAAACAGGTAGGTTTAGAGCTGGTTTTAAAATGCATATGCTGACATTTGAATATGTACGACTTCTAGAAAATTTGCCCTCTGGTGGAGAAGTTAAGTAGGAGTTGGGAGAAGAGTAAACAACACCTGTAACACCAGTGTCCCAGTTCCTCCTGCACCACAACATGATGCTGCAGCCCCTCACAGTTGGGATACCACTCAAGAAGACAGGTTCTGTGTCCCAGAACCTGTCTTCTGGTTCTGGGACCCAGAACCTGTCTTCTTGAGTGGTATGATGATTGGACATTCCCATCATGTATATATTTGGGTGTAATTGTTTGAACAGATTAATGCTGCACCTTTAAGCATCTGGAAATTGTTCCCAAGGATCATTCAACTCTCCACAATCAATTCTGCTTTTGATATCTTGGCTGATTTCTTTTGATTTTCCCTTGGTGCCAAACCAGAGAGATGTTTTCTGGTGCTGTGGCCTTAAAATGCATCCATGGCTGTGTCTCTAATCAACGCACTTAGGTCAGGTAACATATCAGAAGTCTCCCATGACACAATTGAAGCAACATCTAGACTCCACCTGGATGTTGAACATTGGGGGCAAACAGATGATGACCTTAAGCGCACAGGTAGAGTGGTTACCAAGTGTCCTAAGAACAAGAGTCGATGATTTGGTGTGAAATAAATCTGTTCAGCTCTATACTGAACTCATGCACAGTTTTGTCTTGTTTCTAAAAGTAACTGAGCCTCTTAACGTTCATGCAGTTTGACTCGCCTGAAGTTAACCTGTTAATGTGAAAAGTGTTTCTCATCAACAAGCTTCATGAACTCTCCTCTTACCTCTCACACACAGACGCTGCGGACATCAATGTGGGCATTGTCTTGTTCATCCCAACCTCTAGTGTTTCGTTAAGTATATTCAGCTCATTCAGAAGTACTCTGCAAAACATCTCCTTCCCATTAGCCCTCTCTCAGTCTGTGGGAGTGAAAGAGATGTCCTTCACCACAGGTAAGTAACAGTGTAACTTAGGCGGTTTACCTTGTGAATCAGATTAAATGAGAATTAAAAAACCGTCTGTCTTTTTTGAAACAGCCTGTGATCCAAACTCTGCTAATGGGCTCCAGTGTCAGTGTGAGAGCGGCTTTGCTTGGCCATGTGACACGTGTAACAACAACACCAACTCATGCAACAATCAGACCTGTACATGTTTATATGGACTTCCTCCCAATGACGAGTTCTGTCAGCCTGTAACAAGTAAGAATAATGTTTTGTTTTTTTGTCTTTTTTATATATAAATGTTGTTAGTGTTAATCAAATAGACATCTGTCCAAGATCAATAGTTGCGTTCGATTGACCATATTTGCGCAAATTGGAATTGTGAAAATAAATTAGCTTAATGAAAACACAGCAATTTTGAAAAAAACACACAAAAAAAACATTTTTTTATGAAAAGGTTTTGCATTAGGATGAGTGAGTTTTTCAGTCATGTTGAAATTTGTGTATTTTGTAAAACTGCAATGGAAACACTTTTTCACATCATGAGTCACTGATCAACAGCGGAATGTTTCTACTGGTGGAAAAGACGAAGAAGACGACAGGAAGTGACAGGAGGATGACATTATCAGAATATCAACAAAGTTTAGCAAACATTCGGAATGGAATCTCAGCTACATTGACCTTGCTTGTTTAAATGCAAATATGTATGTCAGACTCTAGTCCTAATGATCCTACATCTGTTGCTTTCATTTAGTTTTGTTTCTTCTCTAACTCCACAGATGCCTCTAAGTGCAATTCAACTCCTCCACCTCCCACAGGTACGAAAAACATGAAGATCTGAGTTGTAGCTCAACAGATGAACAGAGCTTAGAGTTTGTTTCAGCAAACAGGTTCATCTTCTAGTTGCATCAGTAAAAACCTGCAGATTTTCATAAATTCTGATGTTTCATGTGCAGATTATGTCATAAAAACATATTTTACATAACAAACTTTTATTTTGTCACTTTAAAGCTCCAAGTTTAGTGTGTTTTCTTTGGATTGTATGTGATAATGTGATAGATCTAAGTAAATTTGTATGTGGATGTAAAATGAAAAAAAAAAAACGTAATTGTGAACAGGTGACAATCTGGAGAATTTGGATGTCTGAAGTTGCACAGCAGAAACAATAATTCAGCTTTTCAGTTTTCACACTATGTGTGAAAGATATTGTATTTTATTGATTTATCATTGAAATATTTCTGCTCTCAAATCCTTAAAAACAATTAATTCCTTCGGTTAGCTTTTAAAATGTATTGTTTTTTTTTTTTACTTAATGTTCTTTGATTTTTTTTTCACAGTGACATCAACACCACCAATAAATTATTCAACTCCAGAGAATAAAGTTACAAACACAACATTGTCAAAAGAAGTGCAAACTGCTGAAGCCATGGAAACAGCAACAACTCAAATAATACAAGATAGAAAACTGGCCACTGGTGTAACACCAGATATGCTAGTGATGAATGAAACCACATCAGAAAGAGCAAAAGACACAACAGTTGGAGATGTTAGCAAGTTATTAATAGTACCAAACACAACATCAAATGTAACCACGCTAGAACCAAGTCAAGACACAATAGTTGCTTTTAGTAAAAAACATCTTCACACAACAATGACAAATGTAACCACAACACAAATAGCAGTTGAGGCAACTTCAAGTGCAGCTACAGCAGAGACACTGGGAAACACAGAAACAGATGAATATTCTACAGGAAGAACTCTAAATATGGGATTACTAGATACAAACACACCAGGAACGGTGACAAACGTAACCACAGCAAAAATCACCGTTGAGACAACAGTGGTAGATGCAGTTACACCAGAAACAGTAACGCATGCAACCAGACAGGGAATAACCCTAAACACAACAACGCCAAATGAAACTTCAACAGACATAATACCTGACATAACGACAGGTGTAACCACAACACAAGTAGTGGAGACAACGTCAAATGCATCTGTACCAGACACAATGGTAAACAAAACAGTAGCACATGCAACCTCACCAGAAACAACCCCAACCACGACAGACACAGACACATATTCAACAGAAACAGTAATGACAACAAGATCAATAGATGCAACCTCACCAGGAATGGGCCTGAGCAAAAGAGTGACAAATGAAACCACAAGAAACACAGGTAGTGATACAACAGTGACACATGCAGTTACACCAGAAATAATGCCAAGTTCAGCTGTAACACATGCAACTGCACTGGGAACAACTCTAAACACAACAATGTCGAATGCAAATGCAAATGCAACTTCACCAGAAACAACCCCAACCATGACAGACACACACACATATTCATCAGAAACAACACTGAATACTAGACTAACAGATGCAGCCTCATCAGGAATGGACCTGAGCACAAGAGTGACAAATAAAACCACAATAGACCAAAGTCAAAACACATCACAGGGACTAACCCTAAACGCAACAATGTCAAATGCAACTTCACAACAAATACGTAAGTCAATACTGACCAATGTAACCACAACACCAATAGCAGTTAATAATACAGTGGTAGATATAGTTACATCAGATAGTACACTAACGTCAACAGTAACACATGCAACCAGACAGGAAATAATACCTGACACCACAATGGCAAAAGCAACCACAAAAAAAACAGTAGTTGAGACAACTTCAAATGCACCTAAATCAGAAATAATGACATCAATACGTGCATTTTCATTAGGACCCATGATAAATACCAAATTAGCAGTTTCAACCTCAGCAGGAATGGTAAACACAGCGCTAATACAGGTTAATGGAACCTTCACAATTAACATGGATTTTGATGACTCATACAATGATCTATCCAGTAAAGTTTATCAAGATGTCTGTGGTGCGGTAAGTATTAATTTATATCCATCTTTATTGTTGTAACCCTACTGAAGAATTTCTAGATAAAGACAGACATTTTTATTTGTGACTTTCTTTTTGTCTTAAACAGGCTAAAAACAACTGTCAGGAGTTTGTGTCAAAAACATGTACAGTCCAGAGTTTGACCTTCAGGTTTGTGTGTTTTTATATACATTTGAAATATGCATGTTTGGACACATGTGTACACATACATATGCACATAATATTGCACAAACTTAACAGTTTTGAAATTTGTCAAAACTTTCCAAATAAAGCCATTCAGAGTGGTCATCTGTGGAAACAATATTTCATGTATATAAAGTACTATATAAGTTGAAATATAAGATATAGTAACATTTCCAGATATGCCATTAGTTTCATACCAAACACATGTAGGCTAAATATTGTCATTCAGAGCATTTCACAATTTACATATAAATCATTAGTAAGACAAGTTCACAGGCTTGTGAAACGGTTTGTCAAACGTAGGAGCAGAAAGGACGGATTTGAACGGTGCACCTCCGCAGCTTTTCAAATGTGTACTCACATTGATCTGTTGATCATTGGTTGATTTATTACCAAAAATGTTGATTATAAACTATGTGTGAATCGAATTTGAAATTTCTTCAAGTAAAAAGGATACAGCAAGAATCCAAGCAGTTAGCTTTCCTTCTAGCATACAAGAGCATTTTTCAGGGATTATACAAAATTAACATTGTAGTTTTTTATTTTAAAAGCAATAGCCCCCATTCATTTTTGGAGGATATAAATATTAATATTGAATGTTTATCCTAATTGTTTCTAACATCTCTGTTGTTTGAAGGAGTGGAAGTACCATCGCTTACTACACCCTCACTGCCTCTTCAGGTGATGTTTCACAAGTTAAATTAGCAAAAGAGGAAATGTTAAAGCGCCTGGCAGAATCATACCCAGTGGAATTTGTTGGTAAGTAAACTGGAGAATGTCTTCTTCTGTAGTCTTCTAATAAATTACCTGCATGTAATGAGGATCGTCTAATTATTTTCTAATATTTTGCTTATGTAAAGACGAAGAAGTTAACACCACGACTGTATTTGCTGGGGAAGAAATGACAGTAACCTGTGGCCCTCCTCCTGAAGAACTCAGTTTTGGTTTGGTCAAAAGCGTAGAGTGGACACACATGGGTACAGTCATTAAGGAAGGGATTTCTTTGGAGAATGAACAGTCAGTCCTAAAACTGCCTTCTTTTTTTCCACTGAATGATGGTAAGAATGTTTTTGAATCATTGACACTATTGATTTTCCCATCTTTAAGATGCAAAGATGCTAAGATATTTTCTTATTTTCAACATAACAC
This sequence comes from Poecilia reticulata, assembly GCF_904066995.2. Lineage (NCBI taxonomy): Eukaryota > Metazoa > Chordata > Actinopteri > Cyprinodontiformes > Poeciliidae > Poecilia > Poecilia reticulata. Next base: position 21,715,644 of record NC_088850.1, on the reverse strand, counting down.
TGCAAAAAATGCTGATATGTAATGTTTTGCAAGATTTTTAACAGGTTGCAGGATAACAGAAATATATTTGTTGAATAATCTGTTCAGATATATTTTAAGTTATACATATTTAATGTTTCGTAGTCACACATTAAGACTCTGCACATTGCAAAGTGTACATGTGGAGTTAACATAAAGAGACAGAGAACCAACAGAAGAGCTTGGAGTTTATTTAAACTTGATTGAGAAATGAGGAAGATCAGGGGGGAAAGTGTTGAGTGTAGAACCTAGAAACTGGAAGATAGAAATTTGTTCTGATGAAGGATATCAGACAACATCTCATCACTTGAGATCACCTCAACTGAACTCAGACCTGGGTTTGTAAGCAGACCAGTTTTGTTTTTTTTATTCATTACACATTCACATCTCCCCAAACGAACCCGACTTTGTCAAACAAACTAGAGTTTGATTGAAGCCGACTAAGCAGGGCGGTGTGAATGAACCCTTAAACCCACAAACACTTTCAGGCAGTCTGGGTTATCCCAATGGAGAAACTCTCAAACACAAACTCAGTTTTGTGCTGTCTGCAGTCCAGTGCATCAACTAATGTTTACGGTACCGACTTCCACAAGCACATGCAGTCTGTATCTAAATGAAGGGATAAGTGGATTCACATATTGCCGTGCTGTATTCTGTATGAAGTAATTTAATGTTTGTTGTGTTACTCTGCCACCATAATATCTTGATCACAATGTTAACAGTGAACTGTTTTGTTGGGGGTTTTTTCCACCAGGGATTTACGTCTGTAAATTAAAACGGGGAGATAATTCAACTTTCAAACAGAGCATAAATGCCAAAGCCATTCCGATCCCTCAAATCATCGTGAATCCAGTTAACATGTCAGTGGAATATGGCACACAACACTCTGTGTCACTGAACTGCTCTGTCAACAATGGCTACACGGTTACATTTCTGAACACAGGTAAAATCAAAGAAGGAAAAAAACCTAGCTGACTGTCACAATGATGTGATGATATACACAAAGAAACCATCCTCTAATTGAAACTACAGCAGTGTATACACATGTTAAATACATTGACTTGCTGTATTTTCTAACAAAAGATTAGATTTCACTTTAAAAATTAAAGTGAAATCTTGCATCAGTTTCATTCATCCTTACATGTTGATCTACTTTCTTTGGTCTGCCACAAATCGCACTAAACATTGGAGTTTGTGGTTTATTGTGTGACACAATGAGAAACTTAGATTGGCGTCAATACTTTTTCAAGGCCTGCGCTGTAAAAGTTTCTTTAATGAACATCCCCTTTTGCCCTTCAGTAGCATCTAATGTAATGTTGATAACTTTGTGCTTCAGATGTCAAGGAAGCATCTCATGTCACTCATACGTATACAGTGGAAAATTGTTCAATTACAAAGATCTTCACCTGCGCATCAAAAAACTCATCAAAATTTGCCAAGAATATCACACTGATGTTATATCCATCAAATGGTGAGTTTTAATCGAGGCCAAATAACATTCAAATACATGGAGAAAAATATGTCATCATTTTTCAAATGGCAATCTTAACCACAACTAAGTATTTTTCTTTCTCCAAAGATATTATATGTAGAAATGCCAAGTTTGGTAACGGACCGACAGGTTTTGTGGCTAAGTTGGGCTGCAATGAGGGGAAGGTGGGAGAAATAACGGCAGTTTGTCAGTCGGACCATGAATATGGACAGATCCAAGACAACTGTGTTTTAGAAGTTGTGAAGAACCTGCTGGATCAGTCTGAGGTGATCATCATCTTGTTCTCTGGACTTTTCTCACTCTCAATCATTGTATTGAAAAAAAATGTTTCTCTGCTAAACTACATGATACTTAATGAACCTTAATCCAATAATTTTACAAAATGCTGTTGAGAATTTTTTATTTCTTTTGTATATATTTTAGCTTGGACTTGTTTAGTTTATATTTAGCACAAAATAATATACCAAAATTTTAATATCTTTTCAGATCATATTAAAAATATATCTTTTTAAAAAGACACATTTTTTACATATGTTACAGGTTTTGGATGAACTCACTCTTCCACTGTTCTTAGAGCAACTCAGCAATGTGACTGTCCACTTCACTGATGAAATAACTGACTCTCCAGCCGACATTGATGCCATCGTGAGAATCCTTAGTAATGTAGCAAACTTATCATCATCATTAGGAATTAAAATAGAGCAAGATTCAATGACGGTGGGTAAATGTCAGGTTTGTTTTTAAGAGAAATATACATTTCAGATTTAATATATTGATTTTCTGTCATTCCAGAACATCCTGGAAACTGCAGGCACTCTCACTATTGGCAAGGCAAAGACATCGTGGGAATCCCTCAACATCAATACAAGAAACACTGGTGAAACAAAATTAAAAAGTGCCAGCTCTTCACTACTGTACTCCATTGAAAGAATCACATCCCATCTTGTTAACAAGTCCTTCAGCATTGAAACACCCCATATTTGTTTGAACAAATCTACATTCGTGAACACCTTCAGTGGCGACTTAAACTCCTCTGTGAAAATAGACATACCTGACACTGGTGGACGAAGTCACTCGATAACTACAATAATATTTTATTTCATGGATAATGTGCTTCCTGCAAGGGATAAAAGCAATTCATCATCCAAAGTTATCAATGGAAAGGTTGCACTTGTTCGGCCCGAAAACAAAATCACAAATATTTCTTTAGCATTTGATGTTCTACACGATAAGTTGAGAGATCCTGAATGTGTTTTCTGGGATTTCAGCCTGTTTGGTGGTCTTGGAGGATGGAATGATGATGGCTGCATGCTAGTATTTAATGAAAACGAAGTGATCAGCTGCCACTGCAACCACACCACCACGTTTTCTATTCTCATGTCACCCAACAGTCCTGATAATTTTATATTAGCTTACATAACATACAATGGAGTTGCGTATTCCATTGTTTCCTTGATTATATGTCTCATCATTGAAGGCATAATTTGGAAATCAATTGGGGACAACATGACATCGTACTTGCGTCACGTCTCCATCGTCAACATCGCTCTGTCCCTACTGATTGCAGACATTTGGTTCATTGTTGGAGCGGCCATTTCAGACGCTGACCAGAAGAACCCTCCGGCCTGCACAGCCGCGACCTTCTTCATCCACTTTTTCTACCTGGCTCTGTTCTTCTGGATGTTAGCGTCGGCTCTGCTGCTGCTCTACCGGACTCTCAGTGTCTTTGATGGAGGTCTGTCTACAAGAGCCATGCTGATTATTGGATTCTCTTTGGGATATGGAGCGCCACTGATCATTGCAACAATAACAATAGCAGTTACTGCTCCCTCAAATAACTACACCAGAGAAAATAATGTTTGCTGGCTTGCTTGGGATACGCATAAAACGTTACTGGCGTTTGTGATCCCTGCCCTTACAATAGTGGCTATAAACTTCATAATCCTGACTCTGGTGATATCCAAAATGTTGAGAAGAAGAGTCGGACTGATTGGAGCCCAAGCAAGGGAGAGGCATGCCCTGTTGGTTATTATCAGGTGTTTGGCTGTACTAACACCAATTTTTGGTGTAACTTGGGCTTTGGGAATCGGAACTATGGTTTCCCCAGAAAACCTTGGACTCCATGTTGCATTTGCATTATTAAATTCACTTCAGGTAATAATAATTACAAAATTTTCAAACTTTGATTTCTCAACAATACCATTCTGATGTATTGAAACTGCCTTATTTATGTGTTTCTAAAGGGTCTCTGCATTCTATTGTTTGGAACACTGTTGGACAAAAAGGTTAGTGTCTCTTGGATGTCAGACTTGTTGTAACCAAAAATACTATGCGTAAGTTATTGCACTCGAATAAGATGTAATGTTTCCATTGCATTAAACATTTCATGCAGTGTACTAACTTATGACTAACATTTTAGGTAACATCAGAGATAGCAAAGAAATTCTTCTTCCAGAGTAGGACAAAGGTAAGAATAGTTTTGTCAATCAACTTTTATTTCTTTTATTGTTTGTACTTCATGTGTTGTCCTCTAATTTTTCTTCTTGTCCTGGTTTCAGACCACCAGTCCAGCATCCTTTTCCACTCTGGGAAAGTTGTTCTGGAAGTTAAGATCCACAGGTACGTGAGTCTGAAAAGCTTCTTCACTGCTGCTACTCACATGTAGACCTTTTTACAAAGACACCAGCTCCAGTGAAATGCCCTTTTGGTCAAATGTCTATAGAAAACCGTTTTGAGGCCCATCCATTCTTCCTTGATAATCTTAAGATAGGCATGTCAACATCTGCACTACAACATTAAATATACCTCTACACCTAACTTGTAGGGTGCATTCCAATTGAGAAAAGTGAAGAACAGGGAAATGTCCTCTTTCCACAATGGCCTCTCTTTGTTGGTGAAAAATGTTACAATGGTCCTCTCTGTGTTCTTGTAGATAGATACTACATAAACACACAGGTTTGTATTTGTAGCCATAGAAAAACAGCATATGTCCTGAATGTATACTCAGTAACATTCAGGACATATGCTGTTTTCCATTTTGCCCTCTGGGTGGCACTACAGGAGCAAAACAAACACAAACAAAAAAACAAAACAAACAGACTTACCAGTTTGTTTTTGTGGAACATTAGAACATTTAACAATGATGTAAGAACATCAGACATCTTAATTCATACTTTGTAACTTTAAAAAGCACTTATGTCTGTTTGTTTGCACTGTACTTGAAGTAACTTATGTATTGTCTTCAATCAGCATTCAGATGTCTCTGTTTGATGTTACAGGTCTCCGTCAGTAATTGTTTTTTTCTCCTCTCTCACTTCACCATATTGATTTTGCAAAAATTTTTTTAAATAAACATTTTGTTGTTACAGTTTCCCAGAAAGGCTATCATTGGTCTTCTGAAGGATCCTGTGATTGATCCTCCATCAACTGGTTTTTGCTGATGATGCCTCCCAATTTGGAAAGTTGACCGTCTGAGCAAAACAGCTTCAAAGTCCCAGTGATGGAAGAAGTAGTTTGATTTTTGATGTGTTGTTAAAACGTTAAGCTTGATGTATTTTCTTGTTGTTGTTTAAGTTGAAGGTGACACTAAAATGGCAGAGCAGTGTTATATTTGCTTGTTTGTTACAATCTGCCAGAATCAATTGTTTCATGTTTGATAAATGCCAGAGTCCCTCAGCTTTTACAAAGTGGATTGAGAAGTGAATGTTACTGTTTTTACTATTTCTAAGTTTGCATTCTCTTACCTCAATATTATGGGAACCTGAACTGAAAGTCGGGTACTTAGTATTTATTATGTGCTTTCTTTTGTTTGTTTGTTTTTTTTTCTCTTTTTTTTTTTTTTATATTTTAGAAGTTCATGCAAATGCTACTTGATGCTTTGATGATATAGTTTGTTTAAGTAGTCTGGTATTACTTAGAGCATGTGAGCTTCGACCCATTAATTTCTAACTGATCATTGTTTTTCTTTTTACAAACTGTAACCATTTGATTTTACTCATAAAAACGTTTCATCCAAAACTACTGATCCTACTTTAGTAATCCAAATCTCTGCAAGAGCAATGACGTCTTTCTTGAAATAACCGTGTAACCTATTTTGAAACTTTTAATCTACAAGATATGTTTCCATAAAGTACTTCTTTTTATTTTCTACACTTACATAATCCTGTTCAGGATTTTTCAAAGGGAGTTTTATATGATGCCATTTTATAGCACAATCATGTTATCTTTAGTTATAAAAATGCTGTATATATCAAATATGGCTTAAAAGAAACACGATGACTTGAAATTGTGGCTGTTTCTTTAAGCTCCTCCTCTTTCTTACAGCCCCTTGTCATCACAACGTTCCTCCATTATGCTGTTTGCAACTGTTCTTGTCAATCAATCAATAAAATTGCTTGGCTTTGTACTTGTATAGTGCCTCATCAAGTCCAGAGGACCCCAAAGCGCTTCACAGTCATTCACCCATTCACACACACGCATACAGAAGTGGCAAACTACTGGATAGTAGCCACAGCTGGCCTGGGGGCAACCTGTTGGTCTCTCTGACCACCATCAATCAAGTTTATTTGCATAACACATTTCAGAAACACAGCAGTTCAAAGTACTTTACATAGTGAACACATAAGAACAAACATGAACATTATATAGTCAACAGTGGAGAAAACCAAAAACAGACATTATATTTTGTCAAGTGCCATCATCAACACACATCAAATGTGTTGGTTAATGTTTCATTTCTTAGGAGATTTGCATTGAGAAATAGTTTGTATAATTCCAAGGTCCCTCTTGAAAATGAGATCTAGATCTCAACGGGGTTTACCTGGTTAAATAAAGGACTTAATAAGATCAGCAGACACCAGCGCAGTTCCACCAGGTACACAGAAAATTCTGCAGAGTTAAATCAACACTATGGCAAGTCTATTTGGTTCTTGTCAGAACTGGTGTTAATTTAACTCTTTCAGAGTTATTTCAACAAGAAATTTAGCAATTTTAACACTTGAAATATCTAATCAAACTATTGTTGAAATAACTCTGTAAGAGTTAAATTAATGTCAGTTCTTAAAAGGACCAAATTGGCATAGTGTTAATTTAACTCAGCAGATTTTGTTATGTATTTGCTAATTGCTGCTGTCGCTAGTCTGAAGGAGCTCAGTGGGGGAGATGTTCTGGGCTGGAAGTCACAGCTCCAAGGAGCTTTGGGTTACCAGACTCCTGGTCATTATGTAATGAGCAGGCGTTTAGGCACCCTGAATGGATGCAATAGGAGATTCTAGAATTCCTCAAACATGCAAGAAAAAATCAAAACGTACTCCAGGTATGATTTTGATGAGGGAATAATATCACAACATGAGATAAGACTCAGAACACTCGATTATACATCGTGCCTTACTCCTCACCACCAGCCCTCCTTTAAAGCTCTGCTAGTTTTTCCAGAAAAGTCAATTAACCATCTCTCCTCGTCCAGACCTAAGAGTCCACTTTCTCTTAAGAGACACTAGTTTATATTTGCACCAAAGTCTTAACCAAACCTCTAAAGAAATTGTCTAAAAGAAAAAAATAGCTATAGTTTATGCAGCTATTGTAAACTTTACATATATTCGTGTGTCTCTTGCTCCCCTGAAAGTCAGAATGCTAAAATCTGGCTCAAACAAGCATTAGAGAGAGACATGAAAACAAAGGTCTCTCTGAAATCGTCTTAAGGAAGTTCATGTTTACTAGATGGAACCAGTTTACATAAAGTTGCTCTTCAGGTACAAAACTACCTGAGAGCTTTTTCTGGTTCTGATTGTTCTGATGCATTGTAACTTTGGTGGACAGATGCTGTGCAACATTCTTTATGTGGGTGGAGAATCTTTTTCTTTGTTTTGCCTAAATTTGTGTTAAGGGTTTTTGTGTTTGTATATTACAAGAACATAAATTGACTAGAAAATGGTGCAAATATGGATGCAAACTGAAATAAAATGTCACTAAATGTTATTTTTGGACACCAAAACTAATCAAGTTACCAACGTAGGTTTGGCACAGATTGTGCATTCATGCAAAATACTCCAGGAAGTTCACAAAAGGTGTTTTCCCTGTTTGGAAAACTTTTGGTCTTTGTCTTTAAAGAAGAGCTGCAAAATAAACATGCACTCAAGACACCAGCCTCTTTGGAAGCCAGGCTGCATGGAGAGGTAAAGTAATTTGATTCCTATCCTACAAAACTCTATTCTACTTTTATCCCTTAACGCCCAGTTTAGCAGAACTTTATATTCAAAAACTGATTTCCTTTAGCTTCTCAACTCCTAACATTAATTTCCTGCTTGTAGTACAAAAAGAAGAATTTTGTGCACTTACTGAATGCAAAATAAAATCACTCTACCGTATTTTCACTCTCAATTAGCAGACAGGGACGCACCAAATGTCAAGCACTTATCTATTTTTCTAAAATCGAAAAGGAAAATGTTTGAAATTCAAAGTTTCTGATGATGTGATATGCTGCTTAAATCACCAGTAAATTAAGAGTTTAGGGAACTCTTACTTTACTGTCTTACTGCTTTTGGTCAAATTGTTAGAAGCTTTATCTCAAACCATCTCTGATTGCAGGGACAGCTTTCATCTACAGACTGAGGTAAAAAGAAAAGGGAAAACAACAAAGTGATGAATGCTTGTTTGCTCAACAGGAATTTGTAATTATAGTGTGGGACATTTTATCTGTGTACTAAACTGTTAGATGGTTAATATTGTGATATATTTCTCAGCCATAACATTCATACCGTAATCTCAGGCCATACCACAATAATGAAGACAATATTGTCTCTTACTCTTGACTAGTTTGGTCGGACTCTACAATGAAACAAAAAGCTGTGTATTTTTGCTTAATGTACTTTATGTGTAGGGCTTTTTAGCGCTTAAAAAGTTACAGCGTTTTTGTTAACAAGTGACCTTATGCCTCAAATTCTTATTTATTAAAATGTTACTGACACCATCAGAGGCTGGCAGGAAACAACATTCAATCAAATAGGTGACAATCTTTAAGTCTTTGTCTTTCAACAGTTGGCGTCTAACTTTGTAACTATTTACTTACTACGTGGCTATCCCCATCGAGGCTATCAGAGGTAAAAATGGTGGGTCACCTCAGTGACCCCATACTGCCCCATTCCTTCCACAGGTCAAGGTGGCAGGGCAGTAAAAAGTCAGGGTTACGATTCTTATGCCAGACGGTCACCACCAAGCTACAGGGAAGCAGGACTGATGGAAAAAGAAACCTTTTGAAAGCTGAGCTTACAGTGCTGTCTGAGAGGAATGTTCTCAAACGGGATAAATAACCACATGCAAGTGTTTTGTTTCTTTTTTTTGGTGATGATTTCCTTGTAGCTTTTCCTAGAATCAGTTGTGTTGTCAAATATGAACAGTGTTCCACATATTAGATACAGCGAAATATGGTTTTTCAGTAATGGTGATGTTTAACTTTTCTGCAGTGAGGATGGCTTTACCAAAGGTGATCCGATTGGCTGTTGTTCTTTTGGTTATATGTTGCGCTCTGGACCAGCCCGGATTCAGACACTCTGTGTCCGTCTTCTTTGAGGTCAGCATAAAAAAGAGTTATGCAACAAGTTGTAGTAGCACACCTGGAAAAATTAAAATATGGTACAAACCAATGATGTTTCTTTTTGATACCGTAAATAGTTAGATGTTGATACGTTTTGGACTGATCTGTGTGTTTTTACAGGAACTGACGGCTGTTAAAACAGCCAGCATTCATGTTAGAGAGAAAAGAGACAGTGAGTCACCCCAATGCACAGTGGCTGTTGCCTACGTATCGGTGTAAGTTTTGTGAAGAATGATGGGCTCGGATATGTTATGGTCTTTCTTTGTCTGTGTTCACTTTAGCTTTTACGAATGTCACTGATTACGAGTTTCAAGTTATTTTAAGCCTTTCTGAGCTGGAGATTCTTCAGACGATTCTCAACAACCTCAGTTTTCCCATAACCATCAACAGCACCAGTGAGATTTCCAACATTGACGCCACGACAGGTACAGTGTAGTTTAGCATTTCATATTTATGGATATTCATTCCTCTCTCAGAAATAACATTTACAATTTCCACTGTGTGCTGTTGTTTTTTTTCTCCCTCCCCTCCACAGTGTGTTCACGAAATACAAGTGGGTATCAGTGTGTGTGTGAGGAGAACTTTGCCTGGTCTTATAACAGCTGTATTACCTATGGAGTGTGTGACGCCATCGATGGTGACACATGTGGCTGCATTAACGAGCTTCCAGCTGATGGTCAGTTCTGCCAGCTGAACAGCAGCCAAACAGGTAGGTTTAGAAGCTCTTAGAAGCATATTATGTAAAATCGACTTTTTTTAGCTTTACATCATGATGTTATTTCCTCATCAAAAACATACCTGGAGTGTTGCTTTGATTCTTTCATGCATGTTTGGCAAATCCTTTAATCTCCATGGCAACCATTCAGCTGTGCAAAACGCCTGGGTGGACATAGCTCCGCTTTTGAGGACAAAGCTCCTCCTCGGAGCTGCAGTTTCCAAACCGAGTTTCTGCCTCACAGAACAGCCCTCAGCTCTCTCAGTTCCTTCAGACTAGCCAGTAGCAATTAGCAAACACCTGGTGAGCTCATCATACGAGCAACTTCTCAGAATAACGTTGGTAAAAACATTTTTAAACGGTTAATGGAGTAGCCATGTTGTGATGACTTCCTGAAGACAGGCTTTCAGAAAGAGGAGATTTTAAAGAGACAGAGACCTGATTTCAAGGCAACAAGGTAACATAATTACTTGATTGTGTTATAAAATAGCTCTATGTGTCTGGAAGATACACAGTCCTGCCCCTTTAAATGTGACCAAATTCTGTTTCTGTAGTTCATTTGTGTTTACTAAATGGCCGATTAATAAATGTGAAGTGAAAGACATTTTTTTCTTACTTGCATGAACTTTTACATTAGGATGACCAAAGCGATCTATCTACTTTGTAAGCTTCTGTGAGATGAAATGTAAAGTCTACAGCAACATCTCAGGACATCCAACCAGGAAGTCAAAGCTTTCCCATAAATGACTCTTGGCTCCAAATGAGCATTCCACCAAATTAGTTACAAGATGGTTAGAGGATAACGCAGTAGATATTTCAGAGTTGCTGGTTATCACAAAGTCTTGATTTCCATCCCATAAAAAATATGTGTGCAGAGCTGAAACTGTGCGAGTTCGGTCCACCTGACTCTTACATCAGCTCTGTTCTAATGTAGGTCAAAAAAATTTAAAGGATTCTTAAAATGTATAACCTCAGTCATTGTTTAAAGGTAGTTCCAACAAATATTAAGAAAGTGTATGTAGACTTCTGACTACTCTATAACATGTCATCCATTCTGGCATGTAGCAATTTGCATTTTCAACTAGCCTAAAGCTGGTTGAGCCCAGCTGAATGTGGGAGGATAAACTCATAGACAACAGATCATTTATCATTGATGACTTTGTGTTTTTATGATGTGTCATCCAACACACTGTGCTTTGATTTACATAAGCAGGAAACAGGAAGGAAAATGCTTCCATGCCTGTGTGGGCAAAAGAAAAAGAATGTGTTGCTCTCAAACACGTTGGACTTGTTTTCTTGAAACTGCAACGTTGTTAATTTGTCTGCAGTAAGAAGCAGCAGAGTTTATACAGGCCTTAGAGAAGGTCTCATTACTCTCATTTCCTCAACCCTGACAATGAATGAAGCAGACATGTTTATGCACAATGTTTTTATTTGAGCTGCAATAGGAAATTGTTTTACTTCAAATTTTGATAAGTGTGTCTGTCTCTACTAATAATGTTTGTAAAATTTTCAGTCACCACCCAAACACCATCCTCTACAACAGCTCAAGGTATGAATATAATGGATAATGTGTTTGTGTATTTTAAACTCTTTTTCCATTTGATAGTTTTCAAACTTTTTCTAACACTTGGATAAATATTGCGTTTTCTAAGTTCAGTCAGCATCGACTGAAGATAAACGTTACAGTATGTAACACAGTTGATCAGAACTAATAATTTTATTCATCTACAGTCCTTGATCAGTTAATGCAGTTTTACTGGGGAATTCAGTAATTTTACTCCAAAATTACATTTTCCAAGTGTGAAAATGCAAAAATAACAAAGAAAATGTTGAATTTTAAGTGTTAAATTCCAAGGCTTCCTAAGTACCAGTATCTTTAAATGTTTCATTTGCATTTCTGAGATTGGCTTTGGGATCAAACCTTCATACTGCTTCTTTTAGTGAACATGCTGGTGCACTGTTGTTTAGAAATTAAAGGGATTTAATGTTTCCTTGTATTAGTAATAGTAGCTTGCATGGTCAATGGAAATGTCAATTCCGACTGGTTTCCATTTGAACTGGAAAACATTAGTAGCTCTTTATGCTTTTTCTTGGTTTATTTTACTTTTATATATTTGTTTTTAATGGCAAATGATTCTCATCAGCATTTTCTCTGAGTTACACCAGAGATGAAATATCTTTGTTAAGACTGAATCACTCAAATTCCTGGTAGATTTAAAATTAAAAACATATTTTTCTTTTTCTTTTTTACTTTTACCAACATGTTTCTAACTGGAAGTAAGAAAACATTTTCAAGTCGTCATCCAACTTGAACATGACAGAGAACATAGATATGGATATCGATTCAGATGAATCAAAAATTTCATTTTTTTTCTTTTTTAGATTGGACATTTAAAAGTTTTGTTGTATTTTGACAGATGCTATCATTTTCATTCAAAGAAAAACGTTTCGGTTGAATTGAAATATTTTATTTTTCTATATTTACCAGCCTTATGAATAATCTTGGGCTTCACTGTCCTTACCGTGGCTCACATAGTGACGTGTATGCTGCTGTAAATCTTTGTGCTGTATGATTGTGTCTTCTTCCTTCACATCCACAGAGCTGGTGGACTTCGATGTGACCCTTGACCTCCAGATTCCGCTATTCGGTGTTCCAGACGACATACTTGAGTTGATCAGAAGCGTTCTGGGGAATGAAACCTTCCCTGCAACCATCTCACAGTCTTTGGAAGTGAAAGAGTTGCTACTAACCACAGGTAACACTTTTTCAACAATTAGTCTTAAGAGTGTGTGAGTGCAGTCCTCGCCAACTTCTTGATGTTTTTTGCTGATGAAATAATTCAGCATTTTGTTCACATGGATCGGAGAAAAATCTTAAAGTAGCAGAAAACTGGCAACTCGTTTGAACCTTTTTCTTAACCAGATGTTGCACAAATCAGTGGTTGAAGTGGGTAAAATTATAAATTAACCGTCAATAATCTGACCCCTTTATTCAGTAACGAGTAATCTAACACGTTATCATTTCCAATCCAGTAATCAGATTAAAGATACTTATTTGAAGCCTTTTTATTTTTTATCATTTTCCTTACAGCAAAGATATTTAGTTTCTTTCCTCTTGCGTCTCAGGGAGTGACGCCTGAACGATTCCCTGATGTTATCAGCGTGAGGGAAACTTACGCTGATAGTGTGAACTCAAACAATGGAGGGAGGAGAAAGGTGAACGTTTTCTAGCTGGAAATACAGGCGACATTTTGAGTTTGTCAGCTAAAGGAGACAATATCATATCAAGGTTTGCTGTACACTGTGCTGACCACCAACTTTTACCTACATAAAGAAAAGCATGAAATTTGACAAAACATTTGGAGTCGCAGCAAATGTACAGTCAAACTGACAGAACAATCTCAGCAGGTGTAGGAGACCTGAGATCTCCCACCGTCCAAAAGACAAAAGCTGGACTTTGATTCAAAACCAGGAAGTGAAGGAGAGTTGAAGAAGTTGGTCGGACCAAATGTTGCAGATGAAAATCTGCCCTTCCACACAGTACACTGTCCCTACTTTTATGTCATAGTAAGCAAGATTCCTCCTACTGTCAGTTCCTCTCAGAACATGTTTTTTTTTTTCTTTCCTGGTCAACGTAACTAATAAAGTTATTTGTGACTTAACTTAGTTACTTTTAAAATCAGGTAATCAGTAAAGTAACTAGGTTACTTTTTCAAGGCATAATCAGAAATCAAGTTTCTTTTTCAAAAGTAACGATACCATCACAGCCTATTTACATGGTCTGATGACTCCAAAGCACTTCACCAGACACCCACCAGCATATGGATGGTGATAAACTACCTTATAGCAGGTAAAGTGTATAAAGTGTCTTGTCCAACTGGGAGTTTGAACCGGTAGCCCCCATCTCCTGGGCTGCTGGCCCGCCTGCAATCCGTCATTTAATAGTTGTTCTACAATCACAAATTTAACAACACACTTACGTTATAAATGGTTTAGAAATGTTAAACATGCCATGTTAAAACAGTGATTGTAGGATAGTATTTCCTATGCGTTTTAAATCTATAACAATCACTTCTAATCAGAAGTAGCAGAGAGTGGTTCACTTAAATCTGTGATGCTAATAATAAACAATTCTATGACGCTGCTTGTCTAAAACACACAGCCTGCTCTCCAAACTCCTCTGACACACTGCTGTGTGATTGTGAGGATGGTTTTTCTTGGCCATGTGACAAATGCAACAGCAGCAACTCATGCAGCGACGTCAGCAGTCAAACCTGTACGTGCATATATGGACGTCCCTCTGACAACGAGTTCTGCCAGCCAATCACAAGTAAGTGAAATCTTGTTGAGTTGATATTTATGCAATTTGATTTGAACTGTGTAACTGTGTCTAGGTGATATGATTTTAATTATGACTTAGGGTTTTGTATTTTTTGGGAAATGAAACACAAAAATTTCATCTCCTGTTGTTCCACAGATAACTCCTTCTGCCCAGCTCCACCTCCAGGTATGTAAAGGATAAAGACATCAACAAAGTTTGCAGTCTGCTCCTGAAAACACTTTAAACAAACTCTGAAACAACGTGAAACAGGCTTGTTTGTTTTTAAGCGAACAGGATTTATATATGTTATGGAATATATTAGTGTTATGTCACATGAAAGGTAGAAAAAGGTCTGAAATGATTAGCATTTTAGCAACTATATGTAATTTTAAGCAATCTTACTTCAAACTGATAGCCTCTGCAAAAGTTTGCTTTGTAGAAAACAGTTGTTACACTGTTTATATTTTTACGTATGAAAGAATGTAAGGCCGATAATCTGCTTTTTTTTTTTTAATTAAAGTATTGACAACGATGACAACAGCCATGCCAAGTACAACAACACCATCTCCTCCAACAACTTCCGGTATGACCCTAAATATGCTACAAATCAAGTTCTGGGTGCGAGTTTAAGAAGATCGCTGTAGTTTAGTGGACGAAGCAGCAGACGTTATGAAGAAAAAATGAGAGAAAAGGATCAAAGTTATATGTTTACAGTTCTGAATGTGGTTTTCTGTGATCATATTTGTGTAAGTTCAAAAAGAAGTATAGATGTGTACAGAACAGTTAAGCACAAGTGTTTAAATGTCAGCAACTGATGTGGGAAAATTGAAGAAATAAGTGATGTTTTGTTCTTAAACTACCAGAGGAAAAAACATGAAGCAAGACATTTTAATTGATCTGAACTAATTCATGTCTTAAGCACTGTGCTTCAAAAAGTAGGTATAAAATTGCACTATATTGCCAAAAGTATTGGCTCACTTACACACAAGAACTTAAATGACCTCCCATACTTATTCCAAACGCTTTAATATGCCTGTAGCCCCTTATTGCGTCTAAAACAGCTCCAACTCTTGTTGAGTGGCTGATTACAAGGATTAAGGATATATGTTCATTAGATTTTTAAAAAAACATTTTCCTAAAAAAAAAACAAATAAATAAACATCCTTAATTGTCTGTTTTTTCTGTAAAACAGACCTGTGTCAAAATCCCATTTGCACCAGCATGTATACTTGACACAATGCAGTCAGGCAAGTGTCATTCTCTCTACAGCTGCCAAACCCAGATTGTTTTATTGGATTCCGAGAAAATATGATTCACACCAGAAAGCATGTCTCTCAGCTCCAGAGTTCAGTGCCTTTAGTGCTCCACTGCACCTGATGCCTGGCATTGCAAAGAAGGTTTGGTCATTGACGTCCATGATGCTCAGTATGCACGTTTCTGGATCGACTCTGAAAGCCAGGTTTGCTGCAAGTGACAATGCAGGAAATTGGCAACCTATGTGCACAATGCTGCCCTCTACTGATGCAAGTCTGCGATTATACACAGCCTGTCACTTTGTGATGGAGTTTCGTTCATTTCTCTTTGAAGTAATGCCACTAAGACCATATTGGAGTTCACCATGTAAGTCTGCTTGCCCAGGTCTTGGGTTTTATACACCGTGGCCAAGAAAGTGGTTTGAACACCGAATTTAATATTTTGAAGCAATGACTCAAAAGAAAAATATGGAGGAAAAGAAAGTCAGAAAATTTTGACATGAACAGGTTGAAATATTTTTTATTTTATTTTACAGTAACATCAACCATTCTGACAACCACATCATCTCCTCCAACACCTTATGGTATGATACACTAAATGTTAGTCGGTAACAATTAATTTCTCTGACTTGGATCTTGAAATTCCCATTTTTGAATATATCAGGGAAAAAATACCAAAAAGGACACCTAGACAGATCAAATGTATAGCCATGGAGGAAGTGAGAACTCAGAATAAGCAAACCTTTCACCATGACAATTTAAGCAATTGTTTAAATCCTAAACAGACCTTTGAAACTGATTTGAGATGACTGTAAGATCTTTTTATAATTACAGAAACACCAATTGTCATCTCAACTACATCGTCTCCTTCAAAACCTTATGGTATGAAACAGATTGCAAGGTTTTTTCCAGGTCAAGTAAGAAGAAATGACGAGTGTTTACATTTTGCTCACATAATCCGACAATGTGCACACTAATATAATTACCCACATAAGACACTATACATTGCACCATAAAGAACTCTCTCTTTTGTCCCACCATTGAGTAAGATGTTCTATGGTAAAAAGTCTGTTGATTTTGACACAGACCGGGAGCTCTAGCAACTTTTTAGTAACATCTATACAAATAGTGATCAAGTATCTCTTATGCTAAAGGTGCTCTTATGCTAAGTGCTTAAAGGTTTCTCTGGATGACAGTTTGCTTGATTAAAAAAAATGATGATGAGTTGTCATCTGTTCACCTCAACAGAATTAAAGGACATTGACGTTGTTCTTGATTTGCACATCCCGTTCTCCAACGTTCCGCCCAATATCATTGATTTGATAAGAACAGATTTGGAAAATGAAGCATTTCCTGTGACAGTCTCAAAGTTTGTAGAAGTGATAGAATTAAACTTGACGACAGGTAAGAGAGTATGTTCAAGCCTAATTTGTAAAGTTAGCTTTACTGCTTCTGACAATGATGATTTTATCCTTTTAAATGTCACCAGCCTGCTCTCCAAACGCTACTGATGGACTGAGGTGTGAATGTGAGGATGGCTATGCTTGGCCGTGTGACATGTGCAATGGAAGCAATTCATGCAAAGATGTCAGCAGTCAAACTTGTACATGCAAATATGGACTTCTTTCCAATGAAGAGTTCTGTCAACCAAACACAAGTAAACTTGATCATTTTTGTTTAAGGCATTACTAAAACAAGGAGATTCTGCTTTTTTTTTTTAAATAGATGAAATTATATCATTTTTAACTGAAGCATTTATGTCTTTGCTTGCAGACATTGATTTGTGTCCCACAAGTTCTCCAGGTATGGAAACACATAGCTCTGGGTTGTAGCTTATGATCTGCTCCAGACAGTATTGTACTTTAACCTTTTTTTCCTTGGAGGACAAAAAGATTACAGTTAACTAAAATGATTTAACCACCAAAGTGAAATATGTGTTTAATAAATACTTTAGCACAAGTAACGTAAAAGCATTTTATAAGTGTCACATGTACAGCAAAAGTGGCAGTGTTCTATTTTATCAGTAATGTTCAGACGTTTGCGTCTTTCTGATTTTTCTGCTTCCATCTTGTCTCACTGTACATATAAACATAATGAGATCTAAAAAGCTTGGTTAGGGAAAACGATCACATTGATGTGTTATCAATATCCACATGCAAAATCCATGCTAATTTTTCTCTGTCCTGGATAGCATTGTGAAAGTTATAAGAGGAGAAAGTGAGTCAGAATAATTGTAATGGTATTGTTTTGATCATTTAAAGAAGAAATCAAAAAATGAAAGTCAAATGTGATTAATTGTACCGCTGAAATACTGACCAGTAATGACAAGGATGTTATCTCTGTCAACAACTACAACACTAATTCTAACCACTTTAATTGTCATCAACGATAACGTCCACGGCAACAGCCATTCCAACCACTACAACTGTTATGGCAACCACTACAACTGCCATTCCAACCACAATGACTTCAATCCCAACCACATCAACTGCCATGCCAACCACATCTGTCATGCCTTCCACTATGACTGCCATGCCAACCATGGAAACAGGCTATCCGAATACATCAACTCCTTCATCAACTTATGGTATAGTATTCAATTCAATTTACTGCTACTAAGTCTTTATTACTAAGATTACTCACAAGTTTGATATTCATGAAGTTTTTCTTATAGCCATCAGTTCTGATGACTCAGCAAGGGTTCTACTAATAAGGATAAATATTAAAACCATTAGCTCATTTTTAAACATGTTGGCCGTTGATTGTAAGGGATATGTCTCATACCGTACACCTTAATGCATGTCCTAAAAAAGTATTTTTAAGAAAGGTTGGAAAATATCTGGGATGTAAATGTTCTGTTCAGATAACACACAGTATTAATGAGTTGTGAATAAATTAAATCTGTGAAACATTTCTATGTTTTAGCATCAATACTGAAATGCATGTGGTTTTCTCACATTCTAGTGGAACTTTATGTGCTCCATGAATTGTTCATCCCAGTCGCCAGTGTGGTACCAAACATAGTTGACTTATTCAGAGCAGCACTCAAAAATGAAAGCTTCCCTGTAACCCTCACATCTTCTTTAAAAGTTATAGAACTAAATATAACAACAGGTAAGTTATTCATTACATATTTAATAAGATTTTATGCAAATAAATAAACGTACTGTAAGATAAAATTGGGCAAAATATCTTTAACAGTCTGTCATCCAAACTCCACTTATGGCCTGGAATGCAAATGTGAGGATGGTTTTGGTTGGCCATGTGAGATGTGCAACAGCTACAATTCATGCAGTAGTGACAGCAGTCAAACCTGTACATGCATTTATGAACCATCATTTGCACACCAGTACTGTCAGCCAATCACAGGTATAGTTTTAAAAAATTGCTTTCTGGGATCTGCATAAACTACTCAAACAATAATTTTGGATTCCTCTCTCCACAGATATCACTCTGTGTCCAGGTATGAAGACTATGTTATTGCACCAAATTTTCAATTATTAGTGTTTTCATTGACATTTGAAGTCACCATTTCATTTTCTATTTTGACAGTGCCAAACACAACAACAATACCAGAAATGACAGCAGCGACAAACGCTACAACGCCAGAAATACCAACAGCGACAAACGCTACAACGCCAGAAATACCAACAGCCACAAACGCAACAACACCACCAGAAATACCAACAGTGACAAACGCAACAAAGCCAGAAATACCAACAACGACAAATGCAACAACGCCACCAGAAATAACAATGGCAAACTCGACAACACCAGAAATACCAAATGCGACAAACGCAACAACGCTAGAAATGCCAACAGTGACAAATGCAACAACGCCAGAAATGCCAACAGCGACAAACGCAACAACGCCAGAAATGCAAACAGTGACAAATGCAACAACGCCAGAAATACCAACAGCGACAGACGCAACAATGCCAGAAATACCAACAGCAACAAATGCAACAACGCCAGAAATGCCAACAGTGACAAACGCAACAACGCCAGAAATGCCAACAGTGACAAATGCAACAACGCCAGAAATACCAACAGCGACAGACGCAACAATGCCAGAAATACCAACAGCAACAAATGCAACAACGCCAGAAATACCAACAGCGACAAACGCAACAACGCCACCAGAAATGCCAACAGCGGCAAATGCAACAACGCCACCAGAAATACCAACAGCGGCAAACGCATCAACGCCACCAGAAATACCAACAGCTGCAAACACAACAACACCAGAAATACCAACAGCGACAAACGCAACAACACCACCAGAAATACCAACAGCCACAAACGCAAGAACGCTAGAAATACCAACAGCGACAAATGCAACAACGCCAGAAATACCAACAGCCACAAACGCAACAACGCTAGAAATACCAACAGCGACAAATGCAACAGCACCAGAAATACAAACAGCGACAAACGCAACAACGCCAGAAATACCAACAGCGACAAACGCAACAACGCCAGAAATACCAACAGCGACAAACGCAACAACGCCAGAAATACCAACAGCGACAAATGCAACAACGCCAGAAATGCCAACAGCGACAAACGCAACAACGCCAGAAATACCAACAGCGACAAATGCAACAACGCCAGAAATACCAACAGCGACAAAAGCAACAACGCCAGAAATACCAACAGTGATAAATGCAACAACGTCAGAAATACCAACAGCGACAAATTCAACAACGCCAGAAATACCAACAGCGACAAACGCAACAACGCCAGAAATACCAACAGCGACAAACGCAACAACGCCAGAAATACCAACAGCGACAAATGCAACAAGCCCGGAAATACCACCAGCAACAAATGCAACAACGCCAGAAATACCAACAGCGACAAACGCAACAACGCCAGAAATACCAACAGCGACAAATGCAACAACGTCAGAAATGCCAACAGTGACAAATGCAACAACGCCAGAAATACCAACAGTGACAAATGCAACAACGCCAGAAATGCCAACAGCGACAAACGCAACAACGCCAGAAATGCCAACAGCGACAAACGCAACAACGCCAGAAATGCCAACAGCGACAAACGCAACAACGCCAGAAATGCCAACAGTGACAAACGCAACAACGCCAGAAAT
Organism: Poecilia reticulata; assembly: GCF_904066995.2. Lineage (NCBI taxonomy): Eukaryota > Metazoa > Chordata > Actinopteri > Cyprinodontiformes > Poeciliidae > Poecilia > Poecilia reticulata. The sequence continues at coordinate 21,695,138 of NC_088850.1, read as the reverse complement.
GCCAACAGTGACAAACGCAACAACGCCAGAAATGCCAACAGCGACAAACGCAACAACGCCAGAAATGCCAACAGTGACAAACGCAACAACGCCTGAAATACCAACAGCGACAAATGCAACAATGCCAGAAATACCAACAGCGACAAATGCAACAACGCCAGAAATACCAACAGCGAGAAACGCAACAACGCCACCAGAAATACCAACAGCGACAAACGCAACAACGCCACCAGAAATACCAACAGCTGCAAACACAACAACACCAGAAATACCAACAGCCACAAACGCAACAACGCTAGAAATACCAAAAGTGACAAACGCAACAACACCACCAGAAATACCAACAGTGACAAATGCAACAATGCCAGAAATACCAACAACGACAAACACAACAACACCACCAGAAATACCAACAATGACAAACGCAACAACACTAGAAATACCAACAGCGACAAACGCAACAACACCACCAGAAATACCAACAGTGACAAATGCAACACCACCAGAAATACCAACAGCGACAAACGCAACAACACCAGAAATACCAACAGCGACAAATGCAACAACACCACCAGAAATACCAACAGTGACAAACGCAACAACACCAGAAATACCAACAGCGACAAACGCAACAACACCACCAGAAATACCAACAGCGACAAACGCAACAACGCTAGAAATACCAACAGCGACAAACGCAACAACACCACCAGAAATACCAACAGTGACAAATGCAACAACGCTTGAAATACCAACAGTGACAAATGCAACAACACCACCAGAAATACCAACAGTGATAAATGCAACAACCCCACCAGAAATACCAACAGTGACAAACGTAACACCACCACCAGAAATACCAACAGTGACAAACGTAACACCACCACCAGAAATACCAACAGTGACAAATACATCAAAAATGCCAACAGTGACAACAAAAAACATGCCAACAGTAGCCACAACAACAGCCTCTGTCATAAGTAGGACATTTACTCTAAACATGGATTTCGATACGTCATATAATAATAAAAACAATACTGTTTATAAAGATATTTATGATGCTGTAAGTCATATTTAATTTTTATGTCTAAGTTTTGTACCATCATGGATAAACTTGATACAAATTGTAATATTTACTTCTTGTTTGACAATGTTAATGTCCCAAACAGACTACAACAAAGTGTCAAGAGCTTGTGTCAAAAGATTGTACTGTGAAGAGTCTAACCTTACGGTGAGTCACAATTTATAGTTTGTCATACACTACTTCAGAAATATATTTTTCAGAACTACATGGCATAAAGTGTGAATGTGTGTGTGAATGGCTAAATGTAATATGAAGAACTTTGGGGTCTTTTGGACTTGATAAAGTATACAGTATAAGTATATGCCATTTACTATGTAAAGTTAATGAGCTGTTTCATATAGATCTTTAGGATTGAAAGTTTATAATAAGTTATTTTGGGGCGACAGTGTCAACATTGGTAGGAGTTTGTTTTACTGCTGGTTTGAATCCCTGCGCCGTCTGTCTAGTTGTTGTTTCCTTGGGCAAAACACTTGACCAACACTTGCCTGTTGGTTTGTGGTCAGAGGGCCAGACAATAACTAATCAATATAAAATAACCATAGAATACTCTGACGTTATACAGTAAAAAAAAAGCAATTTACTGTATAGCTGCTTATATAAACATCATCTGCCACAAACTGTCTAAAACTCTGTCAGACTTGGAAATAATGAACTACTAAGTGAACTTAGTAGTTCACTTCACTTTGACTGAATTTTAATTCAGATATAATTTTGTATTCCAGGCGTGGAAGTACCATTGCTGACTATACTCTCATTATTTCTTCTGGGGATGTAAAACAAGTTGATTTAGCAAAAGATGAAATGTTAAATCAACTGGCAACAAAGTATCCTGTGGACTTTGTCAGTAAGTGACCATCAACAAATTTGGACCATGTTTCAGCCGCCTTAATATGTTCTCAAATAAATTTATAAATAGTATGGGGGTATGTGCTTTTTTTCACCATCTTTGTGTCACACAGGCGTTAAACAATTAACTACATCAGTTGATCCCAACACAATAATTGCTGGGGTTCTAGTCACCCTGACATGTGGACCTCCTCCGACTAATCTGGGTTCAGACCTGACGGTGGAGTGGACACGTTCTGGAACTCTCCTGGCCACAGACAAACCCAGCCAAGATGCAATATCAAAATACACAATCCCAAAGTTTTTGAAAATTCATGACGGTATTGATAGTGTTGAAACGTAGCAGCTTGGATGGTCACGTGTAATTTAACATCCGTCTTTAGGAAATTACAACGACAAAGATGGTTTTTGTTTTGTTTTTCAGGAACATATGTGTGTCAAATGAAGCGGAAAGATGGTGCCATTTTCACACAGAGCCTCTCCTTAACATCCAAAGCAGCACCACAGATTACCGTGAACCCAGTCAAAGGAACGGTGCAATGTGGTGCTTCTGTGTCAGTGCAGTGTTCTGTTAACACTGGCTACCAGGTTGAATTTAAAGGCCTGACTCTTCCAAGTAAATATTCAACAAGCATATATTTTAATGCTTTATTATAATAACCTATGGCATGTTAAAGTTTCAGTCTGTAAGTATTTGTTATGAACTATACTCAAAAATAAAGTGTTATGATTCTGTTGTTTAGCTCCCGGTTTGGAAATCAAGTATGATTACAAAGCCCCAGATGGATGTACCCAACAGGAAGAGACGATAACCTGCCAAGTGACAACAAACCCACAGGATTATAAAATAATAACTCTGGATTTAATCAAAGATGGTGGGCATCGATCCAGACAACAGAACCATGAAAAGCTAAATAAAATACAAACCAGGTCATGTGTACAACTGCTCCCAAAACTATTTAAAACCCTGGTTGATTTAGATTTAAAACTATTCAACGAATAAGTTTGTGATAAGAAGTGACACAGGCTTCTCCAAAAATATATTGGGACAAAATGCAAGGGTTTTTTTTTTTACAATAAGTACCTTTGCAGTTTTTATTTACATTGTAATTAGGAACTTGTGTGTCAAAATACAATCTTAATTTCTGTACAAATTGTTTTTTTGTTGTTTTTTTATATTCCAGCAGTCAAATCACTTAAAATCTCTGAGCAACTTTTTGCATGTTTTAATTGGTTGGTACTCTGAGTGGACCTCTCCAAAACAATAATATTATTTCAATCAGAAGATGTTGGTAAAATTAACACAATGATTTACTTGTAAATCTGCCAGGGTTAGCAGCATTTTGGGGCTGTACAGTGATCTGGATAGTGATTAGAAAATATGTTAAAAATCAGCTAAATCATTTTATCTTTTTGTTTAGTTTTTTGTGAACCTGACGATGTATTCAGTGCCGGATCGGAAGGTTTTGAGGCTGTTGCATCCTGTGAAAAGGGAAAGGTGGGAAACAAAACTGCAGTTTGTAAGGCAGATGGCAAATATGGAGATATTAAAGACAACTGTGTTCTAGAAGTCATACAGAATCTGCTCAATGAGTCTGAGGTAACCTGGTTCATCTCATGTCTATACTCTTCTTCATAACACATTTTATTTACTAAAATGTTAGGATCTCAAAAAGAAAAATTCTGGGAAATGGGGAGTAATACATGACAATGACTGACAAAAAATATGAGAATGATGTTCTTTAACAATAAAATTAATATTTTACATAATTCTAATAACATTTTATTCCAATCATACCAATCATATCTTGTCCTTACTGTATATGATCTAAAGCTGAGAAAACCTGAACTATCATATTAGACTCTTAAATCCAAGACCCAATTGATCAAAAACCCACATTTAGCAAAAGATAATCTTGTGACTCTGTAACACACAACACTTCATGATACGTTCATGAGCCTATAATTTGGATCAATATACTGTAGTGATACAACTTCTGCATTTTATGCTCTAAGTGATTTAGATGTAAGTATTTCTATAACTTGTAATAATAAACTTTTGAACCTCGGCAGGCATTGGATGCAGTTACTCTGCCAGTATTCTTGAAAGACCTCAAAGATGCAACTATCACCAACTCTAAGACCATAACTGATTCTCCAGCCACCATCAGCGCCATGGTGAAAATCTTTGCAAATATTGGCAGGAGGGCCAATTCTTTACAAATCACATTATCTAAGGACTCTACACAGGTAAGCAGTGCGGGTTTATGTATGAAGATTGTATGGGCAGTTGCCCAGGCCAGCATTAAAAGGGAGATACACAAACACCAGAGAAAAGTACAACTTATCTAGATTTTAGATTAAAAAAAATATTTTGCTTGTAAAAAATATTTGTTCTTTTTCTGTTTTTTAATCTAGAATATCCTGGAAAGTGCAGGCATTCTTACCACTGATGCTGCAAAAAATTCATGGAATGAACTGAACAATGACAACAGAAGTGAAAGCTCAGAAAACAAAAATGCCAGCTCTTCATTTTTGAGCGCCTTTGAAGGGATAGCAACCCATGTTGTCAACGAACCTTTGAACATAGATACGCAGTATATTATTTTCACCAAAATTAATTTCACAAACAATTTCCAGGATGACTTTAATTCGTCCGTGGAAATAGACATACCAGAAGCTGAGGGAAGCAGGCAGTCAGTCGCAGTAATGTTATTTGCTTCCATGGACAACGTCCTTCCTGCAAGGCAAAACGTGAACACATCATTCAGCGTCATCAATGGAAGGGTGGTGCTTATTCGGCCAGAATCAGACATTAACAACATATCAATAGTATTTAATGTTCTGAATGACACCCTGGGAAAGCCTAAGTGTGTTTTCTGGGATTTCCATCTGCTTGATGGTCTTGGAGGATGGAGCGATGAAGGCTGCTCCTTTGTACAGAATGGAAACGGAACAGTCAGGTGCAGCTGCAACCACACCACGTCCTTCTCCATTCTGATGTCACCTGACAGCCCACAGGATCCTGTGTTGGACTTTATAACCTACATTGGAATTGGCATATCCATGGGCTCCCTGGTTGTATGTCTCATCATTGAAGGCATCGCATGGAGAAAAATAAAAAAACATTCAACGTCGTACTTGCGTCACGTCTCCATCGTCAACATTGCCGTGTCTCTCCTGATTGCAGACATTTGGTTCATTATTGGAGCGGCCATTTCAAACACAAACAGTGCGCCGGCCTGCACAGCCGCGACCTTCTTCATCCACTTTTTCTACCTGGCTCTGTTCTTCTGGATGTTAGCCTCGGCTCTGCTGTTGCTCTACCGGACTCTCAGTGTCTTTGACGGAGGTCTGTCTAAGCTAACCATGCTGATCATTGGATTCTCTTTGGGATATGGAGCGCCACTGATCATTGCAACTATAACTATAGCTTCGACTGCTCCCTCAAATGAGTACATCAGACAAAACGTCGTCTGTTGGCTCAACTGGGACCAGTCCAAAGCTCTGCTGGCCTTCGTGATCCCTGCTCTCTTGATAGTGGTGATAAACTTAATCATCCTGATTGTGGTGCTGTACAAAATACTGAGCAGAAGAGGTGGAGCAAATGCAGCCCAAACAGAGGAGAAGAACATTCTATATGTGATTGCCAGGAGTTTAGCTGTGCTCACGCCGTTGTTCGGACTGACTTGGGGTTTGGGAGTCGGAGTCTTGATCAGCCCAAAAAACAGAGGAATGCACATTACATTTGCATTGTTCAATTCAGTCCAGGTAACATTTCATGTACATAATCACTTTTCATACTCTTATCCTGCTTCTTAATGTGAAAAAAAATGAAAAGGATTTTATTTGATGTTTCTCTATAGGGTTTCTTCATTCTGGTGTTTGGAACACTGTTGGACAAAACGGTGAGTTTGTCTCACAATACAGTAAAAAGGGGGATTTGAAGCACAGAAAGTGCGTAGCAAACATCTCATTTTTTATGTTAAAACTTTGTAATCAGTCATATTACAGAGATTTCCTTTTCGTACATAATTTATCAGGTTTCCAGTAGCATACTAACCAACAAAAATAACTTTTTAGGTGCGGTCAGCGATGACCATATCTCAGGGATATTCCTCGCAAAGCAGGACAAGAGTAAGAGGTTTTCTTAATTAATTCATTCATTGTTCACTTTTCAGGCTTCTGACATTTTCTGTTGTTCTTGTTTCAGAGCACCAGCAGAGGAACTCTGTCCAGTGGAGTGAGCAACTTCTTAAACAAGCTGAAAAAACCAAGACGTACGTCATTTTTGTTTTTCATGATGTACTTCTTTAAAGTTCTATTTTGGTCATAGTACATACATTTTAAAATCAACAAGTTCCACACCATATATATGGCTCAAAAAAATAAAGGGAACACTTAAGTGTTTAAGTGTTCCCTTTATTTTTTGAGCAGTCTATATATATATATATATATATATATATATATATATATATATATATATATATATATATATATATATATATATATATATATATATATATATATATATATATATATATATGTAATGTAATCTCTGTTAAAGAATCAAATTCCTAAAATAACTTACCTAAATTATGTTACATCCTAAAGAGCTTTTAGATAAACTAATCTTCCAGTAAATGAGTCAAAAAGACATTAAAATCACATTGTTTTTTTTTGTTTTTTTTCAGGTCTTTGTAGTTTATTCTCTTCATCACATTTTCAAACATGGTGTCACATGTTCACACAGTCCAGATAATTGTTTCACAAAATTTTATTTCAGATTTATTCAGTTTTATTGATAACTTGAAAATGATTAAATTAATTTTAAATTTGTCTGAATAAATACAGTAATTCAAATTTACTTGTATTATTACAAGCCATATTTTTCTTTTATGTGTTTAAAATCATATGCAACATAGTCACAAATGTTTCCTATTTATAGGTTATAACAGCACATTTCAGAATATTTTTTTTCAAATGTACTATATATACATAAAATAAATTTAAATTACATAAATTTAAAAATAGAAATTTAGAAACTAAATACAGTAAAATCTATCACAACCAGCTACCTTCTGAAGTCACCTAATCAGCAAACGAAGCACTTTGAATTGCCTTGTTGCTGAAAATGTGCTATATAAATAAAATTACCTTACCTTATATCTTTGTGTGTTTAATTTCAGAGGGTTTTTTATGAAAAAAAACAAACAAAAAACAGTTTCATGAAGACCAGGATTAGTTTGTAAAACAGTTTTAAAGGTCTCTCAGAGCCAGACGAGGACATTATGAAACCCTCACGGTAACTCTGGACGATATGCTGTTGAATATGTTCACCTCATGAACTTAGTCATGTGCTCCTAAAATAAGATGTTTTGTGAATAAATCTGGTAAAAACCCTGAAAAATATACTGCCTCATCAGCAGCACATGAGCTGAATACACAGGATTCAGGTTTTCACTAGAAATTCTGTGATATTTTCTTCTGACTTTACAATAATGGAATAATTTTATTGAGCTACCCAAAAAAAAATCCCAATAATATATATTTAGGTTAAAATGTGGTAAAGGTTGCAAATTACTATCCATTTATGCTTTTTGACAAGACCGTATGTTTAACCCTAATCACTTTGAAAGCACCATGAACTTTCTACTCTAATCTGCACCACATGTGGCTGAGATGTTCACCTTTAGGTTGTACAGTTAAATGTCAAATGTACGGGAGTGTCTTAAATTTTAGTAATATTAGTCATCCTCAATAAGGACTGACTCTAGAGTTAAAAAGTATTGAAGAGTATATTTTCTAAATACTGCATATCTTGCAGTACTGCACACCTCAAACTAAATAAAACATATTTTTGTTGCAGGTTCTACCCGGGGCTACCACACGTCTTCTAATGCATCCAACACTTAATCCAATGCAAAGTCAAGCAAATCATTATTGTTTTTTGTACAGAAATGTGCTCTTATCAAGTTTGATTTGGTTTTTAATGGATTGTGAACAAATCAAGGAAACTGAACCCACTGCTTTTAGCAGCTGCTACTTGTAATAATACATCTTTCTTCACATGGCATGTGCATGTCTTTTCAAAATGTATAATAATCTGTTTGTAAACATTTTTCATCCCAACCTTTGATCAAAAGATTTCCTTAATTTTTTATGGTCTGGGATTTATTTGGTGGATTTATTATGTTAAACATTGAGAAGCTTATATCAGATTATTTTAAATAAACATATAACATACAAAGTAGATGCAGAAAAGTAAAATTTTTGCAAAGCAGGTTATCCAAATCACTTTAGTCCAATAATGATTCTAATGTTGATGTAATATAACACTTCTAATATGAATGAGAAGTAATGAATTTCATTTTGTAAGTAGCTGTTGACGCTTCCGTTTTGTATAAAGTGCGTGTGTGTGTGTGTGCGTGGGTGTGTGTGTGTGTGTGTACTGGGATGAAGAGTGTAGAAATCTCTAGTGACAGGATGGTGTGTGTTATACTTTTATAACAGAACTGTACATTTTATTTATTAATGTTTTCCCAAACCTAAAGATTCAAAAATGTCATTGTAATACTTGTACAGAAATTATGTTTTCTGCAGCTTTCTGCTGTCATTTTTTTTTCTCTTTAATAATATTAAAGGCCTGACTCAGAGTTCGAAGAGTAAACTTGTAAAACTGGTTACATGCAGTTCTTGACGAGGAAAAACAAGCTGACATCTTGTGTCTGAAAGCTGCTGAAGGCTAAAATACCTGTGGTGTGAGTTCAAACAGAGACACTGAAGAACTTTCAGTATCACATGAAGGAAATGAAAATGGTTTCAGCCCATCTGCTGAATGCTGTCGAGCATCAGTATCTGGTGTCCTCCATGTTTTTGGCAGTGAGTTTCTATCTGTTTATTCTCTTCTTATCTCTGACATCAACACTGAATGCTTTCTGGTTTCTAGACAACTCTATAAATCTGAGATTCTTGGATGTGAAGATCCTAGTATATGATATGATTTGAAACATTGTTGAGACATTGAGACATTTGAGACATTGTTGCCCAGCTGGCAACAATGTCTGTGCTACATTTAAAGACCTACCAATCCTCTTTCCTTCCCATTCAGGAAGTCACTCTTCATCACTTGGCCAAATGCATTGAGTTACAACCATGTGATTAAGTCACCAGCAGTTGTACATGTGTACCGTACTGACTTTAAAACTACTAATGTCAGTTAGTAGATTCAATTAGTTGGAAAAATGAATCCAAATGAATTCATTTTTTGAATGAACAAAATCGTATTGAAATTTTGTCTCATTGCAATACGAAAATAACACATTGCATGTCACCCTAGAAAGCATGATGGGTTATTTAGACATTTTGTAAAAATTCATCCATAGGAGAAAAACAAATTCCACCTCATTAATGCTGCATCTCTCACAGTTTCTGTTTTTTGTCCCTTAAATGCATGATTCAGTAAGTCAATGCTTAACTGTGTTACTGATGTTTGGTTTGATCGTCTGTCCAGTCAGGATGGCTTTGCCAAATGTGGCCTGGTTCAGTTTTATGCTGCTGGTTCTGTGCTGCAGCCTGGATGAACTGGGATTCAGACAGTCTGTGTCTGTTGTGGCGGTGAGCATGAAAATCATCCTGACTGTGTCGTACCATGTAACACTAAATGTACTTATATTCAGATGCACATCAATTTCTGCTACCTTTATTGTTAGGTACAGTCTGCATTCTTAGCTAACTTCAACTTGTCTATTTCAGGAAGTGACTGGGACTGAAGCATTAATTATGAATGTTGGAGGATGGAGACTAGGTGAGTTGTGCTCTGATTTGACTATATTCCCCCAAAAAACTAAAAGCAGCTATTAGTTGTCTAAACAAGTTCAAGACTTGTACAGTGATATTTCCTCCAACTGATACTAAAATTTGTTGATTTATAATTTAAGTTTGACCCTCCCCCAAAAAACAAAGCCAAAATAGAAGATATTTGTAAATACTTTGCACCGCACTATATGTCTGAAGCACACCCTCTGACATTGAATCCAGTAAATCCAGGTGATTTATATTTTACGTTTCATTTAAGATGCTTTGCGTTATCCATCCATCCATCCATCCATCCATCCATCCATCCATCCATCCATCCATCCATCCATCCATCCATCCATCCATCCATCCATCCATCCATCCATCCATCCATCCATCCATCCATCCATCCATCCATCCATCCATCTTCTAACACCCTGCTGGTTTCTATCTCCAGCCAACGTCTCAGGCGAGAGGCGGAGTCACCCTGGACAGGTCACCAGTCTATCACAGCTTTGCGTTATCATCCTGGTAATTTGTGTAACATTTCATATTGTTGATTCTTATGTTTTTAAATTTCTCTTTATAAATGAGACAAAATTGATTATTCTCCTCATTACATGAATGAAGATAAAAAAATGATACCTTCCCTCATAATTGCCACTTTTATACTTTTTTCACCATGAGCCATTTTTTTGTATATTCAGTATAAACCTGAAAACCTCCTGGTCCACAAAACACTTATTTTGGGTCTGGATCTAGACTTTAGATACCCAATCAAAGAGCTGCAGTAATTATGATAATTAAAACTACTTTCTGTTTATTTTCTTTTTTTTTATTTTCCAAGTATCCATGACAACCTGCTGTCCAATGTCCCTCCCCTCTGATGGACTGCAGTGTTAATGGCACAGGTTCATTTCTTATGAGAAGCTGATTTAAGCTGAACAGGATAAGTTGCAAACACAGCACAAGACTATCCTGTTTTTGTTATCTACCTGTCTGTGTGTAAAACAAACCCTGCAGTCGTGCTTTATGCACGCTTTCACAATTCATGGAGTTTTTCACACCTCTGGGTGTTACTGACAACTTCCATTCAGAAACCTGGTTTAAAAACATTCTGGTGTCACAGACTCTGATCATACATTGTTTTTACTAACTTATTTCTTATTTAATGGAAACACAGCAATTGCAATATTGTGTTTTCTTGATATTAGCAGAATATCAAGCATATATTTGGTTATATTAGCATATAACCAAATGTTTGTGTAAACATTTGGGAAACGTGCTGGAAGAACTAACCCAACATACTTCTAAACTTTTTAAGTAAGTTGACCAGGCACAGAAGAAAATAAGTTTTTGAACACATCAATGTAACTGTTAACAAAAATGATTTCTCAGAAAATTGAAAAGTTTTAGTCAAGTTTCAAAAAGTAGCATTTATTTTAGTTTCCTTTGATGTTGCAAGTTAAAAGATCTTAACATGATTCAGTTTCCATAGAAATGTCAGCATTAACGTATTTTAATAAGTTTTATTATTATACACCTCAAGAAACAGTTCAGTGTAATTTGAAGTTACAATAGTCACCAAAGAATATTTTCCCAGAAGCAACCATTTTAAAAGCTGACCTGAACCAGGTATAAAAGAAAGCGTAGATAAACGGGTTCAGTGTAGAGTTTGACAGTGCAAGCCAGTTAACAGTTTCAATCACAGAAACCGGGATAGAAAAGAAAATGCAAAGGAAGAAAGGAGACCAGCAAAACAGAAAAACTCCCAGAACAATAGCCAGAGTTTTGGTGGCTTTTCTCTCCATCTTACTGGCAGTTGCTCCAGACTTTATGCTCTGGATGCTTCGTGCCTGTTTCTGTGCGACAAGGAAAATCTTCAGGTAGATGCAAAGCATTATGACCACTGGGAAGTAAAATGACATGATAGATCCAATAATGTTTGCTGTCATTACATCAAGAAAGCACAAGTCAACACATCCATCATGGGACAATCTGGGAATTATCACTCCGATGCTAACGAGAGCAGAAACAGTCCAGCTCACTGCGATCATGATGGCAACAACATGACGGCTGATTTTGGATCTATATGTGAGAGGCTGGCACACAGCATAGTACCTGTCAACTGAAATACAACACAGGTGCATAATAGAGCATGTACTAAACAATATGTCAAAGCTGTCACGGACCTCACAAAATAAACTCTCATTATAGGTACATGAACTGAGAGAGAAGGCCATGCTGAGAGGAAACACTAAAATCCCAACCAGCAGGTCGGCCACAGCCAGAGACAGAATGAGAGTGTTGGTGGGTGTGTGAAGCTGTTTGAAATACATTATTGATATTACCACAAGGAGGTTTCCACATACAGTCACAAGAGACAGAAGTGTCAGAAACGCATACACCGTTATACATGCAACAGAAGGAGTGGTGGTTCGTTTGTAGCTAAACTGATTTATCTCATAGCAGGGATGCTGTAAGACAGTCACACCCGTCCTGTTTTCCATGAAGACCTAAAACTGAATTCAGGTTACATTAGAACTAAGACAGACATTTAAAATGAATTTAATAAAAGGTTAAATTACATACATGTAAACAAAGAGTGGCTTTTCTAATACCTGATACTGCTGATCAACCCTTACACGCTGTGCTAGCTGCTTACAGCAATGTGAGTCTCAGTGCAACGAGGCAACATGTCAGTGCTGGTTGCTCTGCGGCATGATGGTCTCTGTGCACAAGCTTTTATGTCTTACTTACCAACCTATCTTTGGATGCCACGATTTCCATCCAGTAATGAGGGGCAAACTTCATGTTGTCTTATAGCATGGCAACGTGTCTGTGGGTGTGTAGGACCCAGCACAGTTGGACTGACGTCAAACTGTTGACGCATGGTTATATGGTTCTCAGATGTTTGGTTTCACACAGACCCGTAATTCTCATGCCAGGCCACTATGTGGTGCTGTGATTTTAGCATGTTGTTCGGATTGCGCCCACGCTTTTGACCCATAGGTTCCTCCTCATGTAGGAACCTGTACTCGTCAACGATGAACCGAGTGCTGATGTAGCACATATACATTCCTTAAGAGAACCTGTTTTAAACTGAGCGGTTTAAGTTGCAAACACAGCACAAGACTATCCTGTTTTCTGCCTTTTATCTGCCTGTCTGTGTGTAAAACAAACCCTGCAGTTATGCATTCTGCACATGTGCGCTTTCACAAATCGTGGAGTATTTCACACCTTTGAGTGTTACTGACTACTTAAATTCTGAAACCCGGTTTAAAAACGTGCTGGTGTCACAGACTCTGATCATCCATCATTTTTAATAACTTATTTCTTATTTAATGGAAACACAGCAATTGGAATATTTTGTTTTTTTGAAATTAGCAGAATATACACAAACATTTGCAAAGGAGACACAGCTAGTGGCATAGAGCAATATTACTTTTTTCTTGCGTGTTATTGTATTTTGGAAGGATATTTCTAAAAAAAAAAAATTGTGACTTATGTTTGCCTGTTTATTTAATACAACAAATAATGACAGTGCATTGTGTTATTGTGCACAATGTGAACATAATGATATACTGAATAATCATGAGTTGATGTATTTTTCCTGATAGGTTCTTTAAGTGGCTTCAGTGTGTCGTCTAATGCAGTGGTCTCATTCATCCCTCCTTCACCAAAACAAATTCTGCTTTGACTGAAACCCTCACATGCAAAACGCACAACAACAAAAGAAAGTTTGCTTTTATTTTAATTGTTGATATGACACAACCTTTTGTGACATATTTTCTTGTGAGAATCAGATTTAACAGTTAAGCAGCTATACAGACTTGGTCTTGTGTGACAAAAAGCTGTAATTATCAGCATCATTTGTCTACATCCATCTGGAAATGTGTTTTCCTCTTTGAATCAGCATCAAAATTCTTCATTTGGAGTCTAATTTGAAGTGTTCAGTACCACACACCCTGTACAAATGCAGCAGAATGGAGCCTTACTTGCTCCGTATTTGTTCCCTGTTAGGCGACGGGGCCTGGATAATACCCGTGTTAAACGGACGACTGAGTCCGGCGACGACAGGCGCTTAAATTCCGTACCAAAATATGTTTTTATCTTTTATTAAAAAATCTTTTTCTTTTTTTTCTCTCATTTTCCAAAATCTTTCTCCTTTTTACTGTTTATTCAATGTCACATGCTGTTTTTAATTATGTAAAGCACCTTGAAATGCCTTGCTGCTGAAATGTGCTATACAAATAAAATTTGATTTGATTTGATTTGATTCTGGAATCATGTGGGAAACGTGCTGGAAGAATTAACCCAACATACTTCTAAACTTTTTACGGAAGTGGACCAGACACAGAAGAAAATGAGTTTTTGAACACATCAATGTAACTGTTAACAAAAATGATTTCTCGGCATTCCTCTGTACTGTTGGAGATTCTCCTCACCTGATGTTAATTTTCAAATCCCAGCTCAGACTTCATGTTTTTATGTTGTCTGCAGCTGTGGAAAAAATAGTCCACAATACATATACAGCAAGTCCCAAATGTTAGAATTATGACATGTTTTTTTATTTATTGCAATTCTTTGTTACATATTTCATTTTCACAAAATATATTTTTACTCACTTCTGTATTAAAGTGTGTTATATTTTATCAAGCTTCTGCTTCTCTTTTTTTTAGTGTTTTGCTTCAGGAGAAGAAATTGTACAAATTCCGAGAAAATGGAAAAGTTTTAGTCAAGTTTCAAAAAGTAGCATTTATTTTAGTTTCCTTTGATGTTGCAAGTTAAAAGATCTTAACATGATTCAGTTTCCATAGAAACGTCAGCATTAACGTATTTTAATAAGTTTTATTATTATACACCTCAAGAAACAGTTCAGTGTAATTTGAAGTTACAATAGTCACCAAAGAATATTTTCCCAGAAGCAACCATTTTAAAAGCTGACCTGAACCAGGTATAAAAGAAAGCGTAGATAAACGGGTTCAGTGTAGAGTTTGACAGTGCAAGCCAGTTAACAGTTTCAGTCACAGAAACCGGGATAGAAAAGAAAATGCAAAGGAAGAAAGGAGACCAGCAAAACAGAAAAACTCCCAGAACAATAGCCAGAGTTTTGGTGGCTTTTCTCTCCATCTTACTGGCAGTTGCTCCAGACTTTATGCTCTGGATGCTTCGTGCCTGTTTCTGTGCGACAAGGAAAATCTTCAGGTAGATGCAAAGCATTATGACCACTGGGAAGTAAAATGACATGATAGATCCAATAATGTTTGCTGTCATTACATCAAGAAAGCACAAGTCAACACATCCATCATGGGACAATCTGGGAATTATCACTCCGATGCTAACGAGAGCAGAAACAGTCCAGCTCACTGCGATCATGATGGCAACAACATGACGGCTGATTTTAGATCTATATGTGAGAGGCTGGCACACAGCATAGTACCTGTCTACTGAAATACAACACAGGTGCATAATAGAGCATGTACTAAACAATATGTCAAAGCTGTCACGGACCTCACAAAATAAACTCTCATTATAGGTACATGAACTGAGAGAGAAGGCCATGCTGAGAGGAAACACTAAAATCCCAACCAGCAGGTCGGCCACAGCCAGAGACAGAATGAGAGTGTTGGTGGGTGTGTGAAGCTGTTTGAAATACATTATTGATATTACCACAAGGAGGTTTAGACATACAGTCACAAGAGACAGAAGTGTCAGAAACGCATACACCGTTATACATGCAACAGAAGGAGTGGTGGTTCGTTTGTAGCTAAACTGATTTATCTCATAGCAGGGATGCTGTAAGACAGTCACACCCGTCCTGTTTTCCATGAAGACCTAAAACTGAATTCAGGTTACATTAAAACTAAGACAGACATTTAAAATGAATTTAATAAAAGGTTAAATTACATACATGTAAACAAAGAGTGGCTTTTCTAATACCTGATACTGCTGATCAACCCTTACACGCTGTGCTAGCTGCTTACAGCAATGTGAGTCTCAGTGCAACGAGGCAACATGTCAGTGCTGGTTGCTCTGCGGCATGATGGTCTCTGTGCACAAGCTTTTATGTCTTACTTACCAACCTATCTTTGGATGCCACGATTTCCATCCAGTAATGAGGGGCAAACTTCATGTTGTCTTATAGCATGGCAACGTGTCTGTGGGTGTGTAGGACCCAGCACAGTTGGACTGACGTCAAACTGTTGACGCATGGTTATATGGTTCTCAGATGTTTGGTTTCACACAGACCCGTAATTCTCATGCCAGGCCACTATGTGGTGCTGGGATTTTAGCATGTTGTTCGGATTGCGCCCACGCTTTTGACCCATAGGTTCCTCCTCATGTAGGAACCTGTACTCGTCAACGATGAACCGAGTGCTGATGTAGCACATATACATTCCTTAAGAGAACCTGTTTTAAACTGAGCGGTTTAAGTTGCAAACACAGCACAAGACTATCCTGTTTTCTGCCTTTTATCTGCCTGTCTGTGCGTAAAACAAACCCTGCAGTTATGCATTCTGCACATGTGCGCTTTCACAAATCGTGGAGTATTTCACACCTATAGGTGTTACTGACTACTTCCATTTTGAAACCCAGTTTAAAAACGTGCTGGTGTCACAGACTCTGATCATCAGAAACGTGTAAACAACCAGCTGGAAAACTGGGACCTTAAACTGCAGGGTCAGAATCCAGTGAAGGTCCTTAACATTAAAACATTTGGACTGTGGGTCCCCATCAATGCAAAGAGACAACATGCAAAGTCTGTGGAGAGAAACCTCAGGCCACATCACAAACCCAAGGAGGTTTTGCTCAGGGCAAGTGCTCCTTTGGATACAATATGTCAACTTTCTCACCCCATCTTCTAACTCTTCCTGCTCCATACCAACTCATAATATAATAATATAAACTTTTCTAAGCTACTGTAGTATGAAATCTAGTGTCATCCTTCAGTCTGGACCCGCTTTCTTTCTGTAACCATTACATTCTTGTTGATCATTCATCGTCTACAGCAGGGGTCCTCAAATTCAGTCTTCAACGGCCAGTGTTCTGCTAGTTTTAGTTGTGTCCCTGGTTCAACACACAACAATCAAATAGCTGAATTACTTCCTCAAAAAGCCTGCTAATAACCTGACTATTTGACGTGAAGCAGAGACACTTCTAAAACCTGCAGAACACCGGGCCTCAAGGCCTGGAGTTGACGATCCCTGGTCTAGTGTCAAAAGGTCATTTCAAGACGTTGCTGCCACTTCTACCTCCAGGTCTGCACAGCAGCCTTTCCTGAAGTCTTAGACCAAGATTAGGCAACTGGTTCACTATCAGCTCCTATTCTCTTAAAATGACAATGTTTGACTGTTCACAAGTTCTTTATGGAGGTTGAGGAAGCTGGTCTTTGCTATTACCCAGTGATATTCTCAGTGTTGCTCCCAGTGGCAATCAAGATAATCTGCCTCTGCAGCTCCTTCATAGCCTAATGTGGGTCAAAGAGACCCAACTCAACCAATGTTGAGTTGCTTAATATGCTCTGGCGGGTTCCCATAGTTTACACAGTAAGACCTTCAAGATATGGACCTTTTCCTAGCCTGTAAGGCAGGCATATCGGAAATGTATTATCATGACATGACTGCAGGAACTATAAATGTTACTGAAAACAGCTTGGAGTGCAACACTTAGAGGAAGCTACTTTGTGTAGGTGAAATATTTGGTAACATTTGTTATTTAGTGCAACAGAAAAGGGCATGGAGATATTCCACCAGAGTTGTTCAGAACGACAACTAAGTTGTTTGTCAAATGTGTATAAATTGTTTTCAGTAGTACCATGTGCTCAGTGAGTCATGAGGACACTCAGTGTCTGTATTAAATGCAGAGTAAAAGGACCTTTGCACAATGTAAAGGAAAATGTAAATAGGATTTACTTTACCAGGCATCACTAAAATGTCATATGATATTTGTTAATCTTTTGCAAGTCATTTAATTTTTCTCAACGTAGCTTATATCACATATTCTGCTGTTAGGTTAGCTAGCAAGTTTATTCTGCCTGTATTTTGATTGACTGAACCATTAATTTGGCAACTCCAAGCCTCAAAGCATAAACTTTGTGTCACTTCAGGATGGCCTTGTGGTCATGCATGTGCGATGGGGTTTTATTTATATTTCATTTCTTTCTTTGAAGATCTACTTCACCCACCAGATCCGGAGTTGTGCTTTTTGGTGAACATCTTCCACGTTCCCTGACCCAGGCCTTTTTCAAAGTCTTTTTTTTTTGTCACCTTTCTGCAGCCATGTCCAAATCTCAATAAACATTTAAGCTGGCATGTTGAATGTTAAGCTATCAATCACTCATTGAACATTGACATTTTCATGAAAAATAAAAGTAATGATTGTCTAGTGCCTAGTTATTATTTGTACCAACAAAGTTCAATGAGAAAATCTGTCATGGACCCACCATGATTCTACATCAAAGACTAAAAGAAGAATCAGCCTAAATTATAGAAGCAAAAGTTTAAAAACCTAATATGTTTTGAATTAACGTACAATAGGTACATTAGACTGAGACTCAAGATTAATTAGGACATTTTTTATTACAAAAGATGAAATGTATTTCAACATTATGTCAAAGTTTTTGCTGTTATGGTGCAAAAATCTATTTTTTATGCAACAAAAGCAGATTTTGAACAAGTTTTATTGTAGTTTCATAAATCAATAAATTCAAGACATTTAGTTTGAAACTTAAACTTTACTGTGGAAAACAGAGAAAAGCAGACAATCTGTAAAACAATAAATAATTTATTTCGCAGTGTCTAAATAATTTATTTAGAGTGTCTTTGAAGTATCTAACATAAAGTCAAATATCAGTTGATTTTACAAGTTTAATAATGCTGGTGTCACTGGAAATCACCCAAAAGCAGAAGGTTTCAGTATTATATACTTTATAGTTCAGTTATTGCTTAAAAAAGAGAGAAAAAACACAGGAAAAAAAAATTATCATCGCAACTTCAAGTTAACAAAATGTCCTCTTAAGATTTTTCCAGAAACAATCATTTTAAAGGCTGACCTGTACCAAGTGTAAAAAAAAAGCGTAGATGAACGGATTCAGGGTGGAGTTGGACAGTCCGAGCCAGGTAACTGTTTCTATCACAGGAACTGGAACCAGATTATTTCCTAAAGGTTGAAAAGTTAAGAAAAGGAAGAAAGGAGACCAACAAAACAGAACTCCCAGAACAATAGCCAGAGTTTTGGTGGCTTTTCTCTCCATCTTACTGGCAGTTGCTCCAGACTTTATGCTCTGGATGCTTCGTGCCTGTTTCTGTGCGACAAGGAAAATCTTCAGGTAGATGCAAAGCATTATGACCACTGGAAGGTAAAATGACACTATAGGCCCGACAAAATTTGCCATGACAACATCCACGAAGCACATGTCCTTGCATTCATCGTCGTTTGATCTAGTCGTCACCACACTAACGGCGATCAGAACAGAAACGCTCCAGCTCACCGAGATCATGACAACGACAACATGGCCGTTGATTTTAGACCTGTAGGTCAGAGGCCGGCACACGGCGTAGTACCTGTCCACTGAAATGCAACACAAGTGCATAATGGAGCATATGCTGAGCAGCGTGTCGAAGCTGTCTCTTATCTTGCAAAATAAACTGACGTTGTACATGCATGAGCTGAGAGGAAAAAACAAACTGAGAGGAAAAATGACCATCCCAACCAGCAGGTCGGCCACCGCCAGAGACAGAATCAGAGTGTTGGTGGGAGTGTGAAGCTGTTTGAAGTAAAAGACAGAGATGATCACCAGGAGGTTTCCGCACACCGTGACGAGAGACAGAAGCGCTAGGAAACCGTATAAGATCAAACATCCGGCTGGGTAGGAAGCAGGCAGTGTGGAAATGAAAGCATCCGCCTCAAAGCAGGTAGAGAGTCTCGTTCACAGTGACCACTGTGACCATGATGAGCAAAAACAAGTCAGATTTAGTTCACATCAAACAGAGACAACAGTACAGAGATTGAATCAGTTCAGTACCAGGCAGAGAGAAGTCAGGCTGTGTCTCTGTGAGCCTCTGGATGCTCCAACAGCCTAAGGACTTCTGGAAACACCAGCCTCCATGAACACAACTTTATCATCTTCTCATCGGCCTCTTACACTGTGGGATTCACAAAGATCGACCAATAACAAGCAGGGAACCACATTCTAACTGGCGTGGATAATCTGCTATGATAGAATCATCACAGAACAACTTCTGCCTATTCAAAGTATTTCACTTACATTGACCTGACCCTTAGATTTTTCTAAACCTACTCAAATCAAGTGCACATAAACACACATTATAGGCTGTACCATGTCCTTATTATTATTTTTAACAAATATTAAGCTGATGGTTAATATTTGACTGGTAATGCCTCCCATAGCACAGCAATTCTTACAGTGGAAACATGCGGCTCTGTTGAGGTTTCCTAAAAGTATTTAGAATGTTCCTTTTTAGTTTGCAGCTAATTTATAGAATTTTTTGCAATTTTTGTTTTTAATACCAAAACCAACATCCTACTTTGAAATGAGCAGGTCTACCATGCTCGGTTTAGCTACTTGACACAATATTTCTGTAATGTTTTATTGTTTTTGCAAATCAACACTGAGAAACAAATTTTGGTTGTTATTTATTTACATTTATTTATTTTAAATAAAACTAAAAATGGATTTCCACAAAATAATGACAAATAAGTAACACGTGTAATAAGTGATTGTAATATATTGTCTCTTTTTAAGCCAATGGGCTCCTTTGGTTTGCAGATGAACGTTTTGACAGCCAGGCACAGATTACCCATCACACTGAGGTCTGGGCTTTGACTGGGCCACTCCAGAACATTAAAACTGTTGTCTTCAAACCATCTGTGTTGCTTTAGCTCAGTCTAACATTTATTCACCTGTTGATCACCACTTTGTGTGACTCAGGTTGTCTTTGTGTCATTAAAAATATTTTTCTCTGGAATGAAAAAAATCCATAACAGAAGAAATATTTTCATTTTAATTAGTTCTAGTGTTTGGACTGTGCTAGAATTATATATTAATAATAATTTTAAAAAGACATTTATAATTAAAGTTATAAGCGGTATTGGGTGGGCCAAGACTTTCCTCAGGGGAGATCATTTTAGGTGAAGTTTGGTGAGTTTTGAACATGTTAAGGCCTCTAAAAGTTGCATAAAGTGTCAGAATAATAATAAATAATAATGAAACTCATTAT
Organism: Poecilia reticulata; assembly: GCF_904066995.2. Taxonomy (NCBI): domain Eukaryota; kingdom Metazoa; phylum Chordata; class Actinopteri; order Cyprinodontiformes; family Poeciliidae; genus Poecilia; species Poecilia reticulata. Next base: position 21,674,168 of record NC_088850.1, on the reverse strand, counting down.
TATGATGGACCTCTGCAGTGCTTTCTCTGCTCGGGTCTAACAAAGCCTCACGGTGGATCAATTAAAGGTGCGAAGTCCCCGAGCTCCCTGAGTCCCCTAACACTCACACTCCACCCGAACGCAGCATCACACTCTGCTCACACACACCTGCACACACCTGGTTCCCTACAGCTTTAGAGAAACAACAAAACCTTCAGGGCCACCTGATGATGTGAACAACGACAAAGTTAAACCCAAAGAGCTTTAGTAGATGGGAACATCCCAGTAGTCAAGAAAATTATATTTTTTTTTCTTTACAAAGATTGCTTCCTGCTCAACTGTAATGTAATCTATGAAATAACTTGTGTAACTTTATGTTCCTTCAGCATCTAATGAGGAAAATGGCTCAATCTGAGTCTTATATTTAAGATATAGAAAACATTTCCAGAGCTGGGGATGTTTAACATGAATTTTATGCACATTATACGCCATGGCCCTTTAAATCAGGGTGAACAGAACCACAGCTGTGATTGGCTGGCAGGATGTGACTGACAAAATGAAGCAGAAACTGAGGTTTATGTGAATCGTCAGGTTCTGATTGGTTGATTCTCATCCTGCAGTTCCTTCACCCACAAGTACAGTTCAGAAAATCAGAATATTCTAAAACATTCATCTCAGAAGTGAAACCCGAATCTTTTCTTGATTCATTTCAAGCTTTTCTTTAGTGTCGTTTTTTGACAATTATGGCTTACAGAGAACAAAACCCCAAAAGTCACTGCCTTACAAAACTGTGAAAAAATGTAAAATGTAAAACTATTAAACTCATTGTGTCACATAGTACTCATCTAATAAACTTAGAACATTTGGTGTAATAATTTCCTGCAGGAATAATAAAGTTTATCTCTCAGTCTTGGTCAGAAGGACTCAATCATTGGGTGAAAATAATAAACTTAACTAGGAAGTTTTTCATTTTTTGAGTAAACTCAAACTGTACCCACTTCTTTTGCAAGTTAAATGCCACAGTTTCACATACTTAAATGTTCTAATCCTGGTTTGAACCTTTTTCTACAAACAAACCGCAGGTCTTTGTTCTAAACAGGCCTGATTGAAACTGTTAAACAACATGCAGTGTAATACAAAAGACACAAAAACAAACAAAAAAAGAAACTATTAGTATTGATAATCATTTTAATACAATACTAAAGTCTAAAATAATGCTTTTTCATATAAATTCTTCACAGTTTTTCACAATATCCTATTTTATTACTGAGACGGACAAATTAATACAGAAAAAAATCTGTTGGTTTGATTATTTCACAAGGGAAACAATATTAGAAATTCCAGATAAGTATTGATCAATCCCATTTTTTTTTTTTTTTTTTTGAAGTTTATATTGTGAGAGGTTAGAATCCACCCAGGTGATTATTTTATTCAAATGGCTCTATTAAATTTTATGCAAATAACTAAAACAAAACCAGGCTGTTGAGCAAAGCGATAAGCTTGTTTATTTAGCTGAGTCACCACGGTAACCCGGCCTGATCAAATGTGTTTTGCATAGTTTTCCAAAACCAAATTACACATTAGAAAAATTGAAATAAAGTTTCCTTTTCAGATCGTTTTCGTTTTAAAATAAAAATTCAACTGAATAAAACTTCTTTCATTTCTACATTACGGTTGTGTTCCTAAAGTATCAACTATATTAGTATATTAGATAGTATGTCTTCATTTAAAAATATTAATATTATAACCCCAGGGATTATTATTATTATTATTATTATTATTATTATTATTATTACTTTCTCAGTAGTCATTCTTCATGTGGTTGTTAGATATTTCTCCATTACTTTGCCTTTCTCTAGCTGGATTATGAGTGGATGAGAAACAGGAAGTGAACATTTACTTATGCAAAAACCAAACTCCCAAACCAACCAGTGGAACATTAACCTATAAAACAAATGATGGTGTCATTCTTTACATCCACATTTCATCAAAAAGAGATCCATCCATCCATCCATCCATTTTCTATACACCCTTGTCCCTCAGTGGGGTCGGGAGGGTTGCTGGTGCCTCTCTAAAGGTAACGTTCCGGGCAAGAGGCGGGGTCACCCTGGACAGGTCGCCTGTCTGTTGCAGATCAAAAAGAGATATTTTATTCAATTCCCACAAAGTAACATTTAAGCAAATATTCCCAAATTCACATCATTTCGAGCGAAGCTGTTTGATGGTTCTGTTGTCGGACCGTATCTGACGGACGCCATAAATGCAAATGGACTGTCAATAAAAGCTGTAATGCATGAGAATCGTTGAACTCCCCCATCATTTCCTGACTGGCTCCATAACCCGGACAAAGACGTTCTCTCCAGCAGAACGCAGTTTTCCAGGAACATTTTAATTCCCTTTCTATATGCGAACACTGGGAATATTTTGCTGTCCAGCTACGGAAAGTCGGAGGATTTATGTTCTTTTCTTGATTTCAACATCAATACCAAGGAAAGGTAAGATATTTCTGCCTTTTTTTTATCAAAGTCTACAGGATCACTGACGTGTAAGTGAGTAGCTCAAAGGAATCTGAGCACAAGAAGTTTTAAACTGTCAAGAGAAGATTTCACAGGAAGCTGTATTTTATTCTCCAATTTGTGAGTTTTTAAATGAAAGTATTTGGAAGCGGCTGTTGAGGCTGGCAGGTTTTTCATTATTAAGCTGACATTGGAATAACAGCCAACAAGCTGTGTGGGATGAGAATCTAAAACATAGATTGAACTGAAATAAAAATTAAAGTTGAAATATTAAACTTAAATTGAATTAACAGAAAAGCAAATATTGTCTCTCATATCGTCCAAGTGTCTTCAGAGGATCGTGGCTGGTGATCAGGCCATACAGACCAATCAGCACACATGATTTTAATTGTTGGCTGATTAACAGGGTTTTGCTGAATTGCAATCATCTGAATGGGGTGTGTTGAAGCAGGGGAACATCTAAAACATGCAGGTCAGTGTGCCTTAATGACCAGGGTTGGGAAACACTGTTCTAGAATACACTATAGGCAACTGAACATATTTTTCTCAGTACTGTATTGATGATCACAGAGGGTTCATCGGCATAACATTCACAACAGGTATCAGTAACAACCCAAGTAATCCATACACATACAATAATCTTGCATAATAATGTGCAAAGGCACAAGGAATAAGAATTTAATCTGCTGACTGAAACTAGTTCAGTACTAAGCGCAGTGGTCATGACAACGATGAGCTAACCTAGCATGGTTAGCTCATTACATTTCAGGCTGAACTTCTTTTTATTATTTGTTGGACAATGTGCATGTGCATCACAGATTTTGTATTTATTTAACATTACTATGCTGATCTCGGACATTTGCATAATGCAATAAAGATACAACTGTGACCTCAATGCAGTTGCTACAGAAGCCATGACAGATGTAGTGCAGGATTTACTGTAAATATGCTGTAGGAGCCGTAGTTTGACAACTGTTATAAATATCACCATGTTTTTAGAACACAGGAGATTAGCTCAGTTTTTGTCGCTTGTTTTTAGGAATTGCAGTGGTTGCAGACAGTGGCGCCACAATAAAGCTACAATAAAGCTGATAAACAGGTGAAGAACCAAACAGAACCACTTCTGATTGTTTGCAAAGCCAAACATCCAATAAAAGTTCCACCAAGCCACTACTAAGGCACTGGGGTCATGATTCTAGACACGGGCAAAACAAGGTTCAATGTCCAAACTTATTGATTGATCTCGGTGATTTATTTTCCTCTTTCACCAAACAATTACAGAGATCAAACTTTCATTTGTTCTCATGCTACCACTCTTAAAAACCATCAGCCTCAAACCCAAATGCGTGCTGGTCCTTCTCCAGGCCCCTGAACTTATCTATGTGGACTGACCCACATTACTTCCTGTCTAAATTTAGAAAACAAATAAGAAAAATAATAAAACAAAAAAATAAATAAAATCAACAATTATCAACCTACAAATAAACTCTGTAAATAATACCAAAAATAGAAATTTAAGAATAAAGTAACAAAATTCAAATGGATAAATAAAGAAAGAAAAAAATAGCTCCAACAACTTTTATTCCGCCTTTTCTCGCTCTGTGTGTTGGTATTACATACGACCCTTTGCCATGGCAATCGACACACAACAGCTCAAGGAGCAAATAGAGCAGAGATTACCGATCAGGGGAATCAACACCAAAAAACAAACATTTTTCACACAAAAAAGTAGCAAAAACACCAAAACAGAACATTCAGCTTGATGTCTATATTGTGATTATTAATAAGTTTTCGCCTGAGCACAGCGGCGGTTGATTAGCTGATTTAAACAGCTGCTCTACTGATGACGTGGTGGCGGGTTGACCTGTTTTAGTGCCAACTGAACCAAAACACACCGAACTGCGCAGCACATGTTAAGGTTATCAAAGTCAGTAGCAGGCTAACAGTTAGGCTAGTATAACTGACCCACTGCTCATTTGTTCATTGTTTTCTTTAAATTTAAACGTTTTCCTCACCTGTGAAATTTGAAGCCCTTATTACCATGGTTGAATTAACTACTAAACATTGCGTCAGTTGTTCTGATTATTTGCGTTATTGTAGTATTTTCCTGAGCACCGATATGGCGCATGTGTGACTTACGATAAATCACGTAATGTCCAGTCCAGTAACATATATCCATCAATGCTGCTGCCTCGTGCTCTGTCCTTCTCTTGCACTTCCCCAGTAGGTGTCAGGTTACATTGTGTTGCATTCAATGTTGTTGGGGAAAAAAGAGTTTCATGCGCTTAATGTCCGATTTGCCATAACTATTTATTGAATTCATTGTCGCTAGCTGCGGTGGCAACAGGGGTGGCGAGGCTCTCATTTGGGGTGGCAACAGCCACCCCTGCCACCCCACTAGATCCGCCCCTGCAAATATGCAGTCTGAGTTACAAACACTGTTTAAAGAATCTTTTTTTTTTTTATAACACCTTCAAGATGTTATTTTTGAAGGACATTTTCTACATGTCCTGTGTAGAAATATTAACTGCATGTGTAACTCAGGTGTAACTTTGACTAATTTTTTTTTTTCACGTTGTCTGAAGCTAATTTGGAGTCTTCCTCTCTGCCTTCAGTTCTTTTCTTTTTAGCAGTTTGATTTTCCTTTTCTGGAACCGACTTAATCAACTTTGTGCCTGGGACTGATTTTGTTTCATCTTACTATACTTATCTTTTAGTTTGATGTTTTCCTCCTCTGTATCTTAAGATCATTGGATACTACTAGCTGACCATCCTAGAATATTTTAGAATATACAGTATTTTTTAAATATATAACTACAAATTTTTTTTCACGTTGGAGGAGTTCACAGCACCCTGGAAATGAACAGCACAACTAAAGCATTTTAAAGCTCCTACCTGGATGCAAAGTGATGCAAATAAGTTTGCTTAGAAAAACTTAAAAATTTAAAATTAAATAAAATTTCACAAGTAACACAGTGATCACAGTGGCTAGATGTGCATGTTTTGAGCTCTTAACAGAGATGCCAGCAGGTTCCTTTGCCACCCTGAACATGGACAAAAACCAACACATTGAAACAAATGACGCATCGCCCCCATACCAAACCAGCAGTAAACCAAACCCCCATACCAAACCTGTTAACCAAACCAGAAAACAGCCAACATAACTGAGTAATACAAAGAAAGTGTTGACTAAACCAAGCAAATTACTTTGCATACAGGTGCATTTAAAAAAAATAAAAAATAGAATATTGCATAAATGTGCAGCATTTCCTGCTAGTCATCTCAGAAAGTGAAACGCATGTATTATAATGAATTATCACTCAGAGTGAAATTTTCAAAGCTTTTGGTTCTTGCAATTTTGATGTTGTGTCTCACAGACAGTGTCTCAGAAAATGAGAATAGTGTGAAAAATATCAAAAGTGGAAAATCCTGGTGTCACGCGCTAATCAGCTGAATAACTGTGAACATCTGCAGAGGTTCCCTGAGACTTTAAACAGTCCCTCATAAGGAAGACTGCTGATTGGACAGATGTCAGACAGTCATGAACTTCCATCACAAGCAGAACAAGACACAAAAGTTCAGCTAAAGAAGCTGGTTGTTCACACAGCTCTGGATCCAACCATATTAACAGAACATTGATTGGATGGTAAAAATGTGCTAGGAAAAGCTGCAACAGGGAGAACCTCAACCTTGAAACTGTCGAGCAATATCCATTTCAGAATTTAGGGGAGCTTCACAGGGAGTGGACTCAACCAGAGGTGGTACATCAAGACTCATAGACATGGCTACAAATGATGCATCCTCCACACCAAGCCACCCCTGAACCAGAAACAACATCAGAACTGGACTGCTGCTCAGTGGTCCGGACTTCTGTAAGTTATGCATTTCATTTGGAAATCAAGGTTCCAGTGAAAGTGAAGAAGGGACAAGAAGGGCCAGAAAAAAATCTCCAGAGTCAGTGATAGTTTGGGCTGCCATGTCATCTGCTGGTTCTGGTCCACTGGATTTTCTGGAGTCCACAGTCAATCCTGCTGAAGGTACCAAAAGCTGCTTCAGTGACCATGGTGTTCCTGTTGTTGATTGGCCACCAGACCTAACCTTTAACCTACAGAGAATCGCTGGGTTGTTGTCAAGAGGAAGATGAGCGACACCGGACCCAACAATGAAGATGATCTGAAAGCCTGGGTTTCCATTCCACCTACACAGAACCACAGGCTGATCTCCTCCGTGCCACGGAGCATTAATGCAGTAATTCATGCAGGAGGAGAACCGGTCTGATGTGATACTGTAATTTTTTAAGACGGTGACTTTTGTGTTTTCTGCACCTTTAAGTCAAAATCACTGAAACTGCATGAAATAAAAGCTTGAAACATTTTACTACTGGATCTCTAAAATGACTGAGATGACTGGTTAGAGTTATTAGAGTTTTACACAATAGTCAGATTTTTTTATAGATCTACCTGTATTTTTTTGGTTTTAAACAAAGAAACTACCTTCTCCTTTTTAAAGAACATATTTCTTTAAATGAAACTGACATCTATATTTACAGTGTTTGTAAAAAGGACACCCTCTTTAAATTCTACAGTTTTACGAATAATTGTGTATTAAAAATTGTTTGGTTGGTACCAGCAGAAAACGTTATGTGTATTAATTTTGCTATAATTAGATTATATTTATGTTATATTGGTTTGATGTTCTGATACACTGAAGTGTGACAAAACAAAAACTGAAATTTGGAAGAGGGTGAAAACTTCCACACCACTGTATTCATCGTATTTTCAAATTGATTGAATATGGCTGTATTAATGCCACTGTGTTTTGTGCTTTTGCATCAGATTGACAATGTGGATCAGAGCGTCTGTGTTTCTGATTGGAGCTGTCTGCATGTGGCAGGTACGCATTCATTTCTTTATTATCTCTATTTTATAATATTGCACCTACATTAGAACCGTTGAAAAAATTGTGCAAAGTGTTTTACATGAAGACTAATTTGGATATGTCATTTCTCTTACAGATTATTTCCAAAGGTGATAATGGCTTACTGATTTTTTTTTGTAGTTAATTTGTTAGAAAAATGTTTTAATATGTATTTATAACTTCCAAACTCACTCATCTGTCTCTAATGTGTTTTAATGGAATAATCCTGGCTACATAGTGGAAAGCACTATCGGAGAACTATTCCAGATGTTTGACAGCAACGTCGTCCCCACGTCCATCTATACATGTGAAGAAGTCAATGGTATTCTGATTTTACCTATTTTATGTTTCTGATGATGGCATTTCACCTCCACTTAAAGGGGTCCTGCAAAATAAACTATCTAAACGGATAAAAACAGCAGATCTCTGCTCACCGCTTCAGTCAGCAGGTGTGTTTGGCGCCACCTGCTGACTCCCAGTATTATTGTCCCTAGTGCTCAGTCTGGGCTGCACTAGAACGTTCAAGAGTCAAAGTAAAATTTCCATTACCCAGACTGTGGAGCAGACTGAGTCGGTGCAGAATGAATTAGTCCTCAGTGTGTGATGGTGTATCTACTGGAAAGAAATAAAGTCTAGCTGGTGTTGGAAAAAAATGGTAGTCTGCAATCAAGTAGGGAAAACCGCTATTAAGAATATAGCATAAATACACAAACAGCTTGCCAAAAGCAGGGTGTTATGTAGCTATTTGTGTTGCCATATTGGCACAGTATCCTTGCACTGCTGGGATAGATCAAGAAACCCAAAACATTTGTTATTACTAAGTAAAACTACTCATGTCATTATTACTGCCGGCAGGTTTTGCATTGCTTGGTGTGGAGAGCTTTTAGATTGTCGCTCTAATTTTCTGCTGTGCCAATTTACACCGTTCATTAAAACCCATAATGCATCTGGCTGAGAGTGGCTGTCACCTGTATCATTCTTTGACCAACTGTATGCTAGACATGTAATGTTTGCTGTAATGCTGATTTAGCAAATGTAAGAAGAAAAGCATTTTTTGTTCTACTTTAGAAAATGTTATAATCAGAAACTTGTCAAATGAAATATAACTTGTGAGATATAATATAAATATATATAAAGATAAATATAACGATCTTGTGACGTCCCTCTAAGTTAGTAAGTGTTGTGTGGTGATTGGGTTGTGATTAGGGTGATTTGTGCCTATTTTGAAAAATTGGAGCTGGTCAATCAAAAAGTCAAAATCATCTTATCTTGTCAGAATTTTGGGTTCAACTCACCATATTCTTCCATCTTTAGTTATTACATGTTCAGAGCCTCCATATGGAATCGGATTAGTAGATCACCAAGTGTCGGCACCCTGTGGCGAGGGCATGGTGGGAAATATGACAGCAGTTTGTATGAAAAATGCAAAATACGAACAAAAAGAGGACAATTGTGTCCTCGCACCCATTCAGGAGATGCTTGATAAATCTAAGGTAACTCACCCATGTTTACTATCATTACACCAAAACACAATAAAAAAGACTCTGATATCAGTAGAATGCAACATTTGTATATTTATTTTCAACTTTAGTAAAGAAAAATCAATTATATTACATCCTGTCATGTTTTTGATAAGTATCTCTGATGTCTGTGCCTCTTTACAAATAGTTTTCAAAAAGAAAATATTGGGAACCATTTTTCTAGCTGCCTCTCATTAAATCATATTACACATTTCCTGTTCTAGATCAGATTGGATGACCAAAATATTTATGTGATGTGTTCTTGCCAAATTCATCTAAAAGAAACATTTATGTGTTCAGTACAATTTTTACCAACTGTATTTACATAAAACTGATTACAAATTTAAAATACATTGGAAAAATTACTTTTTGGTTAGGATGATCACATAACCCCCCAAAAAGCTTAATGTTTTGATTATGACGCCTCAGACATCTGAAAATCAGATGGTGTTTCAAAAAAAAAGATTTAATTTCAGAATTCAAACATTCCTACAATTGTCTTTTCATACTTGAATTAAAACATGATTGTAGAACAATTAAACAAGACTGTATTTTTAATGTATTGCATTATATTTGGTTTTATCATCAGAAACAATCTAAAGTTAAACAAATACAAGCCATGACTTTAACTGTGAAACTAAAAATGTATTTCTTTAACTACAACAGACAATAAATGACTCAACATTGCCAAATTTCTTGGAGGAACTCAGAAATGTGACTGTCAACAACACTGGGATCGTTTCCGTTTCTCCAGCCACGATCAGTTCGATTGTTACGATCCTTAACAATGTAGCTAGCAAATCCCCATTGTTAACTTTCCCACTAAATAAAAAGTCAACAACGGTAGGTGAAGGTGTATGTTACGTAATATCTCCATATTTCAAAATATACATGTTTAATATATGTGTTTACTGTTTTTAAAAACAGTATATCCTGGAAACGGCTGGCGTTCTCACGTCCATTGAATCAAAGGGATCATGGGACACTCTCAACGAAAAAGACGGCAAAATAAACCAAAACAACTCCACAATACGAAGCACCAGCTCTGCCTTGCTGAATCTTTTTGAGTCTGTATCGGACAATCTGGTCAATGAAACCTTTGCCATTGAGACAAGTTTCATTCAACTGATTAAAACTATGTTCGAAAACCATTTTCGTCATGATTTTAACTTCTCAGTGGAGATAGACATACCAGAGGGCAGCGGAGGAAGTCAATACATTACCACGATCGTATTCGCGTCCATGGATAACGTGCTCCCTCCAAGAGATGAAGACAACTCCTCATCCATGGTTATCAACGGAAAGGTTGTTCTCGCTACGACAGCAGCCAAAATCAGAAATATATCAATAACATCAGGAATTCTGAATGTCACCCTGGGAAACCCAAAGTGTGTTTTCTGGAATTTCACACTCTTTGATGGTCTTGGAGGATGGAGCAACTCTGGCTGCTCTCTGCTGTCCCACAACAATGAAACCATCAGCTGCAGCTGCAACCATCTCACCTCCTTCTCCATGCTGATGTCCCCTGAGATTATTGAGGATAAAAACATCAAGGACATAACGATAATTGGAGTTGGCATATCCATGGCTTCTTTGGTCATATGTCTTATCACTGAAGCTCTCACTTGGAAAAAAATAAGTACCAACACCACCGCCTTCCTGCGTCACGTTTCCATCATCAACATCGCCATTTCTCTCCTGATTGCAAACATCTGGTTCATCATCGGAGCGTACATTTCAGACGCCGATAAGAAGAAAAACCCTGCCCTGTGTGCAGCCGTGACCTTCTTCATCCACCTCTTCTACCTCGCCATGTTCTTCTGGATGTTGGCCTCAGCCCTGCTGCTGCTCTACCGCACCGTCTTCGTCTTCGAGGGCGGATTGTCCAAAACGTCCATGCTGGTTATTGGATTTGTTCTGGGGTACGCTGCGCCGCTGGTCATCGCCATAACAACCATGGCAGTGACTGTCCCGTCACATAAATACATCAGAGAAAGTAGTGGCTGTTGGCTGAACTGGGAGGACTCCAGAGCTCTGTTGGCCTTTGTGGGTCCTGCACTTGTGATCGTGGCAATAAACTTCCTCATCCTGCTAGTTGTGATTTATAAAATGCTGAGCAGAAGAGCAGTAAGTAATGCCAACCAGGCAGGAGAGCAGCATGTTCTGGTGGTGATTGCCAGGAGTCTGGCTGTGCTCACACCGTTTTTCGGACTGACGTGGAGTTTGGGAATCGGAACCATAATTGCTCCACAACACAAGGAGATTCATTTTGCTTTTACCCTGTGCAATTCACTGCAGGTAACAACAATCACATGTTTACTATCCAGAGTTATTCTAAAACTCCCTACTTTTTGAAACTCTTTCTCAAATCCTTGTGTCTTTTTTGCAGGGTTGTTTCATTTGGGTGTTTGGAACACTGCTGGACAAAAAGGTGTCTGTGTGCCCTTTACACAAAAAATTTAATATTTTGGAAAGAGCTATCATTTATGTCAAATCTATTGATTTGAAATATTTTTTGTGCACAAATCAATCAACCACTCCCATGTTGTTATAGCTGTGTACTTATATAGTATATTCTTTTTTCAGGTGCGGGCAGAAACTATAAAATCACTGACTTCAGCTGATAAGTCCACCGCTGGTTGATGAAGTAACTGCCTGAAGGGTTCCTATGATGAAGAGGGAAGACCGTTGGTTTTAACCTGTCATTCTTTGTCCTACATTCATTTTCTTGCATTTTGTTTATCATTGTTGCTATGTTAATGTACAGTAATACCTAAGCCTTGTATATAAATATAAAGCCTTTTCAATCTCTTTTTCTAATAAAGTTATGTTTGTTGTCTTGGTTGAAAAACCCAATGATGATTTATGCAACTATTGTAACTCGTCACCAGCTCTAAACAACCCCAGCAACTTCAAAACAATGAGGGAGCGTGGCAAAGATGTTTTCATGGTTGAGACACAGCCATGTTGGAAGAAAATGGTTCATGTTTTTTTCTACAATAAACTGAAGCTGATGTTTTTTTTGACTGCGTGCTGATTTTTATTATGTGTACATGCTGTAAAAATAAATCATTTTAAGGCTTTTCTGTATATCTTTTTTTTTTTGCATGGTTAAGTTTTTCATGTGCTTTTAAAGTTAGCTTATGTAACTTTTATTTAAAAATTTTTATTTTTATTTTTTTACATTTGCGACTGGTCACTACAAAAGTAGAAACAAGTCTACTTTAGGGGTCTTGTGATACTTACAGATTCAAAAAGTGTCGATTTTAAGCTTTCCAATGATGTCAAACACATGGAAATAAAAGAAAGAAATTAAGATAAAGTCATTTGAAATTTAGTGAAAACAGCTTTCAAAGTTTTCCACAAACCTGCTGAACAACCTCAGAGTCTCAACATTAGCTGTTCATTTCCATCATTTTGCATTAACTCCGTTCACCCAGCTCTGACCGCAGGTAGGCAGTACCTGTGAAGTTGGGCAAAAAAAAGATCTCATAAGCCAGCTTTTGTTTGACTTATCTAGCTAGGAAAATATATTTTTTATAAGTTGTCAGCCGTTGTCCATGTGAACTTCCATCTTGTGAACTTTAGTGATGGAGTCGACTTTAGTGAACTGAACAAAAGACACAGAGGCTGTCATGTGATTTTGGTGACACCACATGTATTGTTTTCTTTGAAAATGATACACAATTTTCATTTTAATTCACTTTAGCAAAAAGTCTGTCACACCATCTTCCTCGTGTGTCCAGTGGCTTCCTGGTGAGCACTGAACATTCAGAAAACCTCCGTACGTCTGTACGACGTTCACTTGTATTAATGACATTAAAGACGACCGAGGCAAAAATAATGTTAAAAAATATATATCATTTTATTTTGCTAGACATGTAAGAGACAGTGAAAACAGTGAAAGTTTCATTAGAAAAATATTTAATGGTAAAAAGCATCAATATATTGCTGTTTGGCAATAAAACCTCAACAATAAAAATATATTTTTTAAAATGTTAAGGATGGCAGACAGACAAGAAGTATAAAATTATTTGCAAAGTCTAAAATCAAGAAATGGAATGAAATATTAAAATAAATTTAAAAATTCAAAAAGTCCTTTTTCCAAACATACATATTTTTCAATGTAAACGTTACTGGACTTTACATTGAAAAATACATAATGTATATGTAGAACAGGTAATGTATATGTAGAACAGGATAAAATACTTTCATTGACAATAGAGTGCTTACTGTCTGCAACACTGTTGATGATTTGTATCATTTTCTATAAAAAATTAATCTTTACACATACAACGCTCCTCAACAGGCAAAATGTCCAGGAGTCAACCCAGCAGCATGATGGCGATCTCCAGAGTAGCTCTTGGAGAAAGTGTGTTTTGAAGTTCTGAAAATAATGAAAAATACATCTTTCAGATTATAGATTACATTAATAAGTGATTACATTAACAAATGCTACACTGAAAATAAAAAGCCACAGTGCTACTGTGCTGAAAGTCCAACAGCTTCATTTTTAGCTCATTATTCATTATTATTACTGTGTCAAAGTAATTTTTAGCATAGCAAATTAATTGTAATTTATATTGTATAGGATATTTATTTTGTAATCAGTTTGGGTGTAGCTAATGGTGTATTATGCAAACTTTTGTTTATATTTGGAACCCAGAGCGCCACATCAACCGCAATCGAGGCCGAATACAACAGCCAGTTTGGTTGATGGACAATAAGACCTATGAAATACATCATACTTCTTCTGTAGGAACTTTACGCTTCTGTAGATGTTGAGTACTCTCATGTCCAGCCGTCATCTTTCTGCTGCAAACGTATCCATCTGTATGTTGCACATGAACTGTGGAGAAAGTTTGATTCTGCATGAAAGCATCCAAAGCTGAGAGCTCTTTCTTTTTCTTCAGTAGCATATAGTCAGATTTTCTCCATTTCGTTGTCTTCTTCAAACATTGTGGTGACGAATCTGGTGATAGCTTCTGATACATTGTTGCAGCTCCTCCACTGACACTGGCATTGGCATCAGCCTTGGTGTAGAAGTTGCCATAGCAACATGTTATGACAGCCACAGTTTGGTTTGTTTTTGATTTTTGTCTGGTGCTTCTTTTTGACCTGGGTGTCCATTGAAATTAAAGTAGGAAATAAAATAACTTCCCTAAACGTATGTAAAACACTTCATCCATAGACAGAGGCTCAGTGTTTTCTGCGTTTCCTGGCAACACCAAATGATGATGCAGTTTTTCTCATTAGTCATAAGTTCTCACCTTACATGGAAAATATACTTTTTCATAATAGCTACCTCAATGTAAAAGCAGTTACTTTTATAGATCTATTGTGGTAATATTCAGTAGCTTTAGTACTAATTTGTGTAACAAATTTTATATTTTTGATGAATGATTAAAAGTTTTTATGAATATATTTATTGATAAGTTATGTGCTCTATTTGGGTGTTTTGATAATGACACCCAAATAGAGGGTGTCTAACACAAAATAAGCTGATGTATTTTGTGTTATTTTTATTTCTACTGAATGTGGCAGCAGCAGAAGCCACAGCGTACGATCCCAGTGAAACTCTCCACTCCTCCCAGTCACACCCCGTTCAGCGTAACTCAGTACTTCACAACATTTTTCACATTTGAAATTCTGTTGCTGATGATCTGTGTTATGGGACAATTTAATGTATTATTGCTGTCATTAAAGGACTTAAGGTAAACTAATATTGTGCTGGAACAGAAAAGGAAAGAAAAAGGTAGGTTTGTCTCTTTTTATTAGAAGTAGTTCTTTGCCTTTTTGTGTCTACACTATTTAAAACATGATAAGTTGTGTCTCACAGAACTGTTTAATTGAATGTCTGACATTAAAATGTCAGCAAAAAGCATTAAAAGTAATTTAGTCTGCTTCGGAGACAAACAACAAAAATTACTGTCAGTCTGAGCTGGCTGTGATGGATCACGGTAAATGTGCTGAACTTCTAGGGAAGTTCAGGAGAAGGAGACAATTGAATTGTTCAACTGCTTTAAAATTGAACAGTAAAGCAATGTTCAACATATTTTGTTAATGAAAGTAATTTCTTTTCAGGTTAACAATGCAGATCAGATTTGATAATATGTATCAGAAACTAAACAGAAGGTTTTTTTCTGAACCAACAGTCAAATATTCTTACCAAAAGATCTTCATGCATCAAGAGACTTTGAACTAATCTAGATTTATATTTCTATTTGTATGAACAGTTGAATAGTTATCTGTTCAAAAAAAATTATGTAAATTATCTGCAATTTACATAAAACAATGAAGCAAAAAATCCATAATTTATAATTACTTAACTATTAATTCTCATAATACATAATATTTTAACTAATAAGAAATGAAGTGGGCTTAATATGTGAATAATAATATAAATAATAAAAACTAACTGCCTTAGGTATATCCTCACTCTCACATGTCCTCCTTCATATTAAAACAAATTTAGAAAGTTATCTATGAATATATAGTCTTGGTGTGTGTGTGTGTGTGTGTTCGGGGGCTTGGGGGAGGCTGTACTTGTTTTTGTTAACATGGAGGGTCCAAATTCAGGGAGTGTGTCTTCCTGGGACCCCAAATGGGAAGCCACTCTAAAGTAGCTTGGGATGCTCACACTCTGTGAGTGTGTGCGTGTGTGCGTGCGTGCGTGCGTGCGTGCGTGTGTGTGTGTGGGGGCGGGGGGATGTGCATGTGTGTGCGTGTGTGTGTGTGCATGTGTGGGTGTGTGTGTGCGTGTGTGTGTGTGGGAGGAGCAGGGGTGTGTGTGCATTTTGATGTTTTAGGATTGTTAGAGTATATTCTAGTGTTTCTCAGTCCGTATCTGAATGTTTCAGATGTGTCTCTGTTCCAGCATGCCTGATTCAAACATTTTCTTGCAAATGTTTTGAGTTCCATATTTATTTTTTATGTTCTTTCATCTATACATTTTGATTTTTTTTGTCTAATGTTAGCTTAAGATGTTTCTCCCTCTTTGATTTGTTCTTCTGTCCAAGTTAGTCTTCCATATGTGTGATCTGTGTTGTTTAGTCTTCCCTTAATTGTCCTACTCAGCCCTTTTACAGCTGTTTTATATTCCCCTGATTAGACTCGTCCAATTCCCTTCAGTGACATCTCCTCTATATTAAGCCTCTCTGGTTGTGCATTGCTGGTTCCATTACTTTCCCTACTGTTCTTTCCCTTTCATTAAAACTTCCTTCTGCTTTAGCTGTTGTCTCCATTTTGGTCCTACTTTATACTCACAAACCCTGACACCTACATATGAA
Organism: Poecilia reticulata; assembly: GCF_904066995.2. Lineage (NCBI taxonomy): Eukaryota > Metazoa > Chordata > Actinopteri > Cyprinodontiformes > Poeciliidae > Poecilia > Poecilia reticulata. The sequence goes on along the minus strand of NC_088850.1, from coordinate 21,657,947 downwards.
GTTTATGGGTCAGTATGCCTCACCTCCAATTAATACCACTCATTTGATCTTGGCATATTAACCACTTCATCCCTGTCTACTTCGCTTCATATCCATACACCTAAACCATGGTGTATTAGTTTGATCTTTTATTGTAAAGTAGCACCACAACCACATTTCATAACAGTGGACTGATTACTATATTAATTGGTCAAAAGTAACCCGATTCCCAAGGGAACACCAGTGTGTTGATTCATAAACACCCAGTTGTGGATATGATGGGATTAGCCAGGACAGGTTACTTTCTGTACCCAAATCTGCTTTGGTATTTTTAGAACTGAGGCCCATTGTTTTTATCAGCTAAGCAGCAAGTTGTTGAGCCTGGTGCCACATAACCTGATATCAGACTGGACATCCAACTTCATTATGCAAGAATGCTGATTTGGAATTTCCCTAAACTTTCCATATATGTGCTCACTTTCATGTTCCCTTTTTCTAGTATTTCCCTCCTCTAATGAGCAAATGTGGATGAGCTTTCTGTCAGATGCATGCATAACTGTCTTCTAAGTTATATAATCACAGCTGATACAATCACTAACTATGTACTTCTTAAACAACCATGTGGAAAGACATCCTGTGATCATAGAAAAATATGCCTGTTTAAGAAGGGTCAAATCTTTGCCAGGAAGTAGAGACTACATTCAAAGAGATTCCAGAAAATGCAAAAAGTGAGTTGAGAACTGTCCAATGCATTATTAAAAATTGGAAGGAAAGTGGGGACCCATTGTCTTTGAGGAAGGAATGAGGTCAGAAAGAAACCTGAATGGTGACAGAGAAACGACATTAGAACTCAGGGCTACGTGTAGGCTTTGATTTCATTTATTTGCAGGTTATGTGATTCTCTTCTCAGTGCATTATTAGTTATTACTGTATCCCCAATCTCACCTCTGGCTGCAGTTTCTTCTATGGAAGGAGGTTGAAACTCTTGTAGGTGTCTTTTAATTCTGACTTCACTGATTTTGGGAAATTTTTCATCTTCTTTTTTGTATTTCCACAGCAATTTTTTTTTCAGGTCTATGGCTCTAAACAGGAAGTTCTGTGCAGATTCTTTTGGACCTTATGAAATGTTCATAAGCAGGTGGAGGAGGTCAGAGGAAGGGTCAACTTTAAAGTTTCCTCTTAGGACAGGTTTCAGAGTGGACGATGTCAGTCCTCTTCATTTCCAGGATCTCTCTGAGATCAACACCTGGGTTTAGTACTATGACTGCTTCCAGGATCTCCATCTCTGAATGTCTAAACTCAGTCTGCTTGATTGGGCTCCTATAGAACAACTTATACCACTGATCAACTTCTGCCCACACAACCAAATCTCCTGCCTGAGAGTCATCTGTAGTATTTTTGTTGGAGGAGCACGGGGTGGTTCAGTTTCCTCCCTCTGAGCCCTCAAGCTCAGTTTCTCCTCTAAAATCCCAATTTTCTCCTCCAAACACTGTCAGGCTTTTCTATGTTCCTCTTACAATTTCTTGTACTCGGTCTTCAGTGAGCTTACTTCACCTTTCTCAGCTTGTGTCTGTTCTGGTGTCCAGCATCTTACAAAGTCAAAGATCCCATAAAGGCAAGTAAACTCAGAAGAAGCTGTTGGAATAATTCAGGGTCTTCTACATTTTTAATATGATCTGGTGTTGTCTGAGCTGGTCAGATGAAGGAACGTCAGGTTTGGCTGGTAAACCTTCCTGGGGGTTGACCACCTTTGAATGCTGACTTTTCTGCAGCTAATTTTTCTGCAGCATTCTGCCCATTTCACCGTGAAGTTGCTACATAGTTAGTCTCTCCTCTGGCTTTTCTAGTTTCATCTTCCTTGGGTTGATCACTTTTAGTTGGAACTCCTGGGTGGCTCGTCAAATATGTTATGGTATAGACAACAGCAAAAGAATGGTTTCTTGATGCAATAACATTTAACCAATCAGCTTAGCAGTTATGTTTTTGAACTGTTGGAGGAAGCCAAAGTACCCGGAGAGAACCCAGGCATGCAGACTAATTACAGAACGATACCAGGAATTCAAAGCCAGGACCGTTTTACTGCAAGGCTGTGACACTTCCAATGACACTACTGTGCAGCCCTCCAAACATTGTGTTCAATTCAACATTTTATGTAATCACTCAATATCTCCCCAGCTCTGAGTCTGCTTTTAATAGAAACAGATGAATCCAGACGGTTTAGTAACAAGATCCTGATTGAATCTGAATTCTGTTTATTTGCCTTTAGGTGTTGGAAATCAGAGATGAGAGAAATGCAACAATAATTAACACATAATAAAGTTGGGCTTTTGTTTGTTGGCTGAAGTAAAAACTGATTCTGGTAACAGACTTTGAATGGAAGTGGGTTGAAAGAGTTCAGGTGTGGTTGGCTTTCTTGATAAACTCAGTAGGATGGATGTAACAAATTCAAAGGCAGGAACAAACTTTTGGGTCAAGTCAGCTCTCTGTCAACTATATATATTCCCTCTCATACTGCTCCAAACAGGCAGTCAATATTCCTACTTGTCAAACAGACAGATAACTGTTTTTTGTTTCTAAATATCACTATCACTAATGAATGCAGGAACTGAGAGATGGCTTTTACTCTTCACATACACAAAACTTAGGTTTTTTTGCCCTACTTAGTGTTAATTTTAAACATTTTTCCCCTCTAGGGTAAAAATGCAGGCTGTGGTGGTTTTATTCCTTATTGGAGCTCTGTGCATGTATCAGGTACCCTTCTTTCTCAAAGTCAACAACAAACTTTATATTGCAAAAAACAAGACAAAATGGTGCTAAATTTAAACACACTGTCTGTAACTCTGTTGACACCACTACTAATTCTGGTATTTACTTGTATTTACTCTTACAGGATAAGACTGCTGGTAAGACTACAATGTGATTTAAATAACATAAGTTAAGTCCTTAAACATTTTCCTCCTTAAACATTTTCTTTGTGTATTTTTTTTATTTTAAATGAAAATTTTCTCTTTTGGCTTATCAGCTGCTAAGTCTGTATCTTTTACATTTATGGGAATATTCAAGGTCTTGGCCAAATAGTGGAAGAGAAAATCAGTGATGGCGGCAATGTCACATGGGAAAACGAAAACAAAAACTTCCAAATATTTAACGGCAGTGGATTCTCCCACAACATCATAATCTACACATGTGACGAGCTCGCAGGTAAATTTTCTTAAGAGGTCGTGTCTCTGTCATTTCCTGTATTGTCAACTAATCCGACTGCATCCTGTGTGTTTCTGGGAAATATAAAAATTTGCTGCCCTGACGATGACCACACAAAAAGCAAGGAGTTTCATGTGGAGACCCTTGTTCTTCGAAAAGGCCAACGGCAGCAGTTTTTACCAATATGTCTTAGTGCACAAATGTGAACAGTTTGCAGGTATACTTTTTGAACAAGCACTTTTCACAAAAGTCAAAACACACATAGATTCATGGTGAAGGGTTCTGGTTCCTTAGTTTATTTTATACTTCCACGATCTTATGCATATTAAAACGAGACTTTTTTTTAACAAATTGAAATCAGCATTGATGCATGGATGGAGATTTAGAATCTCTACTTGGAAATAATTCTTTAACACAAGTTAAAATAAAGAAAACTATTTAATAAGACTCTTCACTGGATTTTATTCTTTACAGTTGATACTCTTTGCAGTTGACAGTTGCACATACGTAGGTTTGCAGACAGGCAGATTTATAATGCATACTGTACATAAGGCAATATTTCTACAAACTCTGCTTATTGTGACTATGATACATGCAGCTCATTTATACCAGAGAACAAGGGACAACAGTTTTTTACTCTTACAGGAGCAGGTACTGCAAACCCCATGACAGCATCTAATCCTACACAGAGTACAGCAGATTACCGCCAATCTGCTGCCGTGACAACCACAGGTGAGTTGACAATTTTTTGATCTCCTTCGACACATCTGTAATTTGTTACCTGTGAAATTTAATCCCCACAGAAAGCAAGTCTACAAACAACATGAAAGAATCTAATCCTACACTGAGTACAACAAATTACCATCAGTCTGCTGTCATGACAACCACAGGTGAGTTGAAAATTTCTTGATCTAACTCTACAAACCTTTAATATGTTCTCTGTGACATTTCATTCCCACAGTAAGACCCTCTACATACAAAACGACAGAATCTGAAGACGCATTAAAAATAACTACCAGTGTTACCTCAGGTTAGTTGACAATCTCTTAAATAATTTCTATACATTCTGTAATAATGTGTTAGCTGTGAAACTCCAATGTCTATGGCTACTTTGTATATCAAACCAAAAGGTTTAACTAAATGAGGTTTCCAGTTTTAAAAATGACTTATCAGCATTTTCAGAGTTACAGATTCTCATGCTCACTTTGCCCAGACATACTCCACTCTGAAAACAGAAACATAAACTTCCAAATATTTAACGGCAGTGGATTCTCCCACAACATCATAATCTACACATGTGACGAGCTCGCAGGTAAATTTTCTTAAGAGGTTGTGTCTCTGTCATTTCCTGTATTGTCAAATAATCCCACTGCATCCTGTGTGTTTCTGGGAAACGTCCAATATGCTGCCCTTACGATGACCACACAAAAAGCAAGGAGTTTCATGTGGAGACCCTTGTTCTTCGAAAAGGCCAACGGCAGCAGTTTTTACCAATATGTCTTAGTGCACAAATGTGAACAGTTTGCAGGTATACTTTTTGAACAAGCACTTTTCACAAAAGTCAAAACACACATAGATTCATGGTGAAGGGTTCTGGTTCCTTAGTTTATTTTATACTTCCACAATCTTATGCATATTAAAACGAGACTTTTTTTAACAAATTGAAATCAGCATTGACGGATGGATGGAGATTTAGAATCTCTACTTGGAAATAATTCTTTAACACAAGTTAAAATAAAGAAAACTATTTAATAAGACTCTTCACTGGATTTTATTCTTTACAGTTGATACTCTTTGCAGTTGACAGTTGCACATATGTAGGTTTGCAGACAGGCGGATTTATTATTCATACTGTACATAAGGCAATATTTCTACAAACTCTGCTTATTGTGACTATGATACATGCAGCTCATTTATACCAGAGAACAAGGGACAACAGTTTTTTACTCTTACAGGAGCAGGTACTGCAAACCTCACGATGGAATCTAATCCTGCACAGAGTATAGCAGATTACCACCAATCTGCTGCTGTGATGATCACAGGTGAGTTGACAATTTTTTGATCTCCCACTACACATCTGTAATTTATCTGTGAAATTTAATCTCCACAGAAAGCAAGTCTACAAACAACATGAAAGAATCTAATCCTACACAGAGTACAACAAATTACCATCAGTCTGCTGTCATGACAACCACAGGTGAGTTGAAAATTTTTTGATCTCCTTCTACACATCTCTAATATGTTATCTGTGACATTTCATTCCCACAGTAAGACCCTCTACATACAAAACGACAGAATCTGAACCTAAACAGATAATGGCCACCAGTGTTACCCCAGGTTAGTTGACAATCTCTTAAATAATTTCTACACATTCTGTCATAATGTGTTAGCTGTGAAACTCCAATGTCTATGGCTATTTTGTATATCAAAGCAAAAGGTTGAACTAAATTAGGTTTCCAGTTTTAAAAATGACTTATCAGCATTCGCAGACTTACAGATTCTCATGCGCTCTCTGCGCAGACAGACTACTCTCTGAAAACAGAGCACAGAAAGATGCTTTTGTCTGGAGAATTCAACTTTCAAGTTTTCAGATTCCCAAACAATATTATTTTCACTATAGTCAAAGATTATTAAGAATCTGTATGTGTCATAGTGGTGGCCACCAGAAAAGGTCCAGTGACTTGTAATGAAAATGGTACTTCTGGAGGTAACCAAGGTGACTGCGTCCCTGCAGCTGTGATGGAGCTGGTTGATGAATCTGAGGTATGTAGCACTTTGGACATTTCTGACCCTAAAAACAGAATTCATATCTACCCACAACTCTGTTTTGTTGCATATTATCTAAAATGTTGTGTCCATTTAGAATGTTTGGGAGAAGATTTTCTATTCTACTAACTAAATAAGTATTACTGAACAGCTAGAAAGTAAAAAAAAATAAATAAAATTGTTTGGCGCTAAAAGTTATGGACATTATCAATAGACATTGTCTAGTAAGAATTCTATGCATAAATACAAATGTATATTTGTGGGAATAACTTCAAACCTGGCCTAATAGTGGAGAGCACCAACATGTAGGATTCCAATCAATGACAAAAAATGTATCTGTTTAATATAAACTACAGAGGTGATTGGTGGTAAATACTGTGTTAAAAAAGTCTCCCCATTTTGTTTTACATAAATAAGTGATTTCACCAAGAGAGATTATTTTTATTTATTATAGTATAAGTGGGTTATAGATGTAGAGATTCTACAGTAAAATCCCTCTAATGTTTTATTCTGCAAATGCTAGACAAAACTCTTGACTATATTCAGTTAATTATGGTGTCTTGAAATGATTTGGTTCAAGTAGTAAAACTGGAATCCCACAAAAATGTGCATACGAGATTGCCTGAGAACATCGCAAATGATAAAATAAACTTCAACTTTCCAGTACAATGTATAAATAAAAAGATCACCAAATATGTATTTGTTCCAACTATATTTTACATTAGATGGTTCATTACCAGCTCCTACACATAAAGACAGGAGCACACAGTGATAAAACCCCTTTAACTTTAGTAACTTTAAAGACACATTTAACACCATCCAACCAGAATCCCTTCAGTTGATTATAAGAATACAATGAAATGAACATTTAAAGAGAACATTATTTTAAACTATGAGAGGAAATAATGTTGATAAATCTTTCTTCAATCCTGACAGAAACTGAATAATGAGACGCTTCCGGTATTCTTGGACAAACTCCTGGTTGTATCCAGTAACAACACCAAGAACATTTCCAAATCTCCAGATACAATCAGTTCCATTGTGAAAGTCCTCAGTAACATAGCAAACACATCTTTATTGTTATCCATGCCAATAAATAAACAATCAACAGAGGTAAGAGAAATAAGATATTATGTAACATTTCCTTTTTTGAAGACATAATCTGACACTTAATATGTTTCTTATTACAGAACATCCTGAAGATCGCAGGTCTTCTCACCTCTGATGAAACAAAGGCATCATGGGATACCCTAAACACAAACGATAAAACATCGAGTTCAGGCACAGAGAATGCTGGGGGGAAAAAAAGCTCCAGCGCTTCCTTGCTGAACCTATTTGAATCAGTTGCCGCCTTCATTGTCAATGAATCCTTCTCTGTTGAGACACCTTTTATTCATCTGAATAGAACTCAGTTGAAAAACAAAATAACTTTCAACAATGTCTTTAACACCTCGATGGAAATAGACATACCAGAGACCAGAGGAAGTCAATACATTACCACGATCGTATTCGCGTCCATGGATAACGTGCTCCCTCCAAGAGATGAAGACAACTCCTCATCCATGGTTATCAACGGAAAGGTTGTTCTCGCTAAGACAGCAGCCAAAATCAGAAATATATCAATAACATCAGGAATTCTGAATGTCACCCTGGGAAACCCAAAGTGTGTTTTCTGGAATTTCACACTCTTTGATGGTCTTGGAGGATGGAGCAACTCTGGCTGCTCTCTGCTGTCCCACAACAATGAAACCATCAGCTGCAGCTGCAACCATCTCACCTCCTTCTCCATGCTGATGTCCCCTGAGATTATTGAGGATAAAAACATCAAGGACATAACGATAATTGGAGTTGGCATATCCATGGCTTCTTTGGTCATATGTCTTATCACTGAAGTTCTCACTTGGAAAAAAATAAGTACCAACACCACCGCCTTCCTGCGTCACGTTTCCATCATCAACATCGCCATTTCTCTCCTGATTGCAAACATCTGGTTCATCATCGGAGCGTACATTTCAGACGCCGATAAGAAGAAAAACCCTGCCCTGTGTGCAGCCGTGACCTTCTTCATCCACCTCTTCTACCTCGCCATGTTCTTCTGGATGTTGGCCTCAGCCCTGCTGCTGCTCTACCGCACCGTCTTCGTCTTTGAGGGCGGATTGTCCAAAACGTCCATGCTGGGTATTGGATTTGTTCTGGGGTATGCTGTGCCTCTGGTCATCGCCGTAACAACCATGGCAGTGACTGTCCCGTCACATAAATACATCAGAGAAAACCATGGCTGTTGGCTGAACTGGGAGGACTCCAGAGCTCTGTTGGCTTTTCTGGCTCCTGCACTTGTGGTTGTGGCAATAAACTTCCTCATCCTGCTAGTTGTGATTTATAAAATGGTGAGCAGAAGAGGAGTAAGAAATACAGGACAAGGTAAAGAGCAGCATGTTCTGGTGGTGATTGCCAGGAGTTTGGCTGTGCTCACACCATTTTTCGGACTGACTTGGAGTTTGGGAATCGGAACCATAATTGCCCCCAAAAACAAGGAGGTTAATTTTGCTTTTGTATTCTTCAATTCACTGCAGGTAACAATGTTGTTTTAATTCACTAAAATTGTTTTACTGCTCTGTACTTTACAATATAGTGCAAGGGTTTATTAAAAACAAGTAAAATTGCCCTTTTGTTGACCATATTCTCCTCTTCCAGGGTTGCTTCATTTGGGTGTTTGGAACACTCCTGGACAAAAAGGTTTGTTTGTCTCGTTTTTCTTTCACCTAAGGCGTAATGGATTTTAAATAATGCATCGTTATCAAGAGTTATAGAATTACAGATTATTCAGTTTCAATCTTACCAACTAATCAAATATTCCTATGTTGATAAAACACAAATTTTCTTAATGTCGTCTTTTTAGGTACGATCAGAAACTATAAAATATCTGAGCTCTCAGGATAAGTTGGTGACTGGTTGATGACGTCACACTGTTTCAACTGTCTGCATGTGCCGGACAAGTTCCTCTGTGAGAAGATTGTTTTAACCATTTTCATCGCCCCTCATTTTTTGACATTTCTTTTGGTTTATTGGATTCCAAGATTGTAAGTTGACAGGACTTCAGCCAATTGGTCAGTTTATACCCTTTTGACCAGTTGGTTCTTGTCAGATCTAGGAAAGTTTGACTTTTTTTTTTCTTGTTCTCCACTGAACTACGTTAGGAGCCATACATGTCTTTTCACACGTTGAGGTCCGGTAGACTCGGTTTGACTGGGGACCAAAATTGCCACATTTGTTATATTTTCAGCTGCTGGGTTTCACTTTCACACTGCACTGTCAAATGAACCAAACCCTTTGAAAAACTGTTCCCCTCCTAGCTTGTGGTGGCGCTGCACAGAGAACCACTGAAGCAAGACCCTTTTTTGCAAAATGTAAACAAAAATGTATTAGATTTTAGTAGTTGTAGTATTTCTCTTTTGTCTTTGGTGAAAGACCACAAGCTTTTCCTTCCACAAGTGTTTGTTTTGGTTGTGTTTATCAAGAATACCCTGCCCTATTGTCCACTTCCTGCTTTTGGAGAAGTTTCCATTCCATTTGATATTCGAATGCAAACCTGATGCTGTTTGCATTCAAACTGCATCAGAGCTCACTTAAACTGAACAGAGACCGAGGTTTTTAGATGGACCAGAGTTTGCTTTTTTTGTTCCAATCACACATTCACATGTCTCCAAACGAATAGGACTTCAGAACTAGATCAAAGCAAACTAAACAGATGTGAATGCATCTTAACTTTAACAAGAAAATGCTGAGTATTACTCTGGAACTATCAAGAGAGAATTCAGTTCAGGATTTTTGGACAAAACTGGTGCAACAATGAGTCAGGGGTATAGTGAAATATAATTCAGGACCAAAATAATCTTAGTTGAACACCTATATGTTTTTAATGGCTCCAATTCAGGAAATCAAACGAGTTCAATGCAATGCAGTTTAGCACTGCATCTCTGAATGTCACCACCATCAACTGACCCCACCCAAGAACTCATACATCTGTGGATTTAACTGACAAAAGTCCACTCAGTATCTTGGTGTCATTGTTTTAGTCCTTTCAGTCACCATGCTCTTCTATGTACCAGAGTCTATCACAATGATGACCTGCTATTGATTACATTTTTGCTCTAGAATTACTTTGTTATTTACACTACTTACCCTGTTTCCCTGATAGTAAGACACCCCCGGTTGTAAGACGTATCGGGGGTTTCAGGGGGGTCGGCTAATATAAGCCGTACCCCGAAAGTAAGACATATGTGTCTTACTTTCGGGGAAACACGGGGATATTGCCGCCTCCCTCTCATCTAGCTGCGCACCGCCTCCTGCCCACGTCCGCACCGTCCCCCTCTCCATACGTCACCGCGCCGTCCCCTGCACTTGTCACTACTGCCTCCTGCTTAAAATACGGTAATACAATACTGTTCAGGTTGTTAATAAATGTTAATTTTATGGTTAAAACAAAAAATTCGACAATTTTTTTCCAATATAATACATACCCGAAAGTAAGACATAGTGGGGCTTTTGGGGATAAAAAGAAAGTAAGACACTGTCTTACTTTCGGGGAAACACGGTAAAATAATGTGAATTTACATGCAGAATCTTTTATCATTTAAGAATTTTAAATACGTGTGAATTTGACCCTACGTGACAAGATGTTCACTGGAATAAAAGGCATGCTGAGAACCTTGTTACAACTGTCACTAAATATGGTTTAGCTTGATGATGTATCTCTGTTTTGGGTGGAATATGCTAAATCTTTCCTTGAGAAGTGTTTCAGGTTTAGGTTTGTATTTAAAATGAGGATCAGATTGAACTGTGTGACCTACTTCTGCTATTGTAAAATCAAAGCTTTAAATCCTTGTTTTAAAAAAAAAACTATGGACTACTTGTCCAATAGTTGTCAGCAACTAGATAACTATTGTCTAGTTGTTGTTTTTTTCATATTCTTTTTTTCCTTTCTTTAGCTAAAATACAAAGGTATAGACAGCTTAAAGTGTATGTCTATTTATCACTCAAAATGTGACTGTAGAAAGATAGGATGAACTGAGTTAGACGTCTTACTCTGCTTGGACTCTATTGCTTAAAGAACGTTGATGTTGTCTTCTACAGAAACCAAGACTGTCTGGAGAACAGTTTGAGTACAGGCTCTTTCCAGAGTTTTTCTTTATTCTCTAGCTGCAGTGGAGATTGTAGATAAACAATGAGCTAATGCGTGTTTATTCAGCCTAAACTGTTTACATTGTTGGTACTTATGAAATCATTGTTAATTAATTAACATCATCTGCCATTTTTTTTCCATTTGGATATAAGCTATGTGATTATGTTTCTCTTTTAAAACTTTCTCAAATGTATATTTTTCTGTGTTTCTATATCTTATATAATGCTAAAAGTCTTTCCCTCTACATCTGTAAAAAGAGTAAGTCATGAAAAATCTTACGATAATACAACTGAAAAATAAATAAATAAAATGTGGTTTATTGAACCTCAAACACTTTTCTGATTAAAGTGTGATTTTTAATATCCAATCCAATCCAGCTTTATTTATAAAGCATTTTAAAACAACCACAGCTGATACAAAGTGCTGTACAGTAAAACACAACACAATAAAAAAATAATTTAAAAAAAGAACTAAAAAAAAAAACTAAAAAAACTCTTACAGTTTAAAAACAAAAATATACAATTCAAAACTAAATCCCGCTGGTGTTGAAAGCCAAGTAAAATAAATGGGTTTTAAGACAAGCTTTAAAAGTGGACAGTGAAGGGGCCTCTCTGACCTGCAAAGGCAAGTCGTTCCATAACTTCAAGTCATTCCATAACTTTGGGCCAATGACAGAAAAAGCCCTGTCCCCTCTGAGCTTCCTCCTGGATCTCAGTACCTCCAAGAGCAGCTGATCTGCTGACCTGAGTGACCGATAGGGTACGTAGGGTTGAAGAAGCTCAGAGAGGTAAGCCGGGGCAAGATTATGCAGTGATTTAAAAACAAACATAAGAATTTTAAAATGAATCCTAAAATATACAGGCAGCCAGTGAAGTGAAGCCAGGACAGGGGTCACATGTTCCCTCTTTCGAGTTCCTGTTAAAAGTCGTGCAGCAGCATCTGAACCAGCTGCAGACGTGAGAGCAGCGACTGACTGACTCCCAGATAAAGTGAGTTACAGTAATCCAACCAAGTCGAAATAAAAGCGTGGATCACTGTTTCAAAATGCTGCCTGGAAAGAAAATATTTCACTGATGCCAATCGCCTAAAATGATAAAAGCTGGACTTAACCACGGCTCTGATTTGACTGTCCAATTTAAAATCACTGTCCACCTTAAAACCAAGATCTGTAATAACAGGTTTAAAATATACCTCCAAGGGTCCCAGGTCAACAGAGGAGGACTCACAGGAGCCACTGGGTCCAAACACCATCACCTCTATTTTCTTTTCATTAAAATTTAAAAAGTTCAAGGCCAACCAAGCTTTAATATCACCTAAACATGCCAGGAGATGTTTAATGGATTGGACATCCTTCTGCTTCAGGGGCAAATAAATCTGACAATCATCAGCGTAACAATGAAATGAAATCCCATGTTTCCTAAGGATAGAACCCAGAGGCAGTAAATAAAGTGAGAAAAGCAGAGGGCCCAGAATTGAGCCTTGCGGGACACCATAAGGCATTGAAGCAACAGATGATTCAGAGTCAATAATTTTCACGGAAATAGTTCTCTCCTCCAGGTAAGACTAAACCATTTAAGAACAGTGCCATCAACGTGGTGTAATCTCGATATTAAAATGTCATGGTCTACTGTATCAAAGGCAGCAGTTAGGTCAAGTAAAATCAGAACAACATGGTTACCAGAATCACATGCAAGAAGGATGTCATTAAAAACTCTTATTAAAGGAGATTCTGTGTTATGAAGAGTTTTAAAACCTGACTGGAAAACTTCCAGAATGCCATTGTCATCTAAAAATTGTGTTAACTGGCAGTACACAATTTTTTCTAAAACCGTAGAAAGAAAAGGCAGCTTAGAAATAGGCCAATAATTTGCCAGAGCAGTAGGATCAAGGCCAGGTTTTTTAAGCAGTGGCTGCACTACTGCATGTTTAAAACTAGAGGGCACCACACCTGAGGACAGACTGCTATTTATAATTGCAAGAACAGGCTGCACTATGCTAGGAACCAATAATTCCATTGGTTTATTCTGTCCCTTAGGAATCCATCTGGCAAACAGCAGGAGGATTATATTAAGATCGATGAGTCAACTCATTATTGTCTAAAATGCCATATTCTCCAAAATTTGGTCCATGAAGGAGAAGCAGCTATCTTTCAGTCAGACTCATTGATTAAACTTTGGTCAATTCAATGTGTCATTATCCAGGTAACTACTCTGGATTACTAGATAATTTGTCTGAACACTTGTAAGACTTTGTTTTAAATACTAACGAGGTCATTATATTGGGACATTTAGCTATATAGCTATGGAATCTACCAGTCTGCAGCTTCTGATAGTTATTCCTGTCAGCTGCCAATAATCTCAAGGTCAGTTCGTCCTTCTGTTTCTGCTTAATCTTGTCTCTTTCCCAGACAAAGTAGTTGAAGGAGATATTTCTTCCATTATAATGAGTTTCCATTATAATGAGTTTCCTGTGTCTGTGTTTCCAGCTATCATCTTCTTCAAAGTGAAACTACTAACATTAAAGCTGACGTTAACTCTCTAAACACAGTCAACAGAGAAAAATCAATGTCCACTTTACAGACGGAGGTAGTTCTGTTTCTGGAAATGACATTATCCATGGGCGAGGTTAATCTTCAACTTAGAACAAAATATTACATCCTGAATCGTTATGTGCAAGCCAGTTTGGAGATGTGTCTTAGAAGAAAGTCAGTGATTATAATAAATGAACAGTAATTGACAAAATCACCACAAGCATTCAGTGGACGAATAATTTATTGTTGTTTTTAGTGGCCAATAAATGAATGAGAGACATATATTTATTTTGAGACATTTATTTTAATATGGCAGTTATCTATTGTGGCCAGCAGATGGCAGTGTGCACTCACTATTACACTTGTATTGATGGAAAGCTGTGTAGTGATTTTATTTCTTTTCCTGCTTACAATAAGCCGCAGGAACTTGTCAGTTATATTTTGTCTTCTTCCACTGATAGAAAAAAAACATTTGAGAAATCAGTCAAAGATTCCATCGGCTGGTTTACAGCGATGAAGTCTCTTAATGTGTCAGGCTGACAGTAGGGTAAGCAGAAAAACAAACATTTGATTAATTTCATTTAATATCTGTTGATTTGAAGATGTTTCGTTTATTATAAGTGAATTTTTAAATCATGTCTGTTTTTTACATAGCTTTTTAAATTGCTTGCATCGGGATTTTTTTTCCCATCTTTAACACTAAGCTTAGTTTCACCACTGTTATGAATTTAGCTTATGTTTTAAGACTTAATTTGATTCATTGCTTATTGTAAAATAGCAACATTTTACTTTATTTTTTATTATTTTTAACAAACACATCAAACATTCTATTATAAATGTATTCAAAACTTTGTCAATATTCAGCTAACATTGAAAAAAACAATTTTGCACGTGTCGTGTTTCCATTAAATTAGAGACGCAATCAAAATCACACGTGAATAAGTTTGTTCACGCGATGAGTCATAAAAAAGCGCACCGCGGCATCGTCGTCTAACTACTTCCTGTCGTCTTCTTCGCCTTTGTGTCAGAGGCAACATCGGGTTGTTAATCATGTGACTCATGTGATACGAAGATAGCGTTTCCTTTGTAGTTTTGCAAAATACAACAATTTTGAAACGGACAAAAAGAATAAAAACCTTATTCTAGCGAGAAAAAAAATGTATTAAAGAACAAGAGTTTTCTCGAAATTAGTCTGTTACCATTGAACAAATTTATTTTTGTAATTTCAATCTGTGAAGTTACCTGATCAATGGAAACTCAACTATTATTGTTCAAAGTACAGGGCTACCTCTCCTAATCATTGGAGTTAGGTGTTTCAACCACCTTAGCAGCTAATGGTGTAAAAATTTCCTCAGTTATGCAAGCAGACAGATTCTACAAGCATGAATAAAAGAATGGGTCACTCTCATCACCTCAGTACAGTAAGTCCTTTCCTTAAATTTCTGTTTTACCAGCAATGTAAATACAAACAGGAACAACAGCTGCTCAGTGACTGGAGAGCAGCTTGTGATAGCACGCCTTTAGTCATTCGCAATAGACTCCAAACTTTATTGTAACTAGCTAAAAAGCAGAGCAGACCCACTTTTTCAGATAGTCTGACAGTTTGTAACTTTTGGACTTTTGTTAGGCCCATCAGCTGCAGCTAGGCTAAAGGTTTTTTATTATTAACTTTATTTTCCTCAACTGGGACTTGATTTGCAGTATGTCCACAGGTCCAAAAACATATATATTTTATAGCTCATGCAGTGTGCGGGTAAAACAATCTGCTTTATCACCCTGTCACTGACCACACTGGTGATAAACAAGCTTTCTTGTGGTTAAAACCTGGGGGAGATATTTACCTGTGTAAACATGCAGTGTACATAAACTGAAAAATATTACCCGGAATTGCTTCACTGACCTAGAACTTGTAACAAATAAATGCAGGCCCATATACCTCCCAACAGAGCTAACTTTAGTGCTGTTACTGCGGTGCACATATAGCACCCATCTTTGGAGTTATATCGAATCATCAGGAAACAACAGGACAAGCACCCAGCAGCAGATCACTGCATAGGAGAGGATTTTAACCATGCTGAGCTAAAAGCAAGCCTCCCAAAACTCCCACCTGGGGTGGAAATACGCTGGGCCAGATGTGAGCAAACCTCAGACAAGTTTAAGGCCAAACCCTAGAAAAATGGACCACTTGTATCTCCTCAACATGCCAATGTTCTGCTGAGGGTTTGAAACCAGGAAGAGAATAGAAACGTGCAGGACACCGGCCCTCGATGAATGTCTTTGGAGTCCTCTGACTTAGAGCCACTTGGAGCAGCGGAGGAACTCTCTGTTCTCTGTGGACTACAGCTCTTTACTGCATCATATCTCTCTTTGGAATACTTAACTTCACAAGTCTGAAATGTGACCTGATTGATAGACTCACATATTAATGTTTGTGACATCACCAAGCAGACTGTGTACTTTAGACATATTGACAGGTCATCATACTCGAGGTTATGAACAAAACTTTACATTTTTCTTTTCCTCCATTTTTGAAATATTTGTGTTTTTCTACCTTGGGTGATAAGGACGTCTCTTACAATAAATATGGATTTTTTTTAAATGGTTTATGATGTTCTTAAGCCATAATTACCAACAGTCTTTTAGGGATGTGTGTCCTTTTGAGCGTTACTTGATGTTCCAGTGCATAAAATCCTCTCTAGATGTTAAAAATATTTGGAGAAATTTTCTTTCGCCACGTACTCCACCAAAGTCGATGCAAAATGGCCCTTTCTTCGTTTAGTTTGCTAACCAAATGAGGCTCTGTAGCACAGACATATTTGTTCACAGGCTTATTTGTTCAAGACGTTGCGTCACAGAGACAAATTGACCAACCCAGTCAAATTGTCCTGCAGACGCATAAGAGTCTCAAGATTTCCTGCTGCTTTTGTTTCTTATGATTTAAAAACTAATAATTCATCATTTCTTTATACCTTGTTGTTGACGTTTCATATAAAAAAACAACTTTCCATCAAAGTACTTGTGCACAGCAATTTCTGACCAGTTCTAATATTAATGATAATATTAATAAATATAGTAATACATTTAATTCATAGTTCCATTTATATCTCCAGCTGATATCTCAAAGAGCTCATTGAAGATGGCCAGTTTCTGGTTTGTAGCTCTGGCTGACAAGAGGCAAATCTATATTTGCGCCGTCAAACCCGATGAACATATTCTGTAACTCTGCTCCATACCTTGTTCAATTTTTAGACTTACTCACTACCTGTTTTGCATGTGTTTTCACTTCCTTTACTGCTATGTCAATGTTGTGACATGTTGCCTGACACTTTGGTTATGAGTGATGTAATATTGAAGTTTTAGGTTGAATAAAAAAAAAGAAATCACACATTTTTTACAGAATTCATATTTGGGAACTTAAAAAATAAAGCTTACATTTACATAGTACATAGTAGATCATGTCACGCTTTGCTTGTAAAATATCAGATTGTGTTTTGTTTCGTCCTTGCAGAGTTCTTTCAGGACTTTTTAGAATGATGTTTTAAAATCATAACCTCAAACCTGTTACCATGGCTCCTCATGTTGCTGACTTTCTTTCACCCTTTCTTCCTTTTGGTCTGTACTTATTTCTTTCTTTCTTAGAGGTAATGTCAAATCTACCCAAACTTCAACTTTCTATTTCTAAACATGGATTTAAATGTATCATTTCGAATCATCAGTGAGAGGAACCCTGGTTTTTTGGGGTGTTTGTGTTGACTGTGGTCAACGCCGTCATACAAAATGATTTCCCTGTAATCACTCAATTTCCGACAATCGTTTGGTTAGCAGGCATGACAGGAAAAAGTATTTTCTGTAACCATGAGCAGCAAATATCATGCAAATGGTTTTTTGCAGCAAAATGGGTTTTTTTGTTTTTGTTTTTTTAGATGTTGTGTCTTCGGCATCTCCAGCTTAAACCCATCAAAACATTTTATCAAAAAAGTTTTTTCTGGATTGCTTTGTTACCTTTAAGCTAATTCATTTTCAGTATGTCAAACTGGGCCTTTTAAGTAAATGGTAGTAGTGAGTGGTCAGGAGTGGAGTGGTTTGTGTTACGCTGCCCTTAACACAAACTCCACTGAATAAGAAATGGTAACGTTGAACAATTCATTTGTGTTTGCTTTATTTCACTTGAGCCTGTTGCCGCCAGCGGTTACTCTGCAGGTCAACACATCATGCTTCTTTTATCTAATTACTGATGAATTTATCGGCCTTCTTCAAGCGAAGGCGTGCCTGCTTATAAGAGAGCTCAAAGAATATGGCGTCGTCTGTGCCACCATGCAAATCCCCAACAGGTGCTGCTTGTTTGCCAACCTGAAGTTGAGCAGAGAATTATAAAAACCAGAAGCTGAGAAATAATTTGTCAACGACAGCAACTTTGTCAAAGTTGAATGCCGACTCTGCCTCCAACTAGACTTGATTATGAGCACAAGATGTAAAGCCGCAGTGTGTCGGGTCGGTGTTGTTCTTTGGGCCCAGTGGCGTGCCTTAAGTCAGAACATTGAAATGAGGAGGTAAATCATGAGGAAATGCAAAAACATCATTTGCACAAGATTCCCTGTGTGTGTCTCTGCTCTTATAATGTTTCTTTCTATTGGAAATGGGATTCATTGAAACGCTGTCCTGAGCCTACTGCCCTGATGATTTCACTATGATTTCACTATAATTATGATTAGTGATTATTTTGCTGTCCTGTTTCTTGAGAATTGGGTGAAATATTGTTATGCAGGGTGAGCCATAAGCTTCCATACACAGAAATAATAAACATTTTATATTTTACAACCGTTTTCATTTTTGTGGGACTCTGTGTAATCGTTGCACGTCTTGGACCACTTTGTGGTTGAGCTGCAGCATTTACAGTTTTCTGAAACTTGCAAATAAGTTTTGCCACAGTGTCATGCAACCATGCGACTGCTTCATGATCCATCAGTGTAATTTCAGTTATTTGCTCTTTTGTCAAACGCATCTTCTTGGGTATCTGAAATATAAAAGAAATATACATTTTACATTCTCCTATGTATGGAAATGTATGGCCCATCTTGTATAAAATATTGATAAAAGAAGGTGTTACATCCTAAAAATACCAAAATGTAATTTTGTGGCCTATCTGCAAAACGTTTAGAGTGTAGAAAATTGAACACTGATATTGGAGTGTTTAACCATCCAGTGGTGTCAGAATCCCAACATGTTCCCAAAAACAAGTTCGTCTCCAATTATCTACTCCATTTATGAGTGCAGTGATGTTCTTCATATCCTACAGATAACAGACCAATGAGTATAATTTATTTTTTTTTACAATTAAAAACACATTTTGATTTCATTATTGTCCACTGGAAAAATCTACACAGAAAAAAAAACAATACTTAAACATGAAATTTATTTTAAACATTGATATCTGATGTTTAAAGTTTTTCTTTTTAAGTAGTGGCATTTATAAATGCATTTATAAAGACATCTATTCTGTTCAGAGTCAATTTGACCCACAACATTACAGGAGGGTTAATCAAAGCATGCTAATGTGCTAGAATGGAACAGTCAAAGTTCAGACATGAATCATCACAGATGGTTTCCATCATGATCTGGTCCATATTCAGCTGCTTCCTTGTTACAGACACATGGGACCTTTTTTACACAGTATTGCTTAGAATGACAGGCTGTGTTTCATTAACCATAAAATTGCACAAATTGAAATTACAAAAACAACAACTGCTTAATGGAAAAACAAGCAATTTCTGATTGGCTGACAGATGATGAGCACCATGTCTGAATTAAGAATATTTGTCATTTATTGCCACGATTTTCAATGACTTATTATGTGAACAAACTCTTTTGTGTGTGATTTCAATTTAATTTCTTATTTAATGAAAACAGAGCTATTACAAAATCCTGTTTTTTAAATGTTAGCAGAATACAGACAAAGATTTGCTGAACATAAACTGAACAGCTTATGTTCAGTTTTTGTTCACGTTGCAAAAATAATTCCCAAATTTTTCCCCAACTTCACAATTGCACAATGCTGAGTCATATACAACCTTAATTAAAAAATTAAAATTAAAAAACAACATTCAAATTTGTGTTTTGAGAAAATGGGTAACCTTTTCAGGACATGTTAAAATGTATGAAAATATGCCTGTATGTTTTTTTCTCTCTCTTCTTTTGATAACAAAGTACCATGAGGTCATCTTAAGGAACAAACCTCAGAATAACCCCAAGACGAGTGACCGCTCCTGAAGGAGACGGCTTGATTTGGTAGACAAATGTCCATGGAAAACCTGGAGCAGCAGGACCCTGCTGCTCAGGGCTGGGTCCTGCCCTGAGCAGCCCGGCTGGCTTGGAGACGAACCATGGATGCAAATGAGCTGCAAACAGAAAGCTGCGTCAAAAGAGCATCCAACCCTCCACCCAAAAAAAGCACCACCCTGCTCAGCATAAGCCAGCGTTAGAGACGAATGTGCACACTTACTGGGATTCTGATTGCTGATCAGCTGCTGGTAGATATGGGACTACATCCTTACTTGGTTAGCTAAAGTCAGAACATTTCATACTTTGGTTTTCTGTGAGACATTTGGAGCAAACAAAGGTAAGAGTTGCTTTAGATTGATTTGAATGACTTCGTGGCATTTCTCAATTTTTTTTAAGAAATCTGAGTGAACATTCAATTTCTTATCCATAGCAAATCATTTTCATGCTTGATCACTTGTTCAAGTTGTTTAATGAACATTTCATTTGGTGTAATGAACTTTGACCTGTAGCAGCTAATGTCCTTTTTTTTTTTTTTTCAAATAACTGGGATAAAGCTGCTTCAAGATATCATATCATGTTCTGAGAGCATAGATTTATATGAATATGTTTTATTATTTTATAGAAGAAATAATTTACTGTACTTGTTTTGATGTCACACAAAAAAAAAAACACTCCAACTTATGCCATAGGACAAATTTCAGAAACAATGAACCGCAGGAAGACATCAACCAGACAGGAAAATGTTGTGGGTTAAAGGACGTGCTGCGTTTACAGACGTTTTACTGTGCTGGTTTTTTACAGCTGCTTCTGCGGGCAGAGTTTTGCAGTTTCCTGTTTCAGAAGAGGAAAAATCCAAAAAAAACAAAACACCAGTTTACTGGTATCCATTGCTCAGATGCAAAGTAATGCAAACATGTTTGCTTAGGAAAATACTCGCCACACAACTTTCAATAGAAAAAAAAAACTGATGGCTGCTGATAAATTGTGGGGAAAAAAATAAAAATGGAGAAATAAGTTATACATAGCCAGCCACTGTTGAGAAATTTAACAAGAGCTGAAAGAAAATTGGTGGATGGTGCTGTTAAAAAAATCCTTTTAGGTTTTACCAGAATGTCTTCTCAAACCCTCAAACCAATAATTAACTTTGATTGGATCAAATCAGTTGTTTTAAAAGAAGCAGACAAATTGTTCACTTGAATAAAAACATCAAATGAAGGACTAATGAAATGACCAGATCACAGTTTTTCAAAATCCCCATAGAAATTGTCATGCATTCACATATTTTGTCATTATTATTTTTTATGAATATGATTTTTTTTTTCTCTTATCCCATTTAGGCACTGTATGATATTTTAATGGTGTCCCACAGGTTTCACGGAAATGAACACTGATATGTAAAATCTAAAATAAATCCATCTCTTGTCGCTAACTGCCTGTCCTTGCTGAGTTGTTATGAAGGCTGGAGTCATACATCTTGGACCGGTCACCAGGCTATTAGTATAAAATAAACAACTTGATGTCATATATAAAATTTATAAAAATTATTGGATTTACATAGAATATTTCCTCCACAAGTGGACAAATGTAAAACTGTATGTTTTAGTTTTTGACACCAGGAAAACAAATACAAGAAGCTGCAGAAAAGGTTTTTTATTTATAATTCATTTATTTTTATTTTATTTATTTTTCCATTTAGATTTAAACAAATCAAATAGAGGTGTTAAGATTAAGTTTGTAGAAACAAAACATAATGTGCAAAACGGAGTCCAGTGTGGTCCTCTAGGTATGTGTAGTGCATGGTTAAGTAGTAGTTTTCAGTTAAATCCAATTTTGAATAGTAATCTATGGTACAACACAATGTCAAAAGGACCCAGATGGTGTAACTTTGTTGAAAAAAACTAAACTAAACTAAACAAACAAAAAAACTTTATATTGTTTTTACGATAGTAGAAATGTTTTTGTTTTTAAAAAAATCTACGTCTTAGAATTCTTTCAAACCCTTGAAACCCTTGAAAACACAATGGAAAAACAGGAAGTGGGCGTTCTGCTACTTGCTAGGGGGTTTAATAAGATCCGGTTTTACCGGTTCCCTGGGTGGCTGGTGTGGAGGAAAAGTACCGCACATGACTTCCACTCAAGTCCCTGTCTGAATTTGCAAAACCCCCACAGACAGCTGCCATTACCATAGAAACTGAAAGTGATGGGAATGTTCTAAACACTCAATATTGCAACATTTCTGGTACATTTTGTCATAATATTTAAGTGAACATCAAGCACTCTATATAATTTTGCCTACGTTTTACTATTTGGACAAACGACAGGGTTTGACAGAACAGGAAGCATATCCATTTGAAATCATCCCAATTTCTGCAGTTTTTTCACTCATGTTTTTTTACCCCATCAGAGGAACAATGTGGACCAAACAGTTTCTTTTGGTGGTTGGAGCTCTGTGCATGTATCAGGTAGAAATCCTTCCTTCCTTAATGGGATATCCTTGTTGTGACTGTGTTGCCTTTATTACACTTCATTTTCTTATTTAAAAAAAACTAAAAAGTGATGATTCAGCAAGAGAACAGTACAAAAATACATTTGACATAAACTAAACTTTTCTCCTCCTTGCCATTGCAGGTTGTTGCAGGAGGTGAGAAAGTTACCTGAAAGATCGTAGAGACGGCAATTTTTTGTGCTTGTCAACTCACATTTCTCCTCTGCTGTAAAGAAATCTATGTTGCGGAGATCATGGTGGAGAGCAACGTCACACTGACCTCACAAAGCATCCTGGCGAGTTGGAGCTCATCCGTGGACCTCACTGTGAATGGGACTGTCGTGAAGATCAACAGCAGTGAACTGGTGGCAGGTAGTTTTTCTCAACCATGCTCATTTACCACAATGTCGAGTCAAAGTCGGTCAGTTGACATTGTCACCGACTAAAGAGAACAGTAGTTTGCTACATGATGGTTTGCATCGACTGGTTTTCAGATCCGTCTCTATGTCATTTGTCTGCTTTTGCATACAGCATCATCACATTAGCTGCAACTGTAGCCAGTCCATGACAGCGTAGGAAGCATTAAGGGAATTCCAAACAGGAGGGTTTTCATTTTGATTTAAGCACATGTGTCAAACTCAAGGCACATGGGCCAAATCCAGCCCGCCATAGCTTTTTATGTGGCCCTCTAGATTCTAGACTAAACACTAAGTGTACTTAAATATTATCCTATCAATCAAATTAATGCAGTTTTTATCTGTTTGCCGACAAATTATATCAATCAGTCCCTCCTGGTTCTTGAGAATTATTGTGGAAATTCACACAAAATCAACAAATCCACACCCTGTTTAGTGCTAATAATTTGGAGTTTATTGCAGATTTTTCTCAAAAATAGTAAAAATCTTTCTTACCTGTACTAACCAGCTGCCTCAGCCTTAGTTGATGCCAGATGATATAGTACATGATCTACACAGCGAGTAATAAAAAGTTGCATTTACTGCCATAAACAATCGCAAATATTTCTAAATTAGTATCATAAACACTTTGATTTTTATTGCAAAAAATGACAAAAAAGAATCACAAAATCCTGGAGGGACTGAAAAGACATTCAATAATGTTATTTAATTGTAAGAATTCATTGTTTTTTTTAGCAGTTTGTGAGCAGGTTTTATCAATACATTCGGCACAACCGGCCCTTTCAGAGCCTTTGTGATTTTGATTTGGCCCAAAATGAAAATGAGTCTGACACCCCTGATTTAAAGAAACTGTGTTTTGGCTTTTTCTTTTCACTTTATTCTTTGCTTTTTGAGTCTTTGAATATTTCAATTTTACCAGTATTTGTTTTGGACTGGGAGTACTATCTCAAGTTGTTGTTTTTGTTTTTTTTAATTGAATTGTACTTTTGTAAACATGTGAACAATGCAGGACTTCATCAAATCACTAAAAATATTTCTCAAATGATTTTATGATGTGCTCTAAGTTAATGTTCTCGTACCTTTGGTGACAGAAATCTATATTCCGTGTCACTCTCTAGAATGCCTGGTTGTTGGAGAAGAATACAGCTGCAACTGCTCTACAGGCTACGCTTGGAGTAACGAGGTCTGCTACAATTATGGCTGCTGTACTGAAGCCACATGTCTGAAAAATGTGTCCCAGGCTACATCCATCTGTGTTGAGAAACTCAACGGTAAGGGCCCATTAAAGTCCTCCTGACAGTTTTTGAAAATTGGCCAGCTGCAAGGAGGTCTAAAAGATTTGAATCATGCTACGTTTTGCATATGCTTTGATTTTGCATCAAAACGTTTTTTTCTCATTACAAAATTCATCTTCATTTTTGTAATTTGTTGGAAGTTATCATCAATGGATCTGTACAGCTGACTTCAGGGTCCTGGGCTTCAGCACAAACCACGATGGTATGTGTTGCTCTTGTCTCAGAAGAGGTTTATTCTACATTCAGCTAAGTGTTAAAACTACTCTCTTCTCTCTCTGTTTAAGCTTGAAACTGGGCTGAGGATGTTGAATGGAGTGGGAGCCGTGAATATCACTGGGCCGAGGTTTGGACTCTGCAAATATCACCTAGATGTTTTCGTTTTGCTGACAAATACAACACAACCGATATTAGGAGATTTTTTTTTCAAGAGTGACTGTACACAGAATCTACTACACACTTTCATGTGGAAAAGTGAAAGTGTGTAGTAGACACACTTTCAGACTCAGATTTGCAGAACTGTCTTTCCACATCTATGATTAACTCCAAAATTCAGAAGCTTAACTAATTGCAGATAATTTCACCGTGCTTACGTTTAAATATAGAATTTTGCAACAACAACAAAAAACACAGACAGACCAAAGAGAAAGGAACCAAGGATGGGAAGAAAAACAGAAAGAAGGAATAATGGCAGGGAGGGAAAGGAATGGTTTAAGGAAGGGAATACAGATATGAATAAGAAAAGACAAAAAGGACAGCGAGCAGAAGGAAGGAAGGAAGGAAGGAAGGAAGGAAGGAAGGAAGGAAGGAAGGAAGGAAGGAAGGAAGGAAGGAAGGAAGGAAGGAAGGAAGGAAGGAAGGAAGGAAGGAAGGAAGGAAGGAAGGAAGGAAGGAAGGAAGGAAGGAAGGAAGGAAGGAAGGAAGGAAGGAAATATACTGACTATGTGCTTTGTAAGCACATAGTCAGTATAATTATTTACTGACTATAATTATTTTATTTGCCAGAAATTGTCGGTTCTCTGCCAAAAAACAAACTGTTTCCATTGACAGATATGTTTATTTTATCCATTGTGTTTTCCAAATCCTCTGCAGATTGTTAGAGACGGCCTTTGCTGACTTTCAGATGGATGTCTATGTCAGATTAGACATTCCTAAGCTTCAACAGATTCTGAATGGTCTGACTGTCAACCTATCATCGGCTCCAATTTACGTCGACACTAAAAGTCAGTAACTCTCAGTTTTATTTTTGTATTTTATGATCTGTGTGATGTCACTTTCAGGCCTTGTACACACGTAGACAGGTCTTCATAAAAAAAATAATAATAATTTTCCCGCATCGGTTACAGGAAAATGTTTTCATCCACGTGAACCTGCATAAATCCAGCTCTTAGCATTATTTTGAACATGCCACACCCATAGGGGACAGTGTAGCACAAAGCTAAAACCTGGGTCAGCCAATCAGATTGCTTCAAAACAACCACAACTTTCTTTTAGGAATTAACCATGGCACCAGGATGTTTGTTTGTGTACGAAGATTTGAAGGTTAAAAAACTTTTTTAAATAGAGTATAAAATATAAAGTTAACTAAACACAAGATAGTGTCAATTGGGAATCATGTCAAAGCAAATATGTAGACTTGCTTCGACAAATCCACATATTTGGACTTGTCAAAGTATGTGGACTTTGACTGCAAATCTCCATTTTCATATGTACACACACAAACATAAATAGAGTTTTTTCAATTCGCCATTTTTGTTGGAGTTTTTATAAATAACAGTTTTTAGTTTTGTCAAACAAACTGAGTTTCTGTGTGGATGAAAGGCCAAAGCGAGTGAAAATGTTTTCCCAGATATCTGGCTATGTGTGGACTAGGCCAAATTGTGAAAATGATTTCTATTATGTGTAGTTATTTTGAAAGTGCACCGGATCAGTTCCTCACATCTCAACTGAGTAACTATATGTTTGTTATTATTTTCTTAAAGCTTTCTATGATGTTCATTTGCAGTGGTACTTTTAGCATAACGTTGTTTTTTGATTACTCAGACAAAACGCTGCCCTTCCATGCATAGCACAGGCACTTTTTGGGGGTTGTAAACCAAAGAATGGAATTACTCCTGGACTTCTAATCTGACTGATCTTTCTGTCTTCTGCTATGATATAGAAATGGTAAAGATCTCTGTCAAACCCAACGATACAGCGGCGTATGAGACCGACATTGATCTTACCTGCTCAATGGAGGAAGCCACAGGCAGCGCTGGGTGGAACCTAAGTAGACCATTTGAGCGGTTTTCGATCAATAAAGGCTTTCAAACCCAAATTACCACGGACTGTGTAGATGAAAAATACAAATCTTGTGTGAAACTTCTTGTAACAAAAGTAACAGGTGTATGGACAGGCAAGTATACCAACCTTATCTGGATTATCTTAATGTTTAACTGAAACCAGCTTTGATAAGATGAGACTAGACTAAACTCAGTGTGTATTGTATGTAATTACTATGTAATCAAGGTTTCTAAAGGGAAAATAAATGTAATAATGAAAAAATGCTTCAGAATCCCAGACAGGTGGTTCACACGGGATGATGCAGTCTGGGCCTGCAGTATTCTTTCAGTTCAGTCTCTTCTGCTGCCTGTTCACCTGATTTGTAGAGACATACAGGCATTGAAAGGTGACAAAACGGGGAAACAGCATCTCTTAATGTAGTTAAAGAAAAACATTTGGAAACAAAAAAGTCTATGGCCAAGATTGATGAAATATTTAGAAACCTTACTGAATCCAATTCAGTATAACCTCAAAATATCCCCATGGTGCAGTTTTTTTTTTTTTACTTTACCAGTTAGATTACAAAAGCATTAATTTATGTGTAAGTGTGACTCAAACCAAAATTTCTCAAGCTATGTCTGAGCAGTCATTTGAAAGAGAAAAGGTAAGACCTTGAAATGTATCTGTGTTTTCCCATTAGGTACATATGAGTGTGGATTTACTACTGGAACAATCAGACACACTGCCAGCATTCCCATAAGAGTAGTTCTCCTGCCGGATGTAATTACCATGAAGTTTATCCCTATGATTGTAGACTGTTCTGGCAACAGTCCTTTTGTAAATATCACAGCAACTATCCCAAAGTCTGAAGAGGAATACAGATACTTTTGGAGCTACAAAGATGAAATTTATTCAGAGACAAAAGGTAAGAAAATTCTACAGTTTTTTGTACATTTACTATTCTTAAACTTAAATCAACTTCCTGACATCTTTGTGTAGCAGATAAAAGTCAAACAAATTTCTATTTGAACCGTTCGCTGGATTGTGGATATGAAAAGCCCCAACGTGTGCAAATCACTTTTAAAAACAACAAAAACCAGGAAAAGACTGCAGCTGTGGAAATCCCTGTGTTTCGTGGTATTGAATCCATTCAACTTGACACAGTTGACACAATACTTCTAACTTGCCTTTACATTGACATACATTAATCCTTTTTTTTCTCAAGAAACTGCAAAATTCTGCAAAGAAGAGAGTATCAACAATGAGCGTTGGCCAAAAACTCCGGCTGACGTGACATTGATTAATCAGACTTGTCCACCAGGCAGGGTTGGGTTCAAGTCACGTATATGTGATAAGGATGGAATATGGCAAGACGTTTTCTCCAAATGCATCAGTGAGGAGCTGAGCAAAGTTACAGACGCAGCTAACGTGAGTTTGGATTTACCCACACATAATGTCACACTTATCTAGCCACTGAGAAAACATGATTTAATGCATATGCTTTTCATTAGACTTTCAAAATATCAACCAACCATGTTAGCAAATTGCAAGGCTTGAATATATTAAGCAGTAACGCCTTCCTTTATCTTTTCACCACTGAGGACGCAGAAGGAAAATTATAATTTCTGCAGGATTTATATACTAATATTTGCTTGTCCATTGCTGTTGATGTTTTTTCTAGAAATTTCTGAGTGGACTTGGAGCCACACAGGAAGTGGCTATGGACATATTTGAAGGAGTCAAGAATAGCTCTAGTTTAAGTTCCGATGGCTCTGGTGATGACGTTGCTGATATTGGTGCTTCCATTGGCATTATAGGAGTGATGGCCAATGCTTCAACCAACATTGTCTTGAATGAGGATGTGTTTCCTGTAAGATCATTTACTGTTGTTATTCTGTTTCAGTGTAAAACAACACTAATACACTACTTTAAGTATTTTTCTCTGTTCATAAATGCTTTTATACCTACACTATTTTTGAGATGTGATGATATAGTGATGATATAAAGTAGGTAATATCTACAACTAAATGTCATTTGGACAATACTCACTTTAAAGAGTTCATCAGCAGTCGTGGGATACATTGTCTTGCTAGCCACATGGATAAAAAATTTCATTAATTCAAACTTAGTCATACAATCAGAAATATAATAGTTAATTTCAGCTACCATTCTTATGCTACTCTCAAACTGATAATGTACTAACCTGATTACCACATAACGTGCATGTGTTTTCCTAATATCTTATAGGATTTAGTTGATGCAGCCAGCAATATGGTCAACTCAAACTGGAGTGGGGTAAATGACACAGTTCGTCACGGCATGTCTGCAAACTACCTTTCCAGTGTGGAGACTTTGGTGAAGAACATCAATATCAACACCAGTGAGGGTTTCAACAGTACAAACCTGGAGCTCAGATTCTGCTCCAGTGATGACTGCAGCATTAATGTTTTTGGCATTGATGTGAATTTGAACAAGACCAATGGAACAATGAAAACCATGGGTGTGAAGAATCTGATGGAAAAACTGAAAAACGACAATTTCCCAGGCAGAAATCGCAGCAGCATATTGCTGTCAGCCACCCTCGTAGATAACAAGGATTCAAATATTACGATTAAAATGTTATTCCCTGACGAGCAACCAACCGCCACAGAACGTCTCTGTGTCTTCTGGGACACAAATAAAACAGACTGGTCCAGCGAAGGCTGTATTGCCAACGTCACCGACGACAACCAAACACTCTGTGAATGCAACCACCTCACTTCTTTCTCCGTCCTCATGTCCAAAAGCGCCAATGTGTCTTCTCCGGAACTTGACATAATCACGTACATTGGACTGGGTGTGTCTATTTTCTCCCTGCTGATCTTCCTTTTCGTCGAATCCCTGGTGTGGTCGGCCGTGACAAAGACGAACCTGTCGCATTTCCGTCACACAGCCGTGGTGAACATTGCTGTGTTCCGCCTGCTTGCAGACTGCAGCTTCTTGGCTTCAGCTGACCCCAAAAAGCTCTCCGACACCTGGTGCTTCACTTTCACCGTCTGCAAGCACCTGTTTTACCTGACGATGTTCTGCTGGATGCTTTGTCTGAGTGTGATGCTCGTCCACCAACTCATCTTTGTTTTCAGCCCAGTCAGGAAAAGAGTCTTCATGTACCTCTCCAGCATTGTAGGCTATGTTGTACCAATTGCACTAGTGGGAACCAGCTATGTGTATTACAAATACAAAGAGCAGGACTACTATGATAGAGATAAATGTTGGTTAACATATGTCCGGCTATTGGAGGGCTCCATTCACGCATTTCTTCTTCCTGTGGGTACCATTATTTTGTCAAATCTCTTCTCCATGGTGGTTGTCATTGTCACCTTGGTGAAGACCTCTGTACCAGACAGCAGCAAATCAGATGACAAGGACACAGCCAAGAGCATTCTCAAAGTGATCGTCTTTCTAGCTCCCGTCTTTGGAGTAACGTGGATCATCGGCTTTGCTTTACTCATGCTTGACGATGACAACCCCTTGTTTCAGGTTGCCAACTACGCCTTCGTCATCCTCAATTCTTTCCAGGTAATTTACTATGCAACTCTCAAGTCCTTTTTACATCATCGTGTCACTCCGTGATATTCACACACTTTGTTCACCTTGCGATCAACAAAGAATGAGGGGTAGAGCGGTTGAAAGCAACACATAAATAATGTATCACACACAGGTTCGGATCTACTGGGGTGGCAGTGGCAGAAAGATGATGTGAAATGGTCTTCAGTTTTCGTTATTATCCCAAACTTAATAAAAGTTACCTAAAAACTAAAATTAGCCAAGTCAAACATAAACTTGTCAGTAGTATACATACAGCCATATTGACACATATAAACAGTATGCATTTGGAGCCATTTGGAAAATGTTCTATGTTAGCCTCTTTCCATTGTAAGACCAGGTTAGCTATGGTTTGGGTCATGTTCTGAACACAAATGTGTTTCCAGGGTTCAGCCATGTTGCATACAGTAAATCTGGCTGAGGTAGTGAAGAACAACAGTTGAACAGACCAGGATGATCTTAACAGGAAGATGCAGGAACATCAGTACAGTGACATAACCAGGGACTGAAAGACACGCCTACTATAAACCCAACATGGAGGTGTGGGAGGCTGAAATTTGCAGCTGTCCACACAGACAAGTCAAATATGTTCAAGGGAAACATTGTCTAGATTAGAAAAGCTCCATATTAGAACCTTAACAGTTGTTTTCAAAAGCCATTGAAGATGTATGTTGTATCATTGACTCATCCCAAATAAAGAATGTTTTCAATGAATAGCTAAAGAGCCAAGTAAACATGACATTCATACTGATGAAGTCAGAACTGTACATATCTTCTGTAATCTGATGGTAAATAAGCAAATCAGCAAACGGTGAGCCACTATATTAACAAAGAGTCCAAAATAGCATTTCGGAAACAGCTTTTGCATTGAATATAAGGTACGTGCGCACCTGCTCGTAAAAGTGCAAATATCCCTGTTAAAATTTCATCTTTTTTCCGGAATGAGTTTCAAACTTATTCAGGCACAATTCAAATGAAGCAAAATGTTGCACACCCTTAAGCCAGGGCTGTGCTTTGCTCGAACACTTTTATTCAGTTTTCTTAAAATCTCACCCACCGTCATTTGGATATTTCCAAATAGAATATAATATCATCTAAAGAGTGGATCAGAAATGTCCTCACTCTCTAATAGTTTTGAGAACTTTTCTAAGGTAGACTAATATTACAAAGAATACATAATGCAGATAGTCATTACAAGCCCCCAAAAGTGATGATAGAAATTTAGTTAAAAGGTCTTCCAACTAAGCTTCCACTAAGACGTTTCCATGGAAGCACCCAGGTTGTCAACCCCCTATTTGATTGATTTTTTTAAATTTCAGTTGAATTGTACAGGATACAAACACCACTAAGGGTGAAAAGGTTGAAAAACTGTTTTGCAATTTCACCTTTAGCGACAAAAGGTGAGATGACTGAAACTCAGTTTAGAGATGACTGTCTAAACAACATAGACAAAATGTAAGGGACAGCTAATTTTGTAATTACAAATCATTTTTAACAGCTTGACACTCATTAAGAATGAGGCAGATTTCATGGTCGGATGACAGGGAAGCCTGAAACCACAAAAGACAACAAAAAAACATTTGTAGTCTACTCAACACCCCTTTCAACATTTTACATTAATAATGTAAAATTTGCATTGTCTGAAGGTAGAAGATAGTGAGCACTTCATGTACACAGTAGAATCTATGGGCTAAGTGATAAAGAAGAAAGAAAAAATACAAGATTAGTTTTAAAGGAGGTGGCACTGAATAGAAATCTTGTAAAATATGCTCTTGTCTCTTTCAGGGTCTTTTCATTCTGCTAACAGGTTGTGTGGGAGAGCAAAAGGTAGGTTTGTCTTTTAGACACTTTGAAAACATAAAGGTGAAATGGGACCAAAAAATAAAACCAGTGACTCTGAAGTGATTATATGTTAAGCTTTATCATGTCCCCTGTATGGGAAGATGATTTTTACCATCATTCTGTCTGTGTTATCCCCAGGTGAGGCAGGAAGTGGTTAGAATCATAATGGTAAGTAGTCAATCAGCTGGAATACTTTGAATCATGATATGATGGAAACACCCAGAAGAAATCACTTTGTTTTTTGGGGTCTTTCCTCAGGCAAAAACTGGACAAGACACTGATAGTACCAAGAAACTGACTAATAGTTCAAATACACACTACACAAAAGACAAATAATGAAGGTAAGATCTTCTATACATGGTCTATTATTGACTTTTGATTTGAGATTAAAAACTAATGAAAGCCTTAGGAGAATGGTATAAGTTATAAAAGTGTTTAATGTGTTGATAAATCAGCCAGTTTCATATGCTGATCCATATGGTGATTCAGTTTAACCCTGTTCCAAAGTTGTGAGTCTTTAAATGGTAACACAACCATCATGTTTAGTCTCTGCTGTACAGTTTTTGGGGGAAGTGCTATGATGTGGAACTATATGACGTGATCTCCAACATCATGGCCCCCACATCTGTTGATGTACTAAGATTCCTAATAAACAGGTTTTACAAGAACAGTATGTTTAGGTACTTCAGGTCAGTTTACCCACTAAATATTAACCCCAATCATACTTACATATTACTTCATACTTTCAAACCTGTTGTACACATTATTTGTCTTGTTGTTTTCCAATATAGTAATAAAGACCAATACATATTTAAATGCTTACATCTCATGTTAAATCAGCTGTACATTTCTATCTTGGTTTGTAATCAAACCAAAATTACTTACGTTACTAGCAAGAAGTCAATTTATCTCATATAGTCACATTTTAATACATTTAAATTATTATAATGTTGCTTTATCTTTATATTATCACTTTTTCTTCTCTGATTTTGTTTTTGGACTAGCAACTATGGCCTAAAACTGAGACTAATTAATACTCATGGGACGCTGCAGGAAATTCTTAATGGAGACCAGAGACTGAACGATTATAGTTTGGATTGAAAAATCAGTTTTATCAGACATGATTCTTTTATTGCAGAATTTTCTCTATTCTGCAATAGAGAAAATGTAAATCTTAATCTGGACATAATCTGTTAAATGGATCATCATATCTACTGTCTCGTTCCTGGAGAGACACATTCAACAGTTGTTTTTGGTAAACAACAACTACCTGAAGCTGTCATTTAGCTGTTTGATAATTTAAACCAAATTAATATTCCTAAATAATTCCAACTAGTAAAAACTATAACGTCAGCTGTCTGGAAGTTTTTCCTGTAGTGAATACCACAAACAGCTTTTGTTTTTAAGGAAACTGTTTGAGAAAAATACTAGCAATGAGAGTTAGCATGTGTGTTGGTAAAGTATACAGCCTACTGCAGGCTATCAGAGCAGATAAGAGCTGAACTACTTGTCAAGCTACTAAGACTGTGGAAATATCAGAATGACAAGAAATAATATTTTATTACTTTAACTAAAATTGTTGAATTTTCCTGTTTAACTTCATAAATGTCCTTCAACACCTACACCGGTTTAAAAATTTGTACTCATTAATTGGGCTCATTAATTATAGCTAACACTATTTTGAAATGTAACTTCAAAACTTCGTGTTACAGTTAAAACTTGCATTTAGCCTTCAAAACATTAATACTTCCCACCAAATTATGCTTCAGTGTACATAAAAAACATTGTAAAAGCAGGACTGGTTTGTGAGATAGAAGCCAAGGTAAACTTTGGCTTCTAGTTAAACATTTTATTAACCATGACATTTAATAAAAATTAGATTGAATAAAACTCTGACATTCAGTATTTTGCAACCTTACACAGACACCCTAGACGACAGGCTTATATATTTTTTTATAACATCACATCCAGTTTTTCTAGAGAACTTGATTTGCATTGGTCAGTCTGCTCAGCATGTACCATATTATAAGACTGTATTATGTGGCTCATGGGGGTGATCTTTGGTTAAGAAAATAAAGTGGCACAGTAAACACCAGAGCGATGCAAACTACAGCACTGCTGACTCGCTTGTCTGGTTGGACCAACTGGCAGGAGGAGGGACAGTGCTGGAATGTCTAGCAACTGGGCGCTTAATCAAGTTTAAAGACACGGTGGTCCACAACTTTTCCTTAGGTTACCCTGGTACCATCTCTTTTGTATTTGTTATAAATGAGCTAATAACTTTATGTTTTTGCTAGCTATCCAGTCTGATCGTGATAACACAATCACACATGCTAGTGTTTTTCGTCTTTAAGAGTAGCCAAAAAAATCTACTTGGCTTTACAGATCACCATCTAATTAAAGAAGTCAGTCGGCAACACTAACATTTTGAACTTCTAAAGTTTATTCTCTGGTCTAAAATGATGCTATTTGTGTGCCACAGACAGTGGAAACAGAAAGCAGCTCTGGTGACTGCAGCGCCCCCCTGTGATCCAGGAGAGAACACTTCTTGAAGTTTGCAATGTGGTAGATTTTGATCTGTAGACTCTTCCAAATGTGTAGCTGGTTGCTCTAAGAACATAATCAAAAACCAGTCAAGTAGAAGACGAATGATGATTAACAGTGAGTTGGTGATATTTACAAAATGATGCATATATACTGTAGAAGTACATTCCATATGTGTTACTGACCAATGAGACAAGCAACACATTTAAATAACCAATATTTTCTTTAGGTTTAGGGTCAGTGTGGAGCTTTTATTTATTATAATTTTAATGAAATAATGCAAATAGTGAAAAGTGACTGTTTAACTGTAAACTGTATGCTTCTCAGTACAAATAGCAACTTCATGCTAATTTTTGCATTCTGTTCCAAACCAATGTATATAGAACAAAGTACAATTTTATCACGTCTGATTGTGATCGGTTTATTTAAAAAAAAAGTTAACATAGTTTGATGAACTACAAGCTGTAAACAATACTTGTATATTTCTGTATGTATTAGAAGTTATAGTGAAATAAAGATGTTTAGCAACTCAAGCACCGTTGTACATTTTTATTCGCTGAATCTGTTACCATGGCAACATGTGCTACTAAAACAATATTATTAAATTAATTTAGTTGATTAAAGCCTGGACTGCAACAGAAATTATTCCCCTTTTTTAACCTGTTGCACACCAAATGAGTGTGTTGAAAATACTTCTGCTAAATTATCTATTTGTATCATTATTCTCAGTGTTTTCCGTCTCTACTAAGAATGGACGAGTACATTTTTTTAAAATAAAACATTTCCATATTCCATATTCCATCACTGGTCCAAGCACAAGAATGTAAGGGATCTTGTGCTAAACAAGATTAAAACGGGTTGGTGTGAGACCTCCTGATGACAGCGAAGATGGCCAGCGTTAGAACCACAGTTCCTGCCGCACCGCCGATGAGAGCACCCAGGATGCCTCTGTCTATTTTCACCTCCTCACACCTCGGGCCAGAGTAGAAGGTGGCCTGGGTTGTTGCACACCTGGGAAGAGAGACAAGATGTTTCCGTTTATATGTTAATGTTTTTTCCTCTTCTCGTTTTCCACCTTGAACTGCCGTCATTAAGGGTGTTTTCACACCTGATAGCCTGGTCATTTGTTATATTCTCAGTGGGTGTGGTTCAAGCGCTGCTGTCGAATGAACCAAATCTTTTGAAAAACTTGCTCACCTCTCGCCTCTGGTGTCGCTGTACCAATAACTACTTAAATGACTCAAAAATCCCTGAAGAGTACACAAACACAACTTTCTAAACAAAAACGGAGTGGTATCAGATTTTAGCGGTTGTCTTTTGTCATTGGTAAAACATCACCAGCCATTTCCCACGCTAGACTCAAGGGTTTGTTTTGGTTGTATTTACCCAGAATGCCTTGCTTTCTGGGTAAATACTAAGGGGGTTGGACAGAGACCGAGGTGGACCAGAGTTAACTTTTTTTGGTCCGCATCAGAGTTCAATTCAAACCTCCCCAAATGAATCAGACTTTGTAAACAAATGAACCAGAGTTTAATTAAACTGGACTAAACAGGACTAGTGTGAATGGAATGCAGCATAAATATGACTACACTGTGGACATTATATCAGTTTTGCATACCTGGTTGGTAAGAATAACAGACAAGTAGTTGTGGCAACAGAGACACAAAAATACCCTGAATTTGTTTAAAGTCAGCCTAGGCTCCTGCTACAAAATGATCATGTGGAAATAGATCAAGCTTATTTAGACATTCAGTTCTCAAAATCCACTGTCCTGTTTTTTTAGAGCCAATCCTGCTCTAACTCATCTAAATCAAATGAGAATTTCTAAGCATATTAAAGTGACATACAATTTTTTTAAAGGTTTTGTAGGCTCTAGTGGCCTTTATTTGAAAGTGGTCAGCCAGGAGAGTGGGTAAATGAGAGCAGGGGAAGACACACAGCAAATGTCACTAGGGCGGTACTCGAACCTGCGATGGCCATGTGGAGGACTAAGGTATCCATATGTGGGTTATGCCACCACAGCACCCATACAAATGTTTTAATATCATATGATGTCATAGATTTATTCATGTCAAATTTGAAAAAGTCATATAGGTACACACTGGTCCTGTGTTAGTCGATTGGTATCCAATCAAGAATTCTCTTTTTTCACTTTAATACTCACGAAGACAATTGTTTATATTGTATTGTATTGTATTGAGGCAAGAAATTTCCAGAAGTAAACAATAACATGCAACGTCTATGAAAATTCTCATGTAACAATTTCTTCCTTGTTACAGGATTTGCACTAAGACTGGATTTAGCCTATGGTGTATAAACAACGTCAACAATTCAGATTCTGATTAAAGTCAGATTTTACTTTTCATGCTTTTCGGTGGCCCTAATCCTCTTCTGTGGGTAACTGAGTGGGAACAAAATATGGCTGCATGAACATGGATGTCGTACCTATCCAACATGAAAGCACAAACCTGCACAAGGCTTTGCCTGCATCCTCCACACACACGCCTCCGTTCAGGCAAAAGTTAGGGTGGCAGGGGTCGGCGGCGCGCGGTTCCCTGTGCTTTGGCGCTTCCTGTTTCCTTTCCACCTCATGACCTTCCTTCTCGTCTGGGAGGTCTCTGCCTTGTACGGAGCACTCCACTGGTACTTCAGTCTTGATCAGGTGGGTCAAATCTGATGGAATGACATTCTGGTAAACATCTTAGACATGTCAGAAATATACACCTCAGAAAAAAAGTGCATTTTCCATCCTAACCATTGAAGTCAGCAGTTATGATGAGGTCATCATTCTTGAGGAAGCTCCTCCGCTGTAGTTGGTTGTGGGATATGAACGTGCTCCAGCCGTAATCCTGACCCCGGTAGCACCGGCAGCTCTCGTCCCAGACTGCACCAGACGTGGCGGTCGGCTTGTCCCAGCGGGTGTTATTGTCTAAGTGAAAAATTGTTAAGGAAAAAGAAATTCAGGTTAGACTTCTCAGAAAATCTTCATGCTTTATTAATGTTGGATGACAAATTCTTGAAGAAACAGAACAAAAGTGAAAGGTCAATAAGTGCGATTGCGATAACCAACTGCTAAAATTTAAGGGATATGGTTTTGAGAGTTGTGAAAGCACAGCTCATCAGATAAACAGACATGTTTGGAGAGTCATGAACCAGCAGTACATTGAACATTGCCAATCTCTACCTACCTGAGGTGAAGCTTCTTGTGGAAGACATCCTCAGTGTAACATCTGGGTCCTGATCCAACGCTACAATGGTGGCCTGCCTGTTTTCTGCTGGCCACTGCATCACTCCGTCATTTTCCCCACTGCAGAGATGCAACGTAGCGCCGATGTAATCCGGGTATTCGCTCTCTCTTCCATTCGGGTAGACACTGACCCCGAACGAATAGCCCTCCGCATTATAAACGCATTTGCTCCTTACAGGCGTGCCGACGGGAGTTGTGGCGAGAACGCCAGTGAAATTGCGGATTTGCCAGACAAGACTGGGACAGACGGTCTCAGTGAGAGTGATGTCATCGATTAAGATGGCGCCGGAGGAGCCAGCCGATCCTCTGATTCCTTGGAAGATGTAACGGAACTTTTTGGACATTTTAAGATTCACGTGAGCGATTTTCCAGGCATCATCGCCGTCGCCTAAGAAACAAACATAAACAAGTAGTTATTAATCCTTTGGTTACTTTTATTATTTATGTATTAATCCCAATACCTAGACCTTCCTAATTTAATGCAAGTTCATTTTTAAGTGAACACACCTGTGATGGTGTGGATCTTTCTGATGATGTTCACAGCTCCCGTCCCATCATCACTTCTGATCCAGATCACCAGATTGTCTCCGGCTGCTCCAGTCATCTTGTAGAAAAACTGGAGACACTGTTCACTTCTCTTTGGATAGAGGATGCGTGACTCCAACAGGGCACTGCTGCCCACTGCACCGGAAGAAGTGTCAAACTTCATAAAGTAGCCAGAATCTGAAAGAGATCACGCTTCAGTAAATGACCAATGTTTTTATATCACTTCAGTGTTTTTTTTTTTTTATTTTGGTTTAAGATTTTCTTTATGACTATGAAACCTCGGCAGTACCTCTACAACGTCCCTCCAGAGTATGATCCCCGTCGATTGGGCTGCTCAGCGTCTGGACCCAGTCTGTGCTGTCGTCCTCATTCTGGATCATTCCACAGATGTTTATGAGCTCAAAAGAGCACTGATCCAACAGAGTATGTGTCTCAGCTGAAACATGTTTGATATCAAACAAAATCTTAACAAAGATGAAAATTCTCAACATCCATATAAAAACTGAAGGTCACCACAGTTAACCGTAACCTTGGAGAACTGGTGCTTTCTTTTAAAAGACTTAGATCCTTTAAGATATTACCAAAAAAAAAAAACAACAACAACAAAGGCAAATCTGTAATGTGTGATAAAGTAATAAAGTAGAAATACCCACCACAGTCATACATGCGGTTGAGCCTGGTGATGTCTACTTCGCTGAAGTCCAGTCGTTGACCAATGACATCATTAAAGTACGGTATGGTGGTTGTAATTGTGGGGATGCTTTCATTCTTATTAAAGGACAGTGGTCTGTAGTGCATGATGGACTCATAATCGTACGGTGTGTTCAGATCTGTGATGAAGTCATCTTCATATTTGTTGAAATTGTGTCCCTTCCCTATAAGGACAAAGCTACATTATGACCGACATGAAAGTATGGTCAGGAGATAACTGTAGAAAATCTATCATAATACATAATACACATAATACACTATTTGTATATATGTAAGTGTAAGAGCCAAAAATGTCAGTTTGTAACATTGTTTATTATTGTATATGCTGTTTGCATATTTAGATATTTTGTTAATAAGATTACATTTCATTATGTTTTTTGTAGAAAAGCGCCACCTATTGGATGTAACTGGAATTGTGTGAAAGGTGCTGTGTCACTTTAGTTTTAAAAAAAAAAAGGAAGTTGAATATGGCGCATTCAACCAAGCTCTACACAGTTTTTGACCGTTACGTTACTTTTCACGTGGAATGCTGTGCAAGATTAAAGAATCATCTGTAACATCTATTCAAAGAAAATTAAAGTTCGTCAGACTTTACATGGATGCTGTAAGTACTTCTTTAAGTCACTGAAAGATGCACAAAGGCATATCGAGGGACAGAAACGCGTCAACTGAGAGCTAAGCTAATGAAGGTCAACGAAAGAAAACGAAAGCTTGTTAAACAATATAGTGGCTTACATTGAACGGAATAAGCAGCCACTACAGTAAGTAATATTTAATACATTTTTGAAAGCTATTAAAATATGGCACAAAATAAGTGCCTAATTTGTGACAATCACACGCACACAAAAACATTTTCGTTTTAGTTTTGCTACTCTGAAATATGCACCAATAGTATGGAAAAGTGTGTTGAAATCAACATTCCATCTTTAACTTCTTAAAAAAATAGCATTTGAGGTGATATATGCCAGCACAGATAAACTAGAGCTTTAAAATCAACCAAGAAATTCAAGTTTGCAGTTTGGAAACATTCAGGTTTTTCATTCAACTACAAATATGATGGACTAAGAAGCATGACCAGAACCAAAGTTTTACTTCAGCATTTTTCAACACTTATAAAGTACATAGCTGGAATAAATAACTGGGAACAGTATGGTCAAAACTAAATATTTGTGTACCAAAATAGATATTTATTTTCCACATTTAATTGTATTTAATTTACAAACTAAATATTTAGTAAGCAAACAAATTAGCTTGCTGATAAGCGGAAATGAAATAT